>NC_055962.1:11120694-11268194 GCF_018492685.1 Alosa sapidissima
TCTATATTCGTCTGCTTTGGTCTGCAATCCTATTAACTGGTCTGCGCCCGTCTGCATTCATCTATATTCGTCTGCTTTGGTCTGTGTTTGTCGGCATTAGTTTACTTTTATTTGGTTTCGTCTGTGTTCGTCTGCTTTTGCCTTTGTTCGTCTGTATGTGTCTGTGTTCGTCTGCATTTGCCTTTGTTCGTCTGTATGTGTCTGTGTTCGTCTGCTTTTGCCTTTGTTCGTCTGTATGTGTCTGTGTTCGTCTGCTTTTGCCTTTGTTCGTCTGTATGTGTCTGTGTTCGTCTGCATTTGGCTGCTGCTGCTGCGTACCCCTGAGAGGAACTGCCTGTGATGCACACGGAGACCAGTTTCCAGTTTTTACTGTCTAGTAGAGTACTGATAGATATTGGACAGACAGCCCACCTCATCACAAGCAAACACACACACACACACACAAACACGTGTTGGTGGAGGGAGCGGATGGATTACTTTTGCCTGTAGGTGGCCTGGGCTTGCCGCCTAGCAGTCTGGAGCAAGATTCAGGGCCTTTGGTGGGCGCAACCCTGTCATCCTGAGCCAGTGTGTGTGTGTGTGAGTGTGTGTGTTTCTTCTGCACCCATCTTTTCCTATGTACACATGTATATGTATATGTGTGAGTGTGTGTGTGTGGGTGGGTTGCATGTATGACTGTGTGGCTAGGTATGAATTTGTACATGGATAAACAAGACGCAAAGCCCTCTGCTTGAATTTGGCTTCACACCGTAACCAGACAGCAACATTATTTTGAGGCAAAGAATTGTGTAAATACATTCAGTCCCCCAAACCCTCCCAAAACCGATTTTCTTTTCTCTGTATTTTTTTCTCTGTCTACTTTCTTTTTACAGCAAAATATTTCCATGAACCTCTTTTGTCCTCCTATTCAGCATCACCTTGTCTGACCCCTTGTGTCTCTCTCTTACCCAGCCAAGTGGTTTTAACACTGTAACTGAGCTGCATTTTAGCAAGACTCTCATTCCATTAGATGTGGTTCACACTTGCTGGAGTTACGCGTTCTTTACAGACTGTTCTTTACAACTACACTCATCGCCAGCATCGCAACATAAAACACATTTTATGACACTGCACATCGTGTTCTAAAAACGTCTCTAACCTGTTCTAAAATCACTGGAACCTACGGCCTCTCGGGGCTTATTGCTTACATTTATCACATGTAAATAAATATCGAGGACAATGATATTGTTTCCTGTGCCAAGATTCTACAGAACTATTAGCCTATGCGTGCGCCGCTGGCAAGGCAACCTACTCTGCTGTAGGGACGTCATAAATATGCTGACGGGGAGCTCTTGCACTAGCTTCTCGAACTGGTGGTTTAAAGTGTAAGTGTTATAAGGACATAATGTATAGTGTTATAAGGACATAATGTATAGTGTTATAAGGACATAATGTATGGTGTTATAAGGACATTATGGGTCTGGCTGGTCTCTGGTGTCCAGAGTCAGTAGCAGTATCCAGGCCTCTTTGACCCTGCTAGAGTTAGGCTGGCAAGTCTCCCAACACAATCCTCTTGCCTTTATATGAGTATTTAAGTGTGTGTGCGTGTGTGTGTGTGTGTGTGTGTGTGTGTGTGTGTGTGTGTGTGTGTGTGTGTGTGTGTGTGTGTGTGTGTGTGTGTGAGAGAGAGAGAGTTAATGTGTGTGTGTATGTTAGTGTGTGTTATGTGTGTGTCTGTGTGTGTGTGTGTGTGTGTGTGTGTCTGTGTGTGTGTGTCTGCATGTGTCTGTGTGTGTGTGATTTTGCTGAAATTGCACTCCAAACCACCTAAAGACTGTCCAACTACAACACCACTATCTCATCTCTCCATCTCACCAATCAGAGAGGCCAGCTGAGTCTCGCGTGAGACACAATCAAACTCTTTCCCCCTGATTCACAGGGCTTCTTCATGGCCTCCTACCAAACACTAACAAACACAAACCACTGTCTGAACAATCACACCTGAACTCACACACACACCACAAACAAATATACACAGACGCTCACACGCACTCACAGCCCCACTCACACACACATAGACTGTCTCTCTCTTACACACACACTTTCTCTTTTCTCTCCTTCTCACACACACACACACACTCTCTGACCGCAGCCCCTCAGCCCTGGGGAGGAGAGAGAGACCACGGCAGAAAACAGCGTCGCCGCTACTCTAATGAGCGCTGACTGCTCTGCCAACCAACCCAGACAAGCGGTTTTGTCGGGCGGGTCTGTGGGTGCTGGAGGGCTGTCACAAAGTGTGTGTGTGTGTGTGAGTGTAGATTTTTGTGTGCTTGATTGTATGAGTGTGTGTGTGTTTGTACATGTGTGTGTGTGTGTGTGTGTGTGTGTGTGTGTGTGTGTGTGTGCATGCGTGCGTGTGTTTTTGTATGCTTGATTGTATGAGTGTGTGTTTGTGTATATGTGTGTGTGTGTGTTTATTTGTAAGACAGAGAGAGTGTGTGTGTTTGTAAAAGAGAGGGTGTGTGTGTGTATTTGTAAGACAGAGACAGTGCTTGTCGGTGTGTGTGTGTGTGTGTGTGTGTTTGTGTGTGTGTGTGTGTGTGTGTGTGGTGGGTTGGCAGTGCGTCGGCACCAACCCCCGTCTGTGCAGTCGTGCCGCTGCTGGTCTGGGCTAATGGGCGAAGACCACAGCAAAGGCTGCAGCAGGCTTATGGTGCGTCGCCACGGCGTATAGGGATCACCATGTGGTTCTGATTTAGAGAAAGAGAGAGAGAGAAACAGAGAGAGAGAAAGACAGAGAGAGAGAGAGAGAGAGAGAGAGAGAGAGAGAGAGAGAGAGAGATACAAGGCTACAAGATACACACACACACACACACACACACACACACACACACAAACAGACATACTCCTATGCCTAAAATATGCATGTACAGAATGATGTATGCACAGTAGATAGAATATCTCCATCAACATCATCATCACTACCATCACCACTATCATCACCATCATCATCATCATCATTATCACCATCACCATCACCATCCTCATCATCATCCAGAACTTAGGGTGGCTGATTTCTAGTGATGAGCTGGAGCTGCCAGTGCCTGTTCCCCTCCATCCTCCACACGGCCTCTGATGACCTCTCCTCCTGGAGCTCAGTCCAGCTCTCGCTTACACAATCAATCTGATCCAAAGGGGAGGCCCAGGGCCCAGGCAACCAAGCTTTTCTCCTGCATCCCTGGTTCTTTTTTCGTCATCGGTTTTCTGCTGAAACACAGCTGGCCGTGTTCCTATTCATGTTCAGACGTCAACCAGAGCGACAAAATCAGAGGCATATTGGTCTTTTCCTCTTCCTTGTCCTCCTCCTCCTCTTTTTTCTTTTCCTCTTCCTCTTTCTCTTCTCTCTCTCTTTTTTCCTCTTCCTCATCATCTTCTCTCTCTCTTTTCCTCTTCCTCATCCTCTTCTCTCCCTTTTCCTCTTCCTCGTCCTCCTCCTTTCTCCTCCTCCTCCTCCTCTTCCTCCTCTTCCTTATTCCCCTGTGCCTCCTCTATCACTCTGTCCCCCTACTCAAATTCCTCTTCCTCCTCCCCCTTTATAAATTCCTCCTCCTCTTCCTCTTCCTCTTCTTCCTCCATTCCTGGCTCTGCTTGTCTCAGCTTGAGCAGCCAGGAGCACTGAGGCTCTGGCACTGCATAACGGATTTGCCGCTCCTCCTCTCATTGAGCAACAAGCTGCTGCTCCCTCCATATCCCCTCTTTCTCCAGCACTGGCAGAGGAGAGAGAGAGAGAGAGAGAGAGGGAGAGAGGGAGAGAGAGAGAGAGAGAGAGAGAGAGAGAGAGAGATTTTTTTGCTTTTACTTAGAAAGGGCAGTGAAGAGTGACAGGAAGTGAGTGGGAGAGAGAAATAGGGTGACATTGGGAAATGATTGTGGTTTGGATATTCGAACCCTGGTCCCTGTGGGCACTTGGACCCAAATGTAGTATGGACGCTGCAGCTCCTTGAGTATTTGTTCATGTATGTGTGTGTGTGTGTGTGTGTGTGTGTGTGTTTGGTTTGTGTGTGTGTGTGTGTTTGTGCTCCTTTATTGCCCCTGTTTCACGTTTACTCAAAAGTAGGCCTAAGAAAAAAAAGAAACAAATATTACACAAAAGGGAAAGAGGGAAAAAGAGAAAGTGATGCAGAGAGCGAGAGAGAGAAGAAGAGATGAAGTGAGAGAGAGAGAGAGAGAGAGAGAAGAAGAGATGAAGTGAGCGAGAGAGAGAGAGAGAGAGAAGAAGAGATGAAGTGAGCGAGAGAGAGAGAGAGAAGAAGAGATGAAGTGAGCGAGAGAGAGAGAAGAAGAGATGAAGTGAGCGAGAGAGAGAGAGAGAGAGAAGAAGAGATGAAGTGAGCGAGAGAGAGAGAGAGAGAAGAAGAGATGAAGTGAGAGAGAGAGAAGAAGAGATGAAGTGAGAGAGAGAGAGAGAAGAAGAGATGAAGTGAGAGAGAGAGAGAAGAAGAGATGAAGTGAGCGAGAGAGAGAGAGAGAAGAAGAGATGAAGTGAGAGAGAGAGAGAGAAGAAGAGATGAAGTGAGCGAGAGAGAGAGTGAGAGTGCGTAAGACAGGCCTCCGCTCTGAACACTGTGCCCACGGGGAAAGGGCGTGATGCCCGCACCATGTTGCCAGCTGTCAGACGTGTGCCTCAAGTGCTGCATGTCGACACCCATTACACCACTACTGGCGCGCACGAGAGGGAGAGAGAGAGAGGGAGAGAGAGAGAGAGAGATGAATGCTTTCTTATGATATACACTTAGATGATTCTGCTTACTTATGATATACACTTAGATGATTCTGCTCACTTATGATATACACTTAGATGATTCTGCTCACTTATGATATACACTTAGATGACTGATCTGGTTTCTTGAGTAGCCGAACACTGTCGCCTAGTGGCCAGATTGAGTAAGACATCTCAGCCCCTTTGGTGCATTTGTCACATCAGAATTGAAATCAAAACTACAGTAGGCTACAGGCCAAATGTTTGGACACACCTTCTCATTCAATGCGTTTCCTTTATTTTCATGACTATTTACATTGTAGATTCATCAAAACTATTAAAGGAATTATCCGGAGTAAAATGCACTTTAGATCAATTTACGGATGGTTGGGAGTACATACGTTGAGTTGACATCAAAATCATGTCATTCGGATGTGTTTTGAGAAAGTTCGATTTTACCGTTTTTAGTCAAAACTCGTTAGCCTGGAAGTGACCAGGGCAAATCATTTCGCTATTTTTATACCTCTTCTACAGTTCCAAACAACATTACACTTACATGGTAGTGAGTCCCTAAAGCCAAACCGAAGTATCCCGAGGTCTTTATGTGGTCGGATAGAGAGTCCAGAATGAATTTCATTGCCAGGGAGACATGCCAGGTGGGGCACGAACTGACGTGAAAAACAGGAGTTTTTTTAGCCTGGGCCCAGGTAGCACCCGATGCACAGGGATGGATTACTGCACGGGCCTACCGGGCCCAGGCCCAGGGGCCCAAGGGGTCAGGGTGCCCTGAAGCCCAAGCCTTTGCATGGAATCATTGCCTCAATATCAACAAATCAGGATGTAGGCTATGAATCTGATTGAATTTACTATTGGCCATCCCCAAAATGCACCAGAATACAGGAAATCACATCAAACAAATTAACATTTTTCTGGGAGGACCCAAACCCCCCCTCCCACATATACGACAATTAGTGGGGGGCCCTTAATACATCTGAACACGAAAGTTCATAATCCGCCCATGCCAATGCGCAATGGACGCACTGTGTTATTCACAGGGAAGCGCTCGTGTCAAGGCAGCTTAGTTAGTCCTGACCTACATGAGATTTTGAACGTTGTTGTGAGAGTGGTGAATTTCATTAAAACCCGGCCCTTAAAAGCGCGTCTATTCTCCGCACTTTGCGAAGAGATGGTAGCTGACCAAAAGGCTGTACTGTTTCACAGCGAGGCAAGGTGGCTTTCCCGAGGTAAAGTGCTGTCGCGCGCGTTTGAGCTCCGAGTCGCCTCTTCTTGGAGGAAGAGTGCATGTTTGAATCTGCAAGCACGTTCACTAATGAACATTTCTTGACGAAGCTGGCCTATCTTAGCGATATATTTAATATATCTTAGCGATACATTTGAGTTAAATGTCCAGTTACAAGGCAAAGACAAGCACCTACCTCACCTAGCAAATAAGATTACTGCATTCACCAAAAAAACTTGAGTATGGGACAGGCGCCTCGATCGCGACAGTATTATGCCTTTGAGATTTCTGAGCGAAATCGCTGAAACGTCTGATTGGGAGCCACTCTTGTGATCCAGCAGTGCTCAGTATGACTGGATAATGGATCCATTTAATGCAGCATGTTGGTATTTCATTGAATATATTGTACAATGCTGTAAAATGGCCTATGCTTCCTAATATGTTGCTGGAAAACAGAAATATGTGTGTTATGTATTTATTTATTATTATATCTGCAGCACCAGCTGATTTTAACTCTGTTGAAGAGGATATATTTAGAACTTGTCATTATTTCAATAAATTTGACAATTTTAAGCTTGACCTACCACTTTCTTAGAGCGATGAGGGACAGGTGGGGCTCGAGAATGCCCCCTTGATCAAAGTGGGGAATGAAAGAAAAAGTTTGAGAACCACTGATCTAGTTTGTTAACTACCACAGTCACGAGTTGGGTCGCGATAGTCTGTCATTTTTAAAAAGTAGGTCCCCAGAAAAAAAGTTTGAGAAACACTGCTGTACATACACAGAACCATGTTCAGTGCATTTAAAAAGTGCCATTTTGAATTGCAAAATGTGTGTAAAGCAGAAAATGTTCTTAGACTTTTGAAGACTTCAAGAGAGGTTTTGCTGTCTGTGTGTCAGTTTAAATAAATGTGCTATGCAGGTCATTTTAGTGTGTTAACAATTGGAAAAAACTGTAAACACCTTTTGTACTATTTTCTTCACCAAATAGGCAATAGATCCATACTTGCAAATAGCAACACAGACATGACATCTCTTATGGATAATGAATGATTGGATAATGAACCACAGAAGACCCCTCCCCCTCCACACGAGCAGCCCCTGTGCCTCTCTGCCGACAGCGTGAAGAGGACACTTGCTGCTATCAACACCCATAAGGCAGCAGGCCCAGACAACATCCCAGGTCGTGCGCTGAAGGACTGCGCTGAGGAGCTTAAGGATGTCTTCACAGACATCTTTAACACTTCCCTGAAGCAAGCCATCGTCCCATCATGTTTCAAAGCTGCCACCATCATACCTGTGCCGAAGAAAACTGCTCCATCCTGCTTCAATGATTACCGCCCTGTGGCACTGACACCCATCATCATGAAGTGCTTTGAGCGGCTTGTCATGTCACACATCAAATCCATTCTCCCCCCCACCCTGGACCCCTTCCAGTTTGCATACCGAGCCAAACGGTCCACAGAGGATGCAATCTGCTCTGCCCTCCACCCAGCCCTCACCCACCTGGAAAAAAGAGACTCATATGTGAGATTGCTGTTTATAGACTTCAGCTCTGCATTCAACACCATAATACCACAACAACTCATCTGCAAACTTGACAAACTGGGACTCAGTACCTACCTCTGCAACTGGCTACTGGACTTCCTCTGTCAGATGCCTCAAGTAGTATGTGTTGGCAACAATATCTCAAGCAGCATCACACTGAGCACGGGGGCCCCCCAAGGCTGCGTGCTCAGTCCGCTGCTCTTCACCCTGCTGATGCATGACTGCACTGCAACCTACAGCAACAACCACATAGTGAAATTTGCTGACGACACAACTCTGGTGGGTCTCATCACCAAGGGCGACGAGACTCAATACAGGTTGGAGGTCGACCTTCTGACCACGTGGTGCAGGGACAACAACCTCCTGCTGAACGTCAGCAAGACCAAGGAGATTGTTGTTGACTTCCGTAGAGGTCACAACCAACACCTGCCACTGACCATTGATGGTGCTGTGGTGGAGAGAGTGAGCAGCACCAAATTCCTGGGGGTGCACATCAGTGAAGACCTCTCCTGGA
This sequence comes from Alosa sapidissima, assembly GCF_018492685.1. Classification (NCBI taxonomy): domain Eukaryota; kingdom Metazoa; phylum Chordata; class Actinopteri; order Clupeiformes; family Clupeidae; genus Alosa; species Alosa sapidissima. Next base: position 11,128,733 of record NC_055962.1, read on the forward strand.
CCACCAACACTGCATCACTCGCGAAGAAAGCTCAGCGCCGCCTGTACTTCCTGCTCCACCAGCCATCATGACCACATTCTACCGAGGCACCATTGAGAGCATCCTCTCCAGCTGTATCGCTGTGTGGGGCGGAAGCTGCACTGAATACAACAGGAAAGCCCTGCAGCGCATAGTGAACACAGCTGGAAGGATTATTGGTGCTTCTCTCCCCTCCCTGAAGGACATTTACACCTCCCACCTCACCCGCAAGGCGACCAAAATTGTGAGTGATGCAAGTCACCCCGCTCACAATTTGTTTGATCTACTGCCCTCTGGGAAGAGGTACAGAAGCCTGCGCTCCCGCACCACCAAACTCACCAACAGCTTCATACACCAGGCTGTTAGGATCCTGAACTCTCTCCCCCCTCTCCCCCCTCCACCCTCAGCTACATAACATCCTGGACTTTTAGACCCAAAATGGCTGCCTTGCACTACTCCACTTGCACTACTCCACTTGTACACTTGCACACTTGCAACTTGTTGTTGTCCTGTTGTCCTGAACACTTCTGAACACACTTCTGCTGCTCTTACATAACTTGCACCACTATGCCACTTGCATACTTAGGTCAAACAAAACTACCTCAGCCATTTATTGGCCTGACTTTTGCACTATTATATTGACTGTCTACTGTATGCACAATTGCACAATTTCTACCAAATTTTGCTGCTCTTATTTCTTCATTGTATGTGCCTTCTTATTTTTACTTTTTATATTGTTTACTTGAATGTTATGTTTGTCTGTGGACCTAATTGGTAAAATATGTCTTGTCTCCACCGTGGGATAGTAGGAAACGCAATTTCGATCTCTTTGTATGTCTTGACATGTGAAGAAATTGACAATAAAGCAGACTTTGACTTTGACTTTGATTGCTGATTGAAGAAAATAGACAAATAGACTTCAAGTAAGTTATTGTGTACCTGTTCAAGTGTGTACTTTTGCATTGAGTACTGATAATTTTACGGTTAAAATTAATAATAATTTAATTTCTAGACTAGTTTCAGTTGGCCATGTGGCCCTTCTTGGTTTAAAACAAAGACACCCTCCCCTCCCCCAATGAAATGCTAATGTACTGGTTCTAAGGGCTATCAGGTACACAGGACAAAGGATGTTACCTTGATATAATGTGTCCATGTGTCATGAAATGTAAATATATTCATGTTTGGTATCATTGTGATAGTCTCAGTACAAGGATTGTAATGATTTGATTGTGAGAATGTTTGGAACATTCTATAAGTGATATTTCTGATATATAAGATATCTTATGTTGTTCAGATAGGTGTGAAGTGGGTGTGAGTAGGTGTGTCTGATGCCAAGTGGAGAACCAACCAAGTGGGCTTGTTTTGGCGCCAAAATTCTTCCTTTGTTTAAAGCATTCAACAGTAACTAAACTGCAATGTTTGTCAGACTTAGACTAAGACTAGAAGGATGTAGAACTGAAGAGAGGGAGAGGTTGAGCCATAGACCATTTTTGCACCCTCTCTGCTTGTAACAGAATAAACCTGATTCCTGAGTTTTTCCTGAAGTTTGTCAGTCTAAGATTAATATTAAGTAATTATTCACCACAACTACTTCCAGTAGCCAAGCGTACAGTTCTGTATTTGCCCTTCTACTCTCCATTTCTAGAACCTATCAAATAATTATTTTCAGTGGGCCAATGAAACGTATATGACCACCAACCACATACCTGCATGCTTTGCAAGCAATGGATATGGCACACAAGGTGGATAATGGCACACAAGGTGATATTTTCCTTGCCTAGCCCGAGAGGATATCACTTACAATGTCAATGAGGACTTTTGGCCAGATCTGAACAGAAGACAGGATCCATAACCCCTCACCCCCCACTCGCCACACACACACACACACACACACACATACATTCACTTACAGTCTACTTTTGAGTTTCACAGAAACTGTCTGAGAAAATTACTATAAAAACAGAGACACAAAGACTGTAGTGTGTTAACACATCAGTGTGTTGCTGTAGATTTGAAAGAGTAATTCAAATGGTGCATGTGTTCCTTGTGAAAACAAGAGATTTTCTTCATGAAAATCGTGCCAAATGCAGATAATTGTGTGTAGTGTTTTGAAAAAAGTGTGCTTTGGAACTGCAATTTGAGTGTAAATCAGGAATTGTTCCTGTAGTTTTGTTAAGGGGGTTGGTGCACAATTTACATGTCGTGGTCATTGTGTCTCAAGTACCATTAATTGTGTAGCCTGCCTGGCTAACGCCAAACCTCATCTCATTGAGATCTACACATGGGAACTACACATTCATTTTCTTGTATTTGAAACGTGGTTTACGAATGCCCAGAGCCGTTTATTGGACGAATGTCTATCAAATGCGTCTGTACGTAGCTCATAACCGCTTCGGTGCATGTGTCATCATCGTCTTGCTGTCCCCCTCTCCGTTCTGTGATTGGTTCCTTCGTTGAGGTGAAAACGAAGTCCATGGAATCCAGGCTGCCTAGCAGCGTGAATAAAATTGTGCGCGTAAGGCAGCATGGGAAAACCCAGGCTATTAATTGTGTGTAAACAGTTGAGAAAAACTAAATCGTTGAAGTCTTAAAATTACCCAGTTTTAGGAAAAGTCGGCGACCAACAGACATCTGTCCCACCATCGTCAAACATTGTCGTAATTGCAGAGCTATAATCCCCTCTGAATGTTATGTGCATTTTCTTTTCTTTCTTTTCTTTTTTTAAAGTCAGGACACAACTGACTGAAACTGACTGCCCATAGACTGTATAACAGACGACACGGCACACCAGCTACCAAAGTAGTTTCAGCTATTACAGTAGCTAAGCAAGAAGAACATCAGCGCATGCGCTGGTAGATCCACTGTGGTAATAATCAAGGGATGTTGCAAACTTACCATGGGAGCAGCACAATGATATCACGCAGTGCCTGAAAATAGTCCCCGCAGGCCTTCCAGCAACAAGTTTGAGCTGCAGCAGATTACTACACCGGAATGAGAGTATAGTTCCATGTCAAATCAGCCTAGTAAATCGCCACGTTTTCATTTTTCGTTAGCCTTATTACACTTTCTAACTTGAGAAGAGACAAGTTTTACTAAATGGGAGGATTACCGGAAATCTTAGTCACTTTTAAGCGTGATGTTAGCAGGCGAGATGCTAATGGTCTAATCCGATTCAATGATCTATGCTAGGCTGGAGCTAAAAGTGGTATCGCCAGACTCAGAGAACGGCTGGATGAACTGGAGAAAGGTAAAAACCAATTGTTTAACTCGAGGGGAAGTGGAAAATGAGAGTAATTCCCCAAATGGTGGAATATCCCTTTAATACATTGGTTCCCAAAGACTGGGTCGCGACCGACGGGTGGGTCGCAGGAGATTTTATTTGGGTAGCCAGCACAGTTTATGTTGTGTAACTTATACCATTTAGCCAGGAAAGCTATCAGTTTTCTATTAGGATGTAGTTTGTTTACCACAATCACAGCCCTCTTCTGTGGGGCGCCTGCCATGGACCTCGCAGTTGCAAAATGCAAGTAACTTGAATCAGCCTTTTTGCACAAACATTAACGGACACCAGCTCACCAACTGGACCGATTAAAATCTAGTTACCGTGCTGTCAACTAAAGCAGACATCCGTATACCGGACATGGCTTTAATTTGCGTCATAGGCTGTAGATAGTTTCGATTGTAGATGCACTCTTTAAAGTTATAGCAACCTCTTCACATTCCTTATTTTTTTGGATTTAAAACGCACAACAGTTGTGCTACAACTAAAGTGGACTTTTTAAACGCTATTATTTCCTCTCGTTTTCCACCTCGCGTACTCTAGTTACAGTACAGGCGCATTATCTTTTGGCTATTGCGCAAATGCCTCTTGTTCTGATATTTATTAATTTCACATTCTTACAACATATCTTGTCACAACGTCAATACACAGCCTTAGTATAAGGCCTACAAACAAGCAAACATTTAACTCCAGAGGAAAATGCGGATTCAACTTTCCAAATAAAGAAACCTCCACAAATAGGCTACAATATAACGACTTGAATTATGTTTACATCAGAATTGACGGTGTTATGGATCCATTTGTCTGCAATGCAACGCAGCATCATCTCTCTTTAAAAATACAGGAACAGCATACTATGTTGAAGAGTGACGACTGTGTTGCATGCAAGAATATCCCCAAACTCTTAGATGCGCATTAAAATGTTATCTTTTCGGTAGTCATTTCCAACTTTCCACGCTGATGGTGCTCAAAGTGCAACACACCTGTGTTCAAAGCAGGATAAGGAAAACCTATGGTTGTGTGTTTGTACAAAACTGAGCGAGAATTGTAACCTGACCCTAGCCAGTTGAATTTCGTTCCGCTTAGCTCCGCCTAGCTTCACTCACATCCATCTGGGACCTCTTCCATTGAGAGTGATTTCTGCAACCGATTTTATGGTACAGCCAATCAGGACGCAGGGCGGGAGTTTCATAGATGTGACATAGCGTAGAAGCGACTGTGCAGTGGTGGGTAGTAACGTGTTAAAGTAACGCAAATGAGTAAAAAAAGTACTTTTTTCGGGTAACGAATACTTTCCACGTTCCTTTTTTAAGGCTGTAATTTTACTCTTACTCGAGTAAATATTTGAACTAGAATTGTACTCTTTACTCAATTACATTTCCCATTGGGCCTTCATTAAAATTAGTATTTCGATAGAAGTAGGCTACACATATCTTCGTTGACTGGAACACAAGCATACACGTTAGCGACGCACCCTCCCTAGGTTGCAACATTGTTACACAGCAGAGAAGTGAGTCGGCCGTTACGTTGGTACTGAGGACTAGAAACGCCATGGATGCAGAGATGAACGTTAGTAGTCTACTACCAAAAGCAGCCCCCACTCCCATGGTCAACGTCTGGCCACATCTGCAACACTGTTCCGTCCCATGCGAAGGAAGGGAGACAACCGTATAATGAAAGGAATGTGTCAGCCTAAGCATAACAATATCAGCCTTCAAAATGTTGAGGTATTATTTTCTATCAGTGGTTCTCGTAGTGCTACTTAGCGTGCTAGTACTAGCTGTATTCGACTGAAACAAAGGCTATTTCTTGACATAACTCAGGGGTCTCCAAAAATGGTGCCCGCTGCCTTTACGGCGCCCACAGCGCACCTTCTAAAAATAGCCAACAAGTCGCCTGCAGATCACACTCTAAAACATCCTCCATTGTGGATATTTAATTGTAGGCCATGCATCTGTAATATTGGCTATATTAGCTTGCTCATCTGGTGTAGCCAATGCAAGCATATCTCTGCAAAAGTTCTGTGGCTATTCCGTGTCCGTACGGTTCGTGCATGATTGTTCAAGGACTGAAAAACAATTGCTTTAGGTCACGGGCCCTTTCTCCTCCGTAGCCTACTGGTGTAGCAATAGCGTTGAAAATCTTGTGGCATACCAATAGGACTGTCAGATCATGGAGAGATTTCAGATGTGCGATAAGGCGTCTTCCTAAGTTAGAATGGTGTTGGTGATTGCTATTGAATGTTACAACCGAATTGTTCACTGAAATCAGAACTTAAACAACCTCTGAATTATGAATGGTGGGCACATTATTAATTGCATTAAAGATGGCTTTTTTCGTTTAAAAAATTAAATCAGATTCCTCATGGAAACTTTGAATTGAACTAACTGAACAAAAACGGTCAGTGTTGCATATTGATATTGATGTATTGAAGAATCAGATGAAAATACAGTTGCTTAATATATAAAGGCTCATAGGCCTACATAATATTGATAACTTAAATGTAAAAATCACATAGGTCTATTATTTAGGAGGATCACCCTCGCAAAAAAGGAGTGAGGGTCTGTGTTTCAAATGAGTAGCCCTATGATTTTGGATCCTTCAGGTAGCCCTCAATCCCAAAAAGGTTGGAGACCCTGGTATAACTAGTAGAATGTATGCTTCAGGAAGGGTTGACAACACAATGTAACTTGCTGATTATATGCAGCAATTATTGTATGGGATTTTGTAGATTGCTTAACCAAAATGTAATAGTTGGTAACTTGTTCCAGCTATCATCTCCCTCTACCATTCTCCCTCTCTCTCTCTCCCTACTTTGGTAGTTGTGTTTCAATTTGATTCCTTGAAATGCGCCACTGACTATCAAAATACAGATGTGCTGTTTGAAGTTGCAGTGCTTGCTTCTAAAGGGAATGACAGGTGTCATTCTGATTGGTTTAAGCACCAGGCGCCTGGTTTTTCCCGAGTGTGGACTGGACAAACCCCTAAATGTATTTAAGCTATCCGCAAGTGACCATGTGTTTTAGATCACCAAAATAGGGCCTGTTATGTCTTTTTCACTGATCCAAGCACATCAATACAAAAATGAAAAGTAACTTGTAATTTGAGTAGTTTCATAACAAAGTACTTTTTTACTTTTACTCGAGTAGGTTTGTCCAATTGGAATATTTACTTTTACTCAAGTAGATTTTGAAGGAAGTAAATATACTTGTACTTAAGTATAGATTTTCAGTACTCTACCCACCACTGCGACTGTGAGACTGTTATTAGCGTCACGGGTTGGCTTCGATGTGAGTGGTTGAAGTAGCACGTCAATAGATGACGGACAAGTGGCTTATTCAATCATATGCAAGCATTTGATTAGGCCCAGCCTTCTGAAGCAACACTTCAATGGATCGGTTCCAGATGAATGAGTGGAGCTAGGCGGAGCGAAATTCATCTGGCTAGGGTCAGGTTACGAGAATTGTACAGCTTTGAAAATATTTAAAACATTTTCATGTGTAATTGAGATTGCAGAATTGTGGGAAACTGAGGAGTCAGTGCACCAATAGTAGTGGTAGTAGGCCAGACCTAGTAGGCGCTATTACGTATCTAGATATGGCACTGTAGAATGGTTAGGTGGGGGGGCATAAAAAAGTTTGAGAATCTGTGGCTAAAACAATATTGGTGGTTGCATGTCAGATCTGAAAGTGAAATGGGTCGCGATGGTCTGTCATTTTTAAAAAGTGGGTCCCCAGAAAAAAAGTTTGGGAAACACTGCTTTAATACGATGAGGTGAACTTCTCCCCACTGTGGAATGTATAATAATAATAATATGTTACATTTTGAGGGTAATGAAAACATTTCATCAGAAAGCTATCTCCTCTAAATTCAAGTGTGTTACCCAACAGACACACCTGTTTTCCAACTCTGGTGTGGGCTCATGCCAGCAGCTCCAATGAACTCAGGGTTCAGAGTGGTGGCAGGCAATGTGCATGCCCATAAAACATTCCTACTATCATCAGGGGCCGTTTCTTATATGGGTATTATGGGCAACCAAGGGTGGAACGAGTGCTCGCAAAAACAAATAATTAGATTGATTTATTGTGAAATATGTAACTATTAGTTGTTAGTTTTCTAGCCTTTTCCACCTAATACAATCCATATTTGTTGGCCATTTTGATAAATGGCTGTCTTGGACCCCAGGGGCCAAATCTGAGGTGCCTACGATTCTAAATCTAAATTTCTACCAAATGTGATGCTTTTATTTATCACAAAGTGATCATTTTTTGTGCTTAGTTTTTGCCCATTGCTTACACACTAAAATCAAATGCTTAGACCAAAGCCTCAATAACTTCTTGTAGCACCTTAAACACTGTGTAACCATAGCTTAAACACATTTTCTGCTTTGCACATTGTTTGCAATTCTGCAACACACTTATTGCGAAACACTACACATGTTTTCTTACATTAGACACTTTGTTCAAAAGTGAAATCTCCTGTTATCATTGAGAAAACACTTATATTCAAACTGCAAGCACATCTGGCAATTGGTAAAACCCACACACATAGGCTACCTGAAAACACTAACAGAGAAAACTGAACACCAATCAGTCTGGAGCTTAGCACTATAGATTTCAGGTAAGTTATTGTGTACCTGTTCAAGTGTGTACTTTTACATTGAGTACTCATGCACAGTTCTGTATTTGCCCCTTTACTCCCCATTTGTAAAACCTATTAAAGAATTATTTTCAGTGTGCCAATTAAAAGTATATGACCACCAACCACATACCTGCACACCTCTTTTGCAAGCAATGGAAGGGGCATGCAGAGACACTGAGGTGGGGTCAGTTCAAGGGTGCATATGGCACACAAGGTGATATTTTCCCCGTTGCCTAGCCTGGAGGACATCACTTGCGATGTCGACGAAGACTTGTGGCCAGATCTGAACAAAAGACAGAATTCATAACCGCCCCACCCAACCCTGTCCACACACACATACACACACAAGTAGCAGCAACTGGAATCCATGCATTTCCACTTATTTTCAATTATTTTTGGAATCTGATTCCTTATCATACGTGTTTATTCATACTCGTCACTCGACTTATCATGACTATATTCAAGATGGCGGCGAACGGTAAACTTCCTGTATAAATCGTCTTGTAAATAAACTACCAGTTCTCAATGTCTCATTTTTAATGTCAGGGCCCTCGGAAGTCTACCAATGAAGTGTGGAGCTACTTTGAGTCTCGTAAATGGTATAAAACAGTGATTTATTTCCATGGCTAGGCCAGGGGTCGCAACCTTTTTTGCCTGGAGAGCCACTTTTACCAAATGTATTATTTTTTTAATCTCAAAAGAGCCACATAAAGACGTTTACAAGAAAAGGTTTGGATATTTAATGTACAGTTACTTTCATTCAACAGAGGATTTTTAAATAGCCTAAATTTTCTACTAGTTTTAATGTGCAAGTAACTTGAAATGTAAAGTGGAATTACAGAAGTATAGGCCTTAGGCATCCCATGTAGGCTAAACACCACCCCCTATTTTTCCAGTGTCCTTTGGTGTGCAAAGTAACATCATAGTTAACAACACACTCAATTTTCGTTGACGTGTCATTGGCGAAATTGAACATTAGGCCTACCAGAGATTTGGTGATGGCCTTGGAGTCTGGATGTCTCATATTCAGTGAGGTGAAGTTTCATGCAAAAATTGAGGCTGTCACCATTTAAGGGCAACTCCACGCAAAACTGTCATATCCATAACGGCAACTAAATACCATGGCATTGTGTTGGCGTTATGGATGTGACAGTTTTGCGCGGAATTACCCTTAAACATGAGCGCAGGTTTGTCTTTATATTTTTCATATGTGAGAAAGATTTCTCACATGAGAAAGATTTCTCACATGCAAGTGGAACTGAACAGGGTTAACACAGCAGCCTATACTAACTCGTTGCAGTGTGCGATATATAACGGGCAGTTCATTTTGCGTTTTCAGAATCAGTCTTCGGATGGAAACTTTCCCATTTCAGCCTTGTATTCGCGCTCGCAAGCTGTGGTCGCTGACGTTTCCTTTTTGACATTTTCCTTATCTAGCCTACAGCAAGCGCACACATCAACAATAACAATTAAAGTGTTCTCGTTGACTGAAATGAAGGGAAATCGGTGATTTGATATGGCAACAAACCGCGAATGTAACAATATTGTGCAGCTACGGTTACGGAGTCAAGTGATTAATTAATTTCAAAAGCTGAGCCGCATCAGAGGGATCAAAGAGCCACATGCGGCTCCGGAGCCGCGGGTTGCCGACCCCTGGGCTAGGCCGATGCCCGAGGCACCCCCATCAAAAACCTGTTGGTAGCATCGGCTAACTAGCGCCAGATTTCGGAGTGCAGAGGACAAGCCGAGATGAGCTATGAGACAAAAATTCACACTCGGTATCATGTTTCAACACACTTTAGGTCAATATCACACCGCATTTCTCCTTTAAAGTGATGGAGCAAAACTGTATTTTAAGCTCACATAGAAAGACTCCAAACACTACTGGATTAGCTGTGTTGAGCAAATGGAAAACATCTAAACCTTTGGTCTTACAGGTCATGTATGACGAGTACAATGCTGTGAAATGCTTGTTTGTCTTTTTGGCACAGACAGAGCAAAAAGTGTAAACCTCCTCATATTTTGATGCCACTGTCAGAGCCTTTTGCAACAAAAGCATTTCTTTTTGGCTTGAGATATGGGGGGGGGGGGGGGGGGGTTATCACATGCACATATTTCACCCCACACGTGAAGCTGCCACCGGACAGTAATTGTACACCATTAACATCTGGTGAAATGACTGTACATGGATCATCTAAACTAACAGCTCAGAGGAGTTGACCTATTCTGCAGGAGTTGTGATGAAGCCATAGTATCTCTTTCATTAGCTGTGCAATGGCGCCCTCTTGAGTTTAATTAAGGAAGTGCCTCATCTGTGGCGCATGGAAGTCCATTCAAAGTAGCCTTGACAGTAATTCTCCGTAACGGTAGACTAATTGTAGACCGAGAATTCATGGTCATATTCATTTTGCTAGATGCTAGGCCAATATATAGGCCAATATATAATTTAGCCGGTAGACGTTTCTTAGTCTCCAAAAGTCCTTATCAAGTTTGTCACATCATGTTTGATCTGGTTTCTTACAGTAAGTAGCCTAACACTGTCGCCTAGTGGCCAGATTGGGTAAGACACGAGTGCTTAAATAAAAAATAAAAAAAAATAATTAGATTGATTTATGGTAAAATATGTAACTATTAGTTGTTAGTTTTCTATCCTGGCCGACACACAGAGCAAAAAGTCTGAACCTACTCATATTTTAAATATTATGTTACTGTTGGAGCCAATTTTAAAAAAGCATTCCATTGGCTAAAGTGCTTCTATTTAGGCCTGTTGTATTGAAAGCATGATGTCAGAGTTGACATAGCATTTAGCAATTGAGAAAAAGCATAATGATAATAATAAAATAAAACTGTAAGAGTACCGCAAATGTTAGAATAAGCTGGTTTATATTAGTTTTACTTTTTCTGGGATTGTAGTGCTGCAATACAAAATGTCGAACATTTTGCTAAAGAGCTCATTTTCCTTTGTTGAAAGATATTTGCTTTGTGAGCTTTGAGTGCAGAAAAAAAACTCAGGGTCATAAACCCTGTAGTTTAAAATGTATGAGTGTCTGTGGGGTTAGCCAATTTACAATTATAGTTAATCTGACTAAGCACATTTAATACTGTCCCATACATTTTTGGTGGGTGTATTGTATTTTTTTGCATATGTGGTCACTAGAGATGCGCGGATGGGCTATTATTTCAACCGTAACCGCATAGCAAAACTTATCATCCATCCGCCATCCATCCGGACCAACGTTTTTTGTTCAATTTTCAAATCCGCACCTGCCCGCCATCCGCTGGTTGTTTTAATGTATATGGGTGATGCGTTTGATTGGTTCAACCGCCACCCGCCCGAATTTAATTAAAATATTATTAGGGCTGTCAATCGATTAAAACAATTAATCGAATTAATTACATAATCTAAATTAAACGCATATATAATTTTTGCTGTGAAAGTATTTTAAATATTTAAATTCAAATGAATCATTGAATAATCAGCATTAGTGACATTACTGTAAAGTTCAAAAACTCTTTTATTATTATTTTCACTGTTCAAATAATGCCCATAATAATCTATGATATGACCTAATATGCTGAGGAAATAAATTCAACAGTGCTTCAGGAAGAAGTTTTTTTTTTCACATACAAGGTATTTCATGGCACAGATATACAGTAACCTAGGGGACACAATGAAAATAAATTAACACTCCCCTTAATGTCAACACTTATTTCTTTGCATTGATGTGCGACTATACTGTAGAGTTGATGAACTCCGGTGATATGCAAATTCCTTGCTGCAGACATTGCAGAGGACTTTATTTTCAACACTTTATTTTTATCAACACCATCAGGCCATTTTTTAAATGTTCCAATCAATGATCCAGGCAGCACATTTCCTTCTCTCTCCTTTATTTTACAGTCTACTTTTTACTGACTAGAACGGCTCGGGGTCAAAGGTCATACGGAATTGATTAATCTGCACTCATTTTTTTAATCAGTTATTTTTTCTCAAATTAATTAATCGAAATTAATCAGTTATATTTTGACAGCCCTAAATATTATATTTCTTCACGTCATCCGCCCGATCCGCGGTTTAACCGCGGAGTCCACGGCTGTAACCGTGAACCGCGCATCTCTAGTGGTCACCTGTTAGACGGTGACTCATCTGTTATTGTACCTCCTCTTCTGATCTGCTTCCATTTGACCCTCGTTTTGTGTCTCGACCCCAGCTAAGGAGAGCCCATTAGCTTTTCTTCGTCCATTTTGCCGTGGTAAATAGCACACACCCTGGAGTCTGAATGTCAGGATAACAAGCGTTATTTGGGCCCATTTGAGCGCAGCGAGCGAGCAGTGGTAATGACTGCCATTGGGACTTTCTGGAAGTGAGAGAGAGAACAGGCCAGAGACAGGGCTCCGGGGCTTTGCACAAAACAGCCGCAGAAGAGTGGACAAAGGCTCTCTCTCTCTCTCTTTCTGTACACCTGAGTGTAACAGAGTGTGTGACAGGGTATTGAAAGGCCGAATCCCATAAGTCCAAAATGATGAAAGGGGGTCAGGTGTACTACTGGGCCAGTGTGGGTGAAACAAGTGTGTGGGTCTTAAAGTTAAGTATTGATCACTAAGCAATTCCCTACTGTTGTCTAGCTTTGGAACATTTGCTAGATGTGTGTTTATGAAAGCTTACAAAGTAACATAACTTGTTTGAGAGAAGTACAGCAAATAACTTTTTATTACTATATGCCCTGTTAAAATGTCACAGTTTCTATATTTTAAACATAAATATTATATCATGCATGTAATGCACAAAGGTGACTGTGAATGAGATGACTTATTACTGAATCATGCTTTTAGTTATCAAGATGATGCAATGTGGTTTTCATTTTGATTTCATCACATTTTGATTGTAGGTGAGTATTGTTGGTAATTAAGTGTGCTTGCAAAGCAGCACACTTATTGTTCTTTTTAAGTTTTATTATTACAGTTTTTTTCAATCACTAACAAGCGCTTACCCATACTTTAGATACTTTTTCTAAACTCTTGACACAGACTCGCACCTACAAAACACAATGGGCCAAATGGATAATTTTCTTCTCAGAAACACATTTTGTTAAATATATTACTAACACATCTTTCTCTGCACACACTATCTTTACCAAAACACTGGAAATCTGACTCAAAATGAAATTATTCTGTCAAAGAATAACACTTGTTTTCACTTCACAAGGTACATGCAGTCAATCAAAGTACACCAGGTTTTAAAGTGGTTGGAATGCCACCACCACACATTCTTATACCTCTACCTTGCCCTCTCCTTGGGCCTGCTCTTCTCCCTGGCCCTGCTCCTCTCACTGCTCCTGCATCTGTCACTGCATCTCTCACTGCTCCTGCACCTCTCACTGGGCCTGCTCTTCTCCCTGGGCCCCTTGCTCTTCCTCTTCCTCGTCCAGACATTACAGTGTTTGTCTTTTTCTTTTTCTGTTTCTACCTCAAAGTCCTCCTTTTACTGTATCAAATGTCAATGTAATAGAAAAAAAAACCCTGCCACTGAGTCTAAGCCAGACTGGAATCAGCTGTGGTTGGCCCAATTTACCCAACATAAATCAGTTGTGTGTCAATTATTCAATTGTTTGTTTATTATCAGCTGAGAAATATTGTTTTTGAACTGATATCATTGCAGAAGCAGAGGTTTTTATACTGTATTTAAGGTTTGGAATATTGTTTTTGCTATTGTGGGATGTTGTGTGTTAACATTCGTAAATACTGCAAAAACAATCCATAATTTTGTTGGGAGGTATAGCTTGTTTGTTAAGAAAATGTAAGCATTGTGGAAATGTGTTCACTGACTGCATATCGTGTGAAAACGACATGAAATGTGTGAATGGTATGGCCACAAAAGACCGATGCTGTGCTAATTGTATTTTTTGAAAATGTGACAACTGGTTGGACAAACGCTTGTTAGCGACTGAAAAAAACTGTATTATTATTAGGGGTCCGAGCAGCGTAGCTGCTGTAAAAGTTCTGTAAAAGTCATACTGCAGCCTAAACCGTAACTCCAAAACTCTTCAAATTTTCAGGTATGGTTACCAGTAACCCCCTCTGCTCATACCCCAACATTTGGGGTACTGCACCCAAAGGTGGCGCTATTGGAAAAAAAAGTTAATAATGCTAATTTTCACCAAAATTCTCACAGACAATGTTTAGACCAAGCCTCACAAAAGTTATCGCTCAGAATTTTTACATTTTGTTCCATTTCAGAGATATAGGCCAATAAAGTTCGACCACTCAGCCCATTTCTCCTATATCACCTATATTCCTATATGAGTACATTTTTTTCCTTGGAGAACAACCATACAACCATCATTATGTGGATACCATTAACAGTGCACATTTTCAGATCTGTACTCTTTTTTATAAAGCCCTTAATTCTATTGTCAAATGTATGCTATTCATTTTCTTGATGTTGTGTGTTTGCCAACACACATTTTCACCATGTGAATGTGACTGCCAAATATGTAGGATTGTCAGTGGCTCAATGGGATAATGCCTAGTGCTGGTGTTTGTTAGGTTGAGAGTTTGAATCCCTGGTACTGCTTTAGGCTCTAGCTTAAAATACTATTGGTTATTGAAGATTCACACCATTGAACAGCACCTGAATGACATCAGGCAATCAACATACACAGTCATTAGTTGCCAAGAATCAGAATGCCGAGACACTCTGACATTTAGGGGAACTTCTTTGTTTACTATTTTTCCTTCATCATTAAGTGTATCATATTTATATTTCATCCATTAGTGTTCTTCTCTACAAATGTCTAATTGCCCCAGAATTTCAAAAAGATTTCAGGTGTACTCTTTCAGGAAAGCCCTTCATTTTATTGTCAAATGTATGCTTGGAGTTTTTCTTGTGTGTTTACCAACACACATTTTCACCATGTGAATGTGACAACCCAATGTGTATGATTGTTAGTGGCTCAGTGGGATAATGCCTTGTACTGGAGTTTCTTAGGTTGAGTGTTCAAATCCCTGTTAGAGCTTTAGGATTTGTCATTTAAGATTCACACCATTCAACAGCACCTGAATGACATCAGCCAATCAACATTCACACTCATCAGTTGCCAAGAATCAGAATGCCGAGACACTCTGACATTTAGGGGAACTTCTTTGTTTACTATTTTTCCTTCATCATTACGTCTATCATATTTATATTTCATCCATTAGTGTTCTTCTCTACAAATGTCTAATTGCCCCAGAATTTCAAAAAGTTTTCAGGTGTACTCTTTTAGGAAAGCCCTTCATTTTATTGTCAAATGTATGCTTGGAGTTTTTCTTGTTGTGTGTTTACCAATACACATTTTTACCACGTGAATGTGACTGGCAAACCCTTCATCTTATCCACGACAAATAAATAGTCCTGTAGAATCAAGTATTGTTAGAATACTATTGGGTTGTAGAGATTAGCACACTAGAAGAATAGAGTACTGTTCGAATGCTGTTGGGTTGTGGAGGTTAGCACACTATAACATTACAGCTACTTGTCAATATGGACTTGTAGTGCAAGGCAAGTATAACTGTATAATTATAGGCTGTTTATCTTATTGACTCCAACACAGAACCCACCCCCCTTCACCTACCACCACAAATACAATTCAATTCTCTGGGAAACACTGCCTTCCATTATCAAACCTTTCATCTCATCCACGACAAATAAATAGCCCTGTAGAATCAAGTATTGTTAGAATACTTTTGGGTTGTAGAGATTAGCACACTAGAAGAATAGAGTACTGTTAGAATACTGTTGGGTTGTGGTGGTTAGCATACTACAATAGAGTATTGTTAGAATACTGTTGGTGAAAAGACTCCCTAAGTTTATATATATACCTACCTAATAAACTATATATAAACTACCTACCTAATACCTACCTAATGAGGTATTTTTAAGATATTTGGTGAGGTTGTGTTGTGTTAGCCTGGGTGAATTTAGAGCACAGAATGATAAATGCATGTACGCTGGGTAGCAGAAACAACAGATATGTGCATTGTAATCCAAAAATGTACAGTCACAATGAACTTAATGTTGTAAGTGTTCTTGTGTGTTTACAATAACTTACTATTTTGACATAATGCTAATTGTTAGCACTCTTCCCTACTTAGCTGCACCATGATGAACTCTGAAACAGTGTGAAATACAACTAGCACAAATAGCAGCTGCACATGTAGATGGTGATCGATTAATTTATTTTCATAAACTAATGTAATATTCAATTCAGTTAGAATGTGCAACTGTCATGTCTCTGAATATTGCATCTGGTCTCATTCATTGAGCTACAGGTAATGGTAATATTGGATTGGATAAGGCAAAAGGAAAATGTACACATCTGTAAATTAAAAACATAAACGTAAGACACTAAAAAGTTCAATGTTTTGTGTAGGCCTAAAAACCTCTGAAAAGAGAATGGGTGACCTCTTGCATCTTAAATTCTGAACACTGGGCTACTTTATAGAATGTTCCAGTAATCCATGCTCTATCCACTGACAAACTGTTTGAATAGCTCAGGGCTTTGCAGGCAGACATACACTCTGATTAGGCATGTGGCCACACTCATCATATGCCTTCTTGCTGACTCCCCCTTAAGCCCTTATGTATGAAATTGGCATTAATGGAAACATGGCTGTGAGAGAGAGATATGGAACTGAACTCTTGTTGACTCTCAACTCAGGTGTGCTCCTGCATTTCAAAAGAAGGTAACCTTGTTCATGTCTGGGTTAACTGAGTTGTTATGCTCATGTATTATACTGTGCTTGTTCCAAGCTTCATTTCCATATTCGGTGGGATGTGGGAGGTCACTGGTGGTGTGTGCTGCTTCACCCAACCCACTCAACCTATCTATATATCTGTAATAACTAAATAAATATACTTACAGTAACAGACTTGCCTCCTAGGGAATTAAACAAAGATGAAAGCTGTCTTCTGGCTGCACATCATGATGTGAATGTAACTCCCAATCTACATCTTTAGGTTGAGTTCTTGGGCAGAGGTAGCCTAGAAATCTATACGCACCCTAGCGGCTACAAATTACATTTGCTGCCAGGGCTAGTCTAGCAACTCTCCGTTTAATTTAATTTCTATCAGGCCAATCAAATCGTGTATAGAGTTGTTAGGCGGGCTTAACATAATGATTGATGGCAGAGTTGCAACGGTATGGCTTGAAATCCCTGCTACTTGAAAACAAACTAGATGTACCGCATAGCGGTACAAAATATGACCGCTGCTCAGTCCTGTACATCCGTTCCGCGAAAATAAATCACACTTCAATTTGTCTCCATATTTTACTCCATCCCCCACTCTTGAAACTTTTGTGGGTGCTTGTTTGGCATGCCTGAGTGTGTGTGTGCGGCTGCACAGAAAGTAGCCTACTGGTGCTGAAAAGGTGAATAGATTGTAGAATAGCCAAAGAAGATGTAGCATTGTTATAAAACCTTTAAAATCTCTAAACAATCACAAGTAGGGCAGTTCATCACAGTTCATCCATTGCAACTGGACTGATGAAAGGTCACTTACACCTGTAGGCTACATTGTATTTGGGAAAAGCAAAAGGTATCAGCATAATGTTATTTATTTATTTATTTAGCCTATTTATTTATTTATAAACAAAAACATCTCTGTCAGTTCCATGCCGTTTTCAACAGCTATCAAAAACAAAGGTCATTTTTGGATGGATGGATTTTTTGTGAATGTTTCTTCTTCTACATAAGATTTTAGTCATCTTTAGTTTATGTAATACTTTATTGTCAATGCACAAATTAAGTAACAGTAGTCTGAAACGAAATGCTGTTTTACATCTAACCAGTGGTGCAAATAACTGACATGTCCAAATGGGCCTTGATGAAATGCGTCACTAGACTGTTCATACACATTTTAACGGGCCAAAGTTGAAGAGCTGTTGTCCGTTATTGTTTGTGCAAATATAGGCTGATTCATGTTCCCTTGCACTGTGTAACTGAGGTCCATGGCTAGTCTGGCTTTCACCAGACCAAGCTCAATCTTTTAAGAAATCAAAAAATAAATAGCGGGCAGATCAGGCTGGGTTCACCCAGCCTAGTCCATAGGCACCCGATATTGTTTAATTTTCCGATTGAGATATCCACGCTCTGGCTATTCTAAATGCAAAAATGCATCAGGGAGTTATGACAAAACTGTAACTAACAAACTAGATCCTAATAGAAAGCTGTTAGCTTCCCTAAGCTACAGGTAGGCTTATAAGGTAGGCCTATTTACAACATAAATTGTCAATAGGCTATGCTGGCGACACAAATAAAACCTCCTTTGGAAACCAATGGCTTACGCCTTACAGTATCAAGCGGACTTAAACTGCCATATCGTGGCGAAAAGTTGTAATAAAATTCACGCAGCTCCATGAGTCAAGGAAAGCGCGAATGAAGTAGCCACTTCTAAATGGGACCCACTACACAGTAGCTTAAGGTGTGTTGCTAAAGCAGCCATAATGAAATGAAGGTGTCATTGTTTGTCGTGTGACTCACAAAAGTTACCAGAAGGATTTTTGATTTTCGAAAGCGTTTGCCCGTCACAGCCAAACGAAATCGGCGGCGAAGTTCCGAAACAGGAAGTCGTCCATATCTCCGGAACACTGTCACATATCGATACCAAATTTTGTATTTGAACTCGGGACTCCAATGTGAGGGTGCATAAGCTAAAAAAAAAAGGAAAACATTCCAAAAGTTTCCATCATTTGGCAAACCACCCATCCATATTTGGTAACTATTACCTTTCACATTTGCAGTTGTACTGCTATCACAATGCCTTCCAAGTATGTACAATGTCTCTGGGCAGCCTTGCCCAATCATGAAATCCTTGCTCTGCCATGGGATAGTATGGACTTACGAACTGAAATAGCAAGGAGAACAGTAGCTATATATAGCTTACATAATAGAGTTGTTTTCACATTGACAGTATTCAAATAAAATTTTTCATTGTTGTTAAATATCATGATGGGAGAGTATTATTAAAAATGTTACAAGTATGCAAATGCATATGTTTATGGGCATTTAGGTTTGACTGTGTTTTGTTATAAAGACATGTAAGGCATTCTGGGCCGTAATGAACAGTGGTCGGCAGCACTCCATAGGCTACATATTAATATGAATAGGTGTTTCTGTAAACCTAGGGACAATAAACAGCTATCTCTGTTACACAAACGAGCTGGTAATCATTGAAGAGGGAACTATGATAAAAAGATTGTTTTCCTAAAAGCATGGAGTTGACGAAAGAATAAGCAAGCAATGTCACGTTAATGTTAAATAGCCTACATCTGAACGCTAGGTGGCAACGTTGTATTACATTTCACTAGTGTACTTGAAATACGGTGTGTACGACGGAGTATTAGGGCCACACATGAAGAAAAAAAATATTTTTGCCATGGCGAGATTAAAGTCGACATGTTGACTTTAAAGTCGACATGTCGACATTAAACTCGACATTTTGAGAATAAAGTTGAAATGTAATGTCGACTTTAATCTCGACGTGTCGACTTTAAAGTCGCCACGTCGACATTAAACTCGACATTTCTAGAATAAAGTTGAAATATCATATCTACTTTAATCTCGACATGTCGACTTTAAAGTCGACATGCTGACATTAAACTCGCAATAGGCCCTACTCTTTAAACATAGCCTACACAATTTAAGCTATGTAGCCTACACTAATACACAATATGTTACATAAAAGAAAAATGGGCTTCAAATAGGTGTTATTTCAGATAGATTGCAGATATTCAGATAGATTGCGTCTTGTCTGTTAACTACTCATTGCCGTCATCGTGAAGTGCTGTCTCGCGGTTATGGAAATACCATGCACTATGCCGTTTAGGATAAATAGCTAGAAAAATATATGTATCCAATGATATAATGTTTCTATACAAAATGTTATTTCACTGTTTTACGTGGTTAAGGCCACTGCACATCCAAATAACTGCCCTTCATGACCCACAGGCCGTCACTCTCCAGGATAACATGGCAAAACTAATTTTTCTAAAACTGCTTTTCCATGTCTCACCTGCAATACGTATAGGAGGCTAGAAACACATAGCCTAAGCATATATACTATTTTGATCCCGTGAGAGAATATTTATTTATGCACTTTGTGTGCATATGTGTGCATGTAGGCTACTAACCTACATGGGGTGGTCGGGAGGACAGCTTCATTCGTCCCTCCATAGACATTCAGCAATAGGCTGTTTTGCATCCATTACAAACAAGCAACGTGAAAGTCTAGGATTGGGGAGAGCGCCTAGTATGCCTCTAGTGCATAAGCATGAAGTTGAACCTTTAGATGAAAAACAACACTTTAATAATAGGCCTACAATAAATAAATAAACCGCTATGACGTTTAGGCTACTTTTGACCATCGCATTTATCGCCTGTAACTCCGTGATAAGGACCTAACAGCAAAGTATTTGGCTGAGCAGCGTAGGTTAATATGTTCTATGTTTTGTCCACATGATATAGGCCTAATCATTGTTGCACTCGAACACTCTTAATCATTGTTGCACTTGTTGCATTGTTTCATCCGTCCTTTCGTTCCTTTCAATCGCCCCGAGCGGTCGTTCTCTCTCCAAACTAACATTATTCTCAAAATGATGAGTTTAATGTCGACACGTCGAGATTAAAGTCGACATGATATTTCAACTTTATTCTCAAAATGTTGAGTTTAATGTTGACGTGGCGACATTAAAGTCGATACGTCGAGATTAAAGTCGATATTACATTTCAACTTTATTCTCGAAATGTCGAGTTTAATGTTGACATGGTGACTTTAAAGTCGACATGTCGAGTTTAATCTCGTCATGGCAAAAATATTTTTTCCTTCATGTGTGGCCCGTAATACTCGTCGTACGGTGTGAGCTTCACAAGTAAGGAAGGTGCAAATATTATGTAATTTATCATGGGAAATTATTGGAAATGTTATTTCTTGTTTATTCTAATTGCAAACCACACACATCCATTCGTAATCACACGTACACTTTTAATACTTTGAAAAGACTCTCATTTTGTTTATTTGATGTTGCCTAGCAACGGGAACAGACTTCAGAGCAAAGATTCTAGAACAGAGCTTCAGAGAGACACGTTTTGAGTTCGTGGCCAAGTACCTAAAATATCGGTTTCCATGTGTATGTGCTGGATGGTGTACAAGTAAGTGTTTTATAGAGTTACAGACATAATGAGTCATGTTGTAGTGGTCCACATAAATGTGCCCCTTCTGTTATAGACCTCTCCAGAATAAGTCCCGCCTCCTAACTTCCGTATCCATCCAACCTTCGGTCGTCAAATGTCTATGGGAAATAACATGGTGTTTTGAAAGATCGTACCTGTCAAACTCTGTAGGTGACAAAGTAGAAAAAGCTGCTGGGCAGATTGGCCTACACACTTCTGCCATCCGGCACCAACAATCAAAAAATCCAGTGGAAACTAGATGGCAGAAGTGTGTAGGCCAATCTGCCCACAAGCTTTTTCTACTTCGCTACCTACAGATGTTTTACCGGTATGATATTTCGAAACGCCATGTTATTTCCCATAGACAGTGGTGGAGGAAGTACTGAACCTCAGTACTTAAGTAAAAGTACAAATACACAGAGAAATATTTACTTTAGTAAAAGTAAAAGTACCACAATGACAACCCTACTTAAGTAAAAGTAAAAAGTACCTGCTTTTAAATGTACTTTAAGTATTAAAAGTAAAAGTATTTGCATAATGATTTATTCTCTTAATATCTATATTCTAAAAGGAAAAATCAGTATGGGCTGTGGCATTTTAATTAAGCTAGTTTTAGGTTATACTCGACTAGATAGTTTTAAGTTAATGCAGTTGTGCTTACCATCTGTGGCCCAGTTTACATTCTGACCTACAATTCTAGAGACTGTAATTCTGGTTATCTACTAGGGTGATCTGCTGAGTAATATCATTCAGCAAAACACGAGAGCCTGAAGTTTAACGGGGTAGACAAGGGAAACGTCGGATGGATCGTAATGCCAATTATGCTGATTGAACAGAAAAGTTGCTGAGAAAGGTGTCTTTATGATTAAGTTCAGTTTCACTTGCGCAGACGCATAGACATTGAATGAGCGCTCACGTTACTACCCCCCAATTGTAGGCTATGCATCTTTATTTAATCACACACAATTAAGGAATATTTCCTAATCTGGAAAATGTTACGTTTTTTCCGGCCACCGGTTCATTAATAGTCTACCATTCATTTGTGCCGCAAATGATCAGACGTGTGACAGAAGCATGGGCATAGCCTGTAACTTCGCTGATCCGCGGATAGCAATCTCATCGGAGAGGAGGCCCTAACGCTGCAGATAACAGACAGAGAAAGGCACAGAACACAGTTGCATGTACAGTGTAGCCATGGGTCTGGTGAATATAGCCTACCGAATGCAGATGGCTACAAGCTCACGCTTTGCCTGGTCTAGACTAGAAGCTTATGTTTCTAAGAATGCACGTAGCGCTCCAGAATCTTTGGTAGCAACCCCCCAGTAAAACAAACGTGTTTGTCAGAGAGAAAAAAAAACTGATCATAAAATGTATCGTAAAAAGGAACGACGGTGTTGTAGAAATGTAGCGGAGTAAAAGTACAGATAATTGCTGTAAAATGTAACGAAGTAAAAGTCAAAAGTATGCACTATAAATTTTACTTAAGTACAAATACGTGGAAAATTTACTTAAGTACAGTAACGAAGTATTTGTACTTCGTTACATTCCACCACTGCCCATAGACAATCCACGCCCGGAAGTTGGATGGATACGGAAGTTACGGAGGCGGGACTTATTCTGGAGAGGTCTATTAGAATGCTCAGCGGAGATTTAACATCATTCATTTCTTGTGTGGCTAGAAGCTAGCTAGCTAGGTCATAGGGAGATGTTGCTGTAACGTTATGGGATTTATGTTGCTTAGCGCCATGGTCATTTGATATGAGATGCTTGTACTCGTAACTTCGTCACTCGTAACTTTAGGACTCCTATTTTTTTTTACTAAGAGTAATTCAGGAAGCATTTTAGCCCTAAAAGTAGCACCTGAGTCTGTGACAGCTTAAGCGAGGACTCCTAATAAGACCGATTCACAAACAATGTTTTGTGGTGGCATTTCACGTCGCGATGTTTTGAAATGCGTCTAACAATCACGAGGGAACAATTTTGCATTGTAGGCATAACTAAGGAATGCAGTAACACCACCAACAACAACCAAAACTAGCCTACTCATTGTTTACATGTACATTAAATGTAACGTTTCATTGTGAATCAAATTAAAAGATTCTCCTCTTTGCAAACGTTGGCATAGGCATATGGTGACAGATTAATTTAATAATGTTGCTGCGTGAATCACGGTAAGCGCGAATGAAGTGGCCACTTCTTAATGGGACTCACTGTATAGAGATGTTTAAAATAAGATAAAGTTAGGATATGCCCTTGACAACGGCAGAGATAACTGGCCTTTGACCATAGCAACCATCCATTTAGAACGACTGGCCTTCAACCAAGGATCTTAGCTGTGATTCATGTAGCAACATTATAAGAGTAGTAAGAATAAGTCTATGTGCAGGATGAATAGTATAAAGATCAGTAGAATAACTATGTATAAATGTAATTACAGTAGGCCTATGTACATTTGTAAATAAATAGAAAGCTATGGGTGAGAGGGATAAATTAATTTTATTTAATCGTAAAAGTAAATTGCATTCAATTAAATTGCAATTAAAAATCTTTCCAGTAGGCTTTAATGTCACGCAAAAAGTACAACCAAAGCTGAGCTTGATCAACTAGAACGTCTAAAGAACCAGAACTTTAGTGTAGTTTTTTGCTGGGTCCCAGGCCATGTTGGTCTGAGGGGAAATGAGAAAGCGGACAGTGCTGCTAAGCAAGCCCTCAATGAAGAAGTCACAGAATGTCAAATCCCTGCCCCAGACCTTAAACCTATACTGAACTCTTACATCTCAGATAAGTGGCAATCTGAGTGGGATTAATGTACCAACAAGCAAGGAATGTGAATTTTGGCACATTTTCATGATCCACTGGGTCGTTATGGGCCACACAAAATACGGTGTTGCTAAAATTACTCCTATTGTGGCTATTAGAGACATGCGTTCATGAGTATCCAGCTACATTCAATGAGTTAAGTAAAATACATTCACACACACAAAAAAACATCACTAATGGACATTCCTTTATTCTGAGATACATCAATAGGCTCTCAAAACAATCCCAAACAGACATAAGGTCTTTATAGAGCAAATCCATATAGATTATTTGTCAAATAAACCAGTAAAACAGAATTAGGGGATGGAATACAGTATATAACATTCACACTCATAGCTCATGTTTTTAAAATAAATCAGTGAAAAAGTATCCTGACAAACAAGCAGCATTTTAATGCCTTAGTCATATTTCATCATTTAAAATTTTTCTCTAGGTTACCTGAAGCCCAGTTTGAGAGGTGCAAGATGCGTGACATTATTTATTTTTGCAGCCAATCACTGCTGTTGTTTTATTTTATTGATTTGATTCATAGAAGCTAAATTCGAAGGCAGGCCACAGGTAAAATCCAACAAACCGCATTCAACCCGCAAGCCAATAGTTGAATAGCCCTCTCCTAGAGCTTTTGAGATATTGCCACTGCTCCAACACTGAAAGGCACTGTTACAATGTCTGGATCAAGCCAGGTTCAGCATAGCGTATGCTGTCTGCTCACGTTGGTGACCGGACCAGGGCAAGCACACTTTCGCAGTTCCCGCCGGAAATGCAGTCTAGTTGATTATCTAGTGTCAGAAGATGGGGCTACAGGACTGATCAAACTGCCCTGGTGACATAAACACGACTGTACTCAAACAGCAAAGCTGTTCTCATGAATAATGGACGTTAGAAAACACACCTTATTCTTAGATACTTTTAGAATGGTGCTGTTATTTGTGACTATAAATTCTCTTGCTGGGTTTTTTTGTTTAAAAAAGCAAAAACAAGGAAGTGAAACAAATGTTTTTGTTATATTGAGAATAACTTGCTTCTTTAGAAGGAAGATTTTGAAAATCATTTTCATACAGTGTATACAGCAGTAATTTAAACCAATGTTTACAAATGTGTTTTTCTCATCACGAGACATGTAAAAATATTAATTGTAATGGCTTGCTGATTGCATTTTCACATCATTAAACTCATGTAATTTAATATCAGGTCATGCATTCAATTTCAGTGCCATTTAAATAGCACCAACAAACATTAAGTCGAGAGGTTCCACAAAGCCTACCGATCTTCCATTACACAGTTGTCATCGACTTCGCTAATTTTAAAAGCTTTTGACTGTAGTATAATTCATCACACTGCATGAAATGTCTTTTCTTTTGTGGCTTTTGTGTGTGAATGTGCTGAATTGTTTACATGTCGGTAACACACACACACACACATAATACACACACTCAGAGTAAGATGAGAGAGGTAAAAAGACAGATTAAAAGAGAGAGAGGTTCATGGTTCATTGTTTGAGCAGGTCCAGTATCATTACACAACCAGGTTCTACTTGGGCAATAAGGGGCGACACCAGATAGGACATGGTTCTGACACAACCTCCTCTCCTCCTCTTCCTCTGGAGGATGCATTACAGGACATCTGATTGGACCTGAAATCAAAGCAGACTGATCACAACCAATCAAGGTCATCTATTTGTGGGATTCTATTTCATGTCATTTTTTTAACAAGCACTTAACCTGTCAAAACAAACTTAAATCAAGTCTACAGTGGAGGAGCTTCAACTGTTTAACATGTTTAAGTCCCTTTAATAGATTCAATCCTGTTGCCAGACAAAGGGAAAAAAATGAAAATGAAACGTCGTAGTCTGTCAGTGGTACATAAAAGGTTTTGTGTGTGTGTGTGTGTGTGAGAGAGAGAGAGAGAGAGAGAGAGAGAGAGTTATTACTGAAAAGAGATATACTTGTTTTATGCAATGTTTCACATGACCCCTTGGATGGTGCCCAAGACTTTGAATGGAAATGAAAGAACGCTTACCAAAGATGTTCCTCAATTCGTGGGAACAGAAGACTTGATCTTCTCAGTAAGACAAGCCTGTTTTCACTATTGCCCAGAAAAATGGGGTCACCAATCGATCAAACATGTAGAATGACAAACTTCCAGTGCTTTCAGTTACACATATTTTGTCATATACATTTTGTTGCAGTTTTAAGTTTGTTTACATATGGTGCTAATGCAATGCAAGATGGACAGTATTTTGTATGCAATGTTTGCATATCTGCAGTATCTAACCCAAGTAGGATGGATAGCAAGGAATTTGCTGGGAATCTAAAATATCATTATCATGGTTTATATCATTTTATTTTGTGCATGACAAAGTACAGCCTATCTTATTTTGAAATGAACTGTAACTGTTTGTGAGGTTCACAATAACAATGGATGACCTTGCTGAATACAACTAATAAAGTCTGAAGACTGTAACTGAAATGTCAACCAATGAATAGGACAAAGAAAAAGAAATGTTCAGCTACTCTTGATAGATGAAATGTGTGTTGGTTATACGTGTGGATCTTAGTTATTTTTCACTCCTAAATAGGTCTACTAACTACCCTGTGTACAGCCAAGGCCTAAGCCACAATCAGGCAATGTGTCTAAAGGCCCTTTAGCATTGTAGGGACTTTTGTGGTTCCTAAACCCTTTTTTCATGCATTCGGACAGCATGAAACTGGGGATTATTGAGTTCCTTCCTAACTATTTGACTTTTCCCCGTGCATAGGAATCATGAATGATGTACATGTCAACTTAGCCAAGGCAGCAGAAATGTCTTTTTTTAAATCTCTGTAAAAATAATTCAGCATAAAAACTGCACGAGAAGGCTGGAGAGACTGACTACTGTCCTGTGACAAAATGTCTTCTAAACAGACGAGAAAAATAAGGTTGAAAGCAATGCTGATTATTCTTTTTCAATGCTTCCTGATACCAGGAGCTTGTTTGTCAATAAACTCGCTGGCATCTGTGGCCTACTGGTTAGGGAATCGGACTTGTGAAAGTTGGTGGGCGCTCTCCCACATCCAAATCCACATCCACGGACAAGGTGCCCTTGAGCAAGGCATCTAACCCCCGACTTTTCCCCGGACTAAGGGCTTCTCACTGCTCCAGGTGTGTATGTGTGCTCCTAGTAAGTTCACTGTTAATAGTGTGTGTGTATGTGTGAGTGTACACTACACCCGGATGGGTAAAATGCAGAGAACAATTTCCTACAGGAATTTCCTAAATTACTAATATAGTAACATTCTAACACATTCCCTGATTGGATTTATAACTTAACTTCACTACTCTCAGCAGTACTCTACATCTCAGAGTTCTTACTGTGTGCTAATGCAAAACAGAAAAAAAGCAGTTCAAGGGGTAGCAGGAAGTAGTTCAAGGGGTAGCCTTTACAATTAGTAGTTAGTAGGACTGTGTTCTTAGAACTGTTGTATCTGAATATGCCAAGATAAGTGTAAGGGCATTCAGGAAACAATTCAATGTCTACTTTTTTGCCAGGTGAACAAAGCCTACATTTTTACCAAGATGAGTGATGAATTCTAGCCAATAGTTCAGAGGACAGGTTGTCCAATATATGGCTGTTTTTTTACTTTTTCAAGCCGAGTGATTTTTAATTGTAAAATAATTTGTTGGTGAGCGAATGCTACTCCCACTGCTATGTACCAACGTCAGAATGTGAAACAGGGCGTGGCAACAAATAACCACCTTGCTCGCTCGTCCCCTCTCGGGAGAATGCCGCGCTCTAACACAGCGAGATACCAGTGTGGGGCTGGCCCTGTGTTCATGCACAGCACTTTTTCTTTTATAACAATAACAATAATAAGCTTTATTTGTATATCACCCTCATACACAGAATGTAGCTCAACATGCTTTACATTTTAGCAGTATAGAGTGGACAACATAGGCTCTGTCGCTGCAGAATCTTTCCATATGGGCATTCTTAGAAGAAGGGAGTGGTGTGGTGAAGGGTGCACTCTCAAATGTGTTGGAAACAATACAAACTGTGTTGTCCCTATCTAGACAAGTTGTGTTGTTTTTAACACAAGTTGTATTATTTTCAACACATGCTGTGTATTCACTCTTGAAATGAATAACAAAAGCAATGTGTTGGAAACAACACAAATTGTGTTGTTCCTATCTGGACTTAGATACTGTATGTGTTAAGATCAACACATTTGTTTTAAAAATGTGTGGGCTTAAAGCAACACCAAATAACTTTTCCTCTGTTGCACACACTATTTGTTTA
Source organism: Alosa sapidissima (assembly GCF_018492685.1). Lineage (NCBI taxonomy): Eukaryota > Metazoa > Chordata > Actinopteri > Clupeiformes > Clupeidae > Alosa > Alosa sapidissima. Next base: position 11,156,977 of record NC_055962.1, read on the forward strand.
TCCAGTACTGGCTTTGCAAATAACAATGTCCACAGACAGGGTAGAATATGTTGCATGATTTTATGAAAGTATGATGTATTGCGACATCAGATGCAAGTCAAATTTGTAGTTTCTCATGTCTCATTTAATCGAACTACAGATCCGCTACCCGATCCGGCAAACTTACATAGTGCGGTTATCGCCGATAGAGGGCCGCGAAGCGAATGCAGAAAGTGCCGTTCACCCTGTTACGAGTTGATGAACCACTGAAACGATTTTGTAAACATTATTTTAAGGTACAAAAAACTCTTTGGTGTTGCTTTAATGTAGCTCTATTATAAAAGAAAGAGGCAGATACGAGATTGATGTCTCACTCCTTCCAGTTTACAGCTAATCACATAAAGTAAGCATAAAGTTTCTTTATAAATCAGGTTCAGTCATGTGTACATTTCCTATTGTAATTTATATAATATAAATATCTATATTAGAGTAGATCATAAAATCCTTAGATTCTGTGAGTCATGAGTATATAATTTTATACATGCATAAATAGATACATAAGATTAGCTCTGGGCTAATCTTAGTTGTCCTTGTGTGAAAGCCCTGAGTTAAGTATAAATTAATTATATAAGGATGAAATATGGACCATGAAATTTCTAATGAAATCACATTTCTGCCAACCTCAGCAATCTGCTGCCTAGGTTCCTCTCACACAGGAAACAGTTGGCAGAAGGAGAAAGGGTAACAAAAGAAGAAGTTTAAATCCACCAGCGATGGGAAAGCTCATCAGGTCATGAAAGGTGACTTCAACAGATCATTTGCCATTACATAAGTAAGTAAGTAAGTAATAAGCAAGCCAGCAAACACCAGTTGTTTCAACAACAACAACAGCAATAACAATTTCAACAGGAAGTGACCAGAACAACCCATTTTGACTGACAGGCCAAGCATGAGCTCATCCTATTCCCCAGCACTAGTCAGAGTCTGACTCTGATATCAGCGGCATTCACTTCAACAAGTCTTTCAGACATGTGTGTCTTTTTTTCCTCTGAAGCTGCTTGTATGCCTTGTACATTATTTATCCCCTTGTTTGGCACTTTATGCTAATTTAAATTTTAAAAGTAAAGCGATTTCCTCTATGAATGAAAATCAATGAATTATTCTCTATTTAATACTGTGTAGTTACCTTACATTTGTTGTAAAAATGTAATGATTGTTACTGGTTATATTCTATGGTGAGGTATAGCCCAGAGTGTGGTATATACTGCATACGCTTACCAGAATGATAAGCAGGAGGCCATTTTGACAAACATTATATTAGTTTATACTTCAATATAGTAATTGTTGTCTTTGCTGATTTAGATGGTGCATTGCCTTAAACCTTATTTTATTCAGAGGCAGTGGATAAGTCGGCATGGAAAAAAGACAATGCAAAGCCAACATTCATATTGTTCCACAGGTGAATGATGGATGTTGGATCATGGTCAACAAGTCAGGCATCAGAAGTTATGGCTAATTTCTTTTTCCAACCTGACTGATTCTAAATTGCTTTTTGGGAAGGCAATTGCTACTCCCACACCATGTAGCAACAGGACCGCCAATAAATAACCCTCTTTCAGAAAGGAGCTTTCTACTGGAGCACAGCAAAGGACTTGGGTCCACTCCATTTCAGAACCTGCGCCTTGCTCCACTTTTTTCGGCCATTAATTCGGATTCTTTCCATCCCACTGTGCTTTTCCGGCCCTGCTGTGTCAAAGCCCAGTGTATTTATTGTATTGTATTAGAGATGTAACGATATACTCAAATCACGATTCGGTGCGATTCACAATAAAATGTTCTCACAATTAAGTATAAGTATAAGTATATATACTCTTTTGATCCCGTGAGGGAAATTTGGTCTCTGCATTTATCCCAATCCGTGAATTAGTGAAACACACAGCACACAGTGAACACACAGTGAGGTGAAGCACACACTAATCCCGGCGCAGTGAGCTGCCTGCAACAACAGCGGCGCTCGGGGAGCATTGAGGGGTTAGGTGCCTTGCTCAAGGGCACTTCAGCCGTGCCTACTGGTCGGGGTTCGAACCGGCAACCCTCCGGTTACAGGTCCGAAGTGCTAACCAGTAGGACACGGCTGCCCCCCAGTAGGCCACGGCTGCCCCAATTGTTTTTAACAGAATAAGCTGCAGACAAATAATGACAAATATTGTGAAAAATAAAATGAAAAATATTCCTTTATTAATATAAACTGAGAGGAACACAATGTCTGAACTTGTTGCTACCTATGTGTCCCAATATGTATTCTGTCTGATCTGGTGCCCTGATGAGGTTGTTTTGAATTAGAATAATACTTTTGACCAATCTGACTCCAATTTTACTATTATAACCAATCTTCGTACTGACGTCTAAAGCCAAACAACTGAAATCTAAACCCGATTATGCAATGTTTTGTTCAACATTTTTGTTGGCTCAACTGCCAATTGACGGTGCATTGTTACATCCCTGATATACAGTACATGGAGGACATCTTTTTAGTTGGCAAGGTTGGCAGGGACACTCTAAGTACATTTGATGACAGTAACTATTTTTAATTGATTAGTTTGAAATGAGAGCCAGTTCATGAAAAGGATTCCAAATTAACAGCCTTAAAATGATGTCTTGATTGATCACATTAACAGCTACAGACACAGTGGTAACACTTTACTTGACAGTATCAACATAAGAGTGACATGACACTGTCATGACACATGAAACCTAACCCTAACCCAACCCCAACCATAACTCTAAACCTAACCCTAATCCTAACCCTAATTTGTTATGACAAAAACAGAATGTCACTTAATAACAGAAGCGTTTAAGACTTGTTTATGACACGTTCATGACAGTGTCATGTCACTCTTATGTCGACACTGTCAAGTAAAGTGTAACCGACACAGTTAAGTACAGCAACAGCATAGGGACATACAGTGTAAGTATGTTCAGGTGAAATGGTGCTGCTCGGCAAACTAACACTTAAAAGAATTAAAAATCTTTGGCGTAAGCCCCGACATTGGTTCAGGTCTTGAAACCTGAATATCCTGCCTTACATTAGCTGGCAGGGAGAGATAAACTGGCTGTGGGGAGGACGGAGGGGACATCGAGATGACGGCACCTGAAGCAGCATTGCAGATATGTTAGGCGAGCAAAGATAGAGGCTGGTGATTGGTCAGGAGTATGACTAAGTGACAGAGCATTAGAGTCTTCCTGGTAGAACTTGTGCCAAAGCATCGATTTCCGTGACAATTCCAGTGTACTAGTCCATGGCCAGAACCCAGATACAGAACCAGGCCGTATCTCATGGTCCAAGTCCCTCTGAGTGGTCATGCATATCATTAATTTATTGTTCATTGGTCATGTTCAGGGTACATCCTTCCTTCAATGTGTTTGAAAATGAAGTCTGAGATGGCCATCTTTTTGGCCATTTCCTGGTTTGTGAATGGATGTAGACATTCCAGAAGTAGTATTATAAGGCCAAGAGATAGAGCATGTCTTAGTTGTCCTTGTGTGAAAGCACTTTTTAGACAAAAACAATGACATTGGGGTATTCGCTAGACTTTTGCTATGAGAGTCATAGTTCAGAGAAGGAATCATGTGACCCATTTATAAATATCTTATTTTATCTATTGTATGCCCTTAATATCTCCTTGCCCAACAACTTGACCTTGACCTGAGTCAAGTTTAGTGTATTATCTCACAGTTTTTGATTGTATTTTTACACATCAGTTTACTGATAATGTGATTCTTTGAGTCTGTAAATTTCATAACAGATTATTTTTACATTCAAATTGATGAGAACCCCATGAAGTATATTTCGAAGTAAAACTCCACATTAAGGTTCAAAAGGCTACCCAAAGTTAATGCCTGCAGTAGTAAATATGTATTAAGCATTTATTACAATACTCATCTTTAATCAATGTTAATGGTATGTCTGTAATAACTAATTAATAACAGATGGTGTTGGTGTTGACTGTGTAATCAAAGAAATAAATACAACAATTGAACATAATTTATGTTTTTATTAACATAGGTTTGCTTCCTTGCTTTTGTGTTACTGTATGTAAGTGTATACCAGTGTCTGATAAAATGTCAATTTTGCAACCAATGTTTGACGTCTGCAGCTTACTTTCGTCTGTCATCTCTTACTTTCACTTAAGTTGACCTCATACACCCCGGAAACCATTTAACCCAAAAGGAGAAGTACGGGCATCAACCTATGCCACTAAGGGGAAGATGCTCCGGCGAGCGCCACACAAACATGCGCCCGCCTCTGGATGACCCATGGACAAGGAATCAAAACCGTGCCACCATGGGTCACATCCCACAGGGCAAAGAGAAAAGGACCAGGATGACCTTCAGCACTAGATCAGCATGACATTTCATAGAAGTGAGAAAGGGAAGTTAGGGTTTTTTTTGTTTTGTTATTGTATTAGCCTGGCATATATCTGCCCGATGGACAGACATTGGCAAATGTCAAAACAAATTGGCACAGCACTGCTGCAGCTGTACACGTAGTAGCATGTGCAGCATCATGCATGTATGCTTTGGTTGCAATGATCCAAAGTAGATCAAGTCTACAAAATGTTAAAATGAAAATGTACACAAAGTTTTATACACTCTTAACACAAATGTGTTGAAAATAACACAACTTGTTGTGCAGTTGTTTTTTTTTAACACATCTCTGTCCGGATAGGGACAACAGTTTGTGTCGTTTCTAACACATTCGTTTTAAGAGTGTACAATACAATAGTTTCATTTATTTGTGGACCATGGTGCATTGTACAGAGACATTGAGGGGCAACACTGTTCCATCGCGTATGGCCCAATGCCCATAGGGTCCTAGCTTTGAGCCAGGCACATTACACGCCCTCTCTCACCCACACATTTCCTATCTCTCTCTACTGGCCTGTCCAAAAAATAATCTCTTACAGTAATAGGGATTAACAAAGCTAAAGAAAATGACAAACTAGATCATCAATGTACTGGACTATCCAAGCATCCCTTCATCATCATCATTGACATTTCATCTCCACTAATACAAAATAGCCCAGGCAATTTTCACTGTAAGACATGAACAGCCAATCTCCAATCCCATGATTTGGATCGGATGAACAAGAGCTGACTGGATCAACTGCAGATTTTCAGGGCTGCTTTTTATTATTACTACTACTATTATTATTATTATTATTATTATTATTATTATTATTATTATTATGCTCAGAGAGGAAAACCAGCAGAGCTCTGGTCTTATGGGGGTCACACAGAGCACCCTTTAATGCCCTCCATTACAGTGCCAAATGGGCCGTTGGCACCAGAGTGGCATGGAGGAGGAGGCCCGGCGCGAGCCGACTTCTCGGCGAGCGCTTTTGGTGATTACCAAAATACCGCTGGGTTTGGGGAAGGAACAGGGAATGAGTGGCCCTAATTCCGGGGTGATTTGCCGCGGGAAGCCAGAGATACAAAGGGCTGGAATACGGGAAGCGAAATAAAGGAGTCATCCCCAATTTTTTTTTTTTTTTGCCACCACTCCTCACAATCTTCTCTTGTGCCTAAATGACTTCAGGCTGATTTATCACTGGTAGTGAGGATACTGCCCATGAGCCATGGGAGAGGATTTTTTGATGGACTGGTACCCCTTCTGTTTTTCTTTTTTTTTCCATAAAAAGAGATTTCACATAAAAAGGCAGTGGCTACTTTTTGCTTCTGCGCTCTGAGACATAACATAATTCTAAAAGTGATTCTGCTGAACATCTCTGTGCATTTGGAAATAGAGTGAACAAATAAAAAAACAACTGCATCTTTTACATCTTAACAACAGCACTGTCCCCACAATTGGAGCTGGGAAGGTTACTTTCTAAATATATTTCACTACAGATTACAGATTACGTGCCCTGAAATGTATTTTGTAACATATTCCGATAGATTACTCAAAGTGAGTAACATATGTTTAATACTTTGTATTACATTAGCATTGTATTATATTTATTAGCAGTGGATGAAACAGTTAAGTGAGATTACAGTATGTGAACTTGTAAGACCCATAGTGTCAACAACAACTCAAAACCTGCTTTACAGTGAGTATGGATTGATAAACATATACAGTATGCTGTGTCAAAGACCAAACAGAGATGCTTTGTCTGCACATAGGCTTAAAGGCTACCAATCCCAAATACCATGCTGGCTGGATATACTGTAGACCCTATTGGCCTATACAACAAAACTAATTTTACATTCTACATTCCCTGATAGGTTTTTCATTTAGGCTATCAATATAAATAGAGAGAGAAAGAGAAAGTTACAACGTTAAATAAGACAGTAGGGGGATTCGACTTGATGTAGCTGCCTGCAGCCGTCTTAAGCTGACTACATAACATGATTATTTCTGAGATTCTGATACATTTACAAACCGAAATTGTGCATACGTCATGGTTGAAAACATATCAGAATCTCAGAAATAATCACATTATGCAGTCATCTTAAAGGAACACGCCACCCAAAGTCAGTAGTTATATTTGTTCTTACCTTAACTTTCACGAGTTGAGTCATACCTCTCCCATGTCGGTACGTGCACTCAAACGCTCTGGCTCGCGGCGTGAATGTGTTAGCATGTTGCTATGCTAGCGGCCTCAGACTAGCCATAGAGGGAGGAACATAGCAGTAATCAAACACATCCACGTTTTCCCTACTTAAATACAGTTGCACGAGTAGTTGATAAAAATGTGTAAGGTCACACAACATGAAACGTGGCAATTTTCCAAGCGAATAAACAGGAGAACTACAATGTGTGGCGCAATAGAACTTGGGAGTACTTCAACGTTAGCGTAGTAATATTAATTAACACCTAATTGTGGATCTTATCCACCAAAGAGTTTAGAATTCATGATTGATCGCACACACGCATTTTCGTAAGAGACAACCTGCCCTGCTGGCGTTAGTTTTAGCTGACTTAGTGGTAGTGGTAAAACAGTTGCTGTTCGCCCGTGTTCTCTCACCTTCTCACTCATCTTTCCTGCCTTTCACGATCCATAAAAGCTAGTTCCTCGTCTGTGTATTCGGGTTCAAACAAATATGGTTCTGGGTCTGCTACAAGCCAGTCGTTATCGTCATCGTCTATTAAGTTAGCCACTGCAAATAATTTCACTTCCTACGGAGGTGAGTGTGTGTATGTGTGTGTGTGTGTGTGTATAAATATCATGAGACTGCCTGGGTTATTTTGTGTCGATATTATAAAACACATAATTATTGTAGCCTACCAATCAGGGAATAGGTTTTTAAAAGAGAGAAAGATTATGCAGCATTTCTCAAACCCACTACTGGGTCGCGGAGACATGCCAGGTGGGGCACGAACTGACGTGAAAACAGGAGGGTTTTTTTTTTTATCTGTAGCCTAGGCAGCACCCGGTGCGCAATGGACGCACTGTGTTATTCATAGGGAAGCGTTCGTGTCAAGGCAGCTTAGTCCCGACCTGAATGAGATTTTGAACAAGGTTGTGAGAGTGATGAATTTCATCAAGACCCGGCCCTTAAAAGCGTGTCTGTTCCCCGCACTTAGCGAGGAGATGGGAGCAAACCACACAGCTGTAGCCTAGCCTACTTCACAGCGAGGCAAGGTGGCTTTTCCGAGGTAAAGTGCGCGCGTGTTTGAGCTCCGTGTCGCCTCTTCTTGGAGGAAAAGCGCAATCTGCAAGCACGTTCACTAATGAAAATTTCTTGATGAAGCTGGCCTATCTTAGCGATATATTTGGAAAGCTCAATGAGTTAAATCTCCCAATTACAAGGCAAAGACAAGCACCTACCTCAGAGAAGATTACTGCATTCACCAAAAAACTCGAGGTATAGGTGCCTCGATCGTGACAGTATTAATGCCTTTGAGAATCTGAGTGAAATCCCATGTATTAAACAGTAGGCCTACATCACATCCCTGCAAAGTTTATTTCAAAAATATTTCCCAACCAGTAGTGCTCAGTATGACTGGATTATGGATCCATATGCACCATGTTGGTAGGCTATTTCATTGAATATATTGTAGCCTGCAATGCTGTAAAACATTGGCCTGTGCTTGCTAATATGTTGCTGGAAAACAGAAATATGTGTGTTTAATTTACAGTGGCACATTATGTTTATTTATATTATATCTGCAGCACCAGCTGATTAACTCTGCTGAAGAGGACATATTTATTTCAATAAATTTGATGATTTTAAGCTTGATGCACTTTCTTAGAGCGATGATGGACAGGTGGGGCTCGAAAATGCCCCCTTGATCAAAGTGGGGAATGAAAGAAAAAGTTTGAGAACCACTGAATTATGGAGTGATATGACTCAGAAATGACGTCGGGCAATGGCAGTGCGAAATGTTCAGAACATAAGAGCTAAAACTTCTACAAGCTCAACATCCACAGCGGAAAAATGAAGGTTAAGAAAAATAGTCGGAAAATTTAGATGTGTAAGGCAAGCAAGCAAGTTTGGCGGTGTTACTAAAATGTGAACATGCACGTTGCTGTGTGCGGTGGACTTTCGGAATGAATAGAGTCGTTTCTTTAATATGGAGGCGCCATAGTTTGTCCGAACGGCCTGCTGGTATAAAATTAATTGCGCTGTCTGTCTGAAAAAGACGCTCATGCAGTCAAAATGAATGGAAGTCTTCAGAACAGGCTTGTCATAGTGTCACCCTGACATGATAGTGCGTAAAGTAGCCTATAATGTGAATGACTTGTTATTTTATCAAGGATTTCTTTGTTTTTGCAAAAAATAAAGTATAGGCATTAATTAGTAGGCCAGATAGCAGCATGTTGAAATTATATGGCAAATTGCATTTTTTATTACAATGATAAAATTGTAGGCTACAGGCTGATTGTAGGCTACAGGCATTTTATTTGAAGACTGTTTTGCGAGACAGAGAGCTGAGTTTGCTGTTGATATTCTGGGGATAGGCTACAACATAGCCAATGTAGGACTTTAGCCTTTTATAGCCTATTTGCTGCATTGGATCTTTCTAGAACAGGCAAGAGCTTTCTAGCCTCACGTCAGCAGCACCGCATCACCCATAGCCTATAGGTCTACATTAAAACAACCAGTGATGGCGGGCGGGTGCGGTTTTGAAAATTGGTCAAAAAGCGTTGGTGCGATGGATGGCGGATGGATGATAAGTTTTGCTATGCAGTTAAGGTTGAAATAATAGCCCATCCTGAATCTCTGGTGTGTGCCTCTCTCTCGCTCAGAGGGGAGGGGGAGGCTGAGGGGTTGATCAAGCATGAATTCTAAACTCTGTGGTGGATAGGATCTACAATTAGGTGTTAATTAATATTACTATGCTAACGTTGAAGTACTCCCAAGTGCTATTGCGCCACACATTGTATTTCTCCTGTTTATTCGCTTGGAAAATCGCCACGTTTCATGTTGTGTGACCTTACATATTTTTATCAACTACTCGTGCAACTGTATTTAAGTAGGGAAAACGTGGATGTGTTTGATTACCGCTATGTTCCTCCCTCTATGGCTACGTCTGAGGCCGCTAGCATAGCAACATGCTAACACATTCACGCCGCGAGCCAGAGCGTTTGAGTGCACGTACCGACACGGGAGAGGTATGACTCAACTCGTGAAAGTTAAGGTAAGAACATATATTACTACTGACTTTGGGTGGCGTGTTCCTTTAAGATGGCTGCAGGCGGCTACATCAAGTCAAATCCCCTTATTGTCTTTATCATGTTGAGATCAGTGATGTAACTTCCTGGTGGCACTGTTTGCAGCACACCTGTCAACTTCCTCTCTGGCTCTGTGCATTCCCCTCACATTGACCAACTCAGCAGATTTTGGACAGCATTGTCTCCCATTCCCTCATTTACTCATCCCTTGTGACAACTCATGACATGGATTATTACTGCACTGCAACTGTTATACCATTACCCACAAAACAGGAGATGAAACCTGAATAAAACCAAACCAAAACAAAACAAACAGAACCTGGGGCATCAGTAAAAGAAAAAAAAAACACTGGGTAGATGGAGCTATCTGGCACCAGTCTCTCTACGAATGCCCTCATACTACATGTCTAATAATACCATTCTCTACTTCTCTCTGAGGTTAAGTCGACATCCTGCAGATATTTCAGTCACACATACTGTAGTAGTACTCTATCTGAGGCATTACTAGATTAATACATTCGTGTTTTATTTGACATACAAAATCCACTTTGCATAGACACCTGTGCCTGATGTTTGCTCCTAATATTGTTATATAATCTTATTACGATAAAAACTTCTTTGGTTAAGCAAATTTCTCCAAAAACGCAACTTACACTTGCTTTACTTAATATTCGATCACTGTCAAATAAAACTGCCTTGGTTAATGAAATTATTACTGACAATCATATAGATGTTATGTGCCTTACTGAAACCTGGCTTAAACCAGATGAATACCTTCCATTAAATGAGTCTACACCTCCCTCCCATTTGAATTATCATGTACCACGCCACACTGGCAGGGGAGGTGGAGTAGCTACAATCTAGTCTTCTCACATCTCCCAAGCTCACACACAAGTTTAAATCTTTTGAAGTTCTAGTCCTCAATTTTTTACCGCCAGACTGGAAAACTAATCAGCCTGTAACTGTGGTCACATGTACAGACCCCCTAGCCCCTACACTGAATTCTTAGAGGAATTTTCTGATTTCCTTTCCACTTTAACTATCCAAACAGAAAAAATACTTATATTGGGTGATTGTAATATTCATATGGATAATGTGAACGATTGTCTCACAATTGCATTGCAATCCCTTATTGACCATGTCGGGTTCTGCCAAAATGTTAATTCACCCACGCACTGAGATAACCATACTATTGATCTAGTCTTGTCAAACGGCATAAACATAGAGCAGTAAACAATCTTGCCACAACACCCGACCTTAACTGACCACCATCTAATTACTTTTACAATGACATTACAACATGCAGTACCTAATTTAGCTGAATACTGCAGCCGCGGCTTATCTGAAAAAACTAATGTAGACTTTCTAGAAAAAATTTCGCTTACGCTTGCCCCATTCCGGACAGTGGTAGGCCTATCAGAAGGCCATTTCCTTAATCCAGCCGAGGTCGACTTGTTAACTGATAATGTGATGAACTCATTACGCTCCACCCTTGATTCAGTAGCACCACTCAAAAAGAGAATAAGAAAACAAGTAAGGCGTGCTCCATGGTATACCACACAGACAAAAACACTCAAACAAACAGCGCGTAAACTTGAACAAAAATGGCGTACCACTAAATTGAAGGTTTTTCACCAAGCATGAAAGATAGCCTTATCACCTATAAAAAAGCACTCAGCGAAGCTAAGTCAACCTACTATTTCTCGCTGATCGAAGAAAACAAAAACAATACAAAATTTCTCTTTACCACAATCTCCCGCCTGACGAAGAGCCACACCGAAGTAACCGAATTTGCCTAAACTGTAATGACTTCATGAACTTTTTCAATGACAAAATTGAAACAATTAGAGATAAGATTAATAACCAATCAGTCTCACCAAATATTCATACTCCATTGCTGAACGGTAGCGAAAACATAATTGAATCACAGATGAGACGAACAACGTTGAATTCATTTACACCTATCGACATATTAGACCTCACTTCCACAATCTCTTCATCAAAATCTACAACTAGTCTACTAGATCCTATTCCTACCCATCTTCTGAAGACTGCTCTCCCTTTCTTGGATAATGCTTTGCTCCAGATTATAAATAACTCACTGCTATCAGGGCATGTACCACAGTTGTTTAAGTTATCTGTTATTAAGCCATCCCTCAAAAAACCTACCCTTGACCCTAACAACCTGGCCAACTATAGGCCTATATCTAATCTCCCTTTTTTGTCAAAAATACTAGAAAAAATACTGTCGAAACAAATTGGTACCTTCTTGCATATGAATAAAATCCAAGAATTATATCAGTCTGGTTTCAGAGCTCACCACAGTACTGAATCAGCCTTAGTTAAAGTTTTTAATGACCTCCTCATTGCTGCCGATAATGGACATATATCAATATTGGTCCTCCTGGACCTCAGTGCTGCCTTTGACACCATAGACCACAACATACTACTCCACAGGCTTGAACATTCGATAGGCATTAAAGACGCAGCACTCGCTTGATCAAGACTCAGCACTCGAGATCATACCTTTCTAACCGCAGACAATTTGTACAGGTTCACAATAAACCATCTACCCAGACTATGGTAAAATATGGGGTGCCTCAAGGCTCAGTACTAGGGCCCCTGTTATTTTCTCTCTATATGCTTCCTCTAGGCTCAGAAATTAGGAAACATGGCATTTAATTTCATTCTTATGCAGACAATACACAACTATACCTTCCCATAAAACCTGACGAATTAACTCCGTTAGCCAAACTTGACACATGTATAAGAGACATAAAGACATGGATGACAAATAATTTCCTGCTTTTGAACTCCAATAAAACAGAAGTCATGGTTTTAGGTCCTAAAAAGATGAGGGATATCCTATCCTCATCACAGGCTACATTTACTGATCTTCGACTATCCTCATCCACAAGTGTTAAAAATCTAGGAGTTACAATTGACCAAGACCTATCACTAAGTAATCACATAAAACAGATTACCAAAACTTCATTTTATTATTTAAGGAACATTTCAAAGATAAGGAAATCTTTATCCATACCAGACGCTGAGAAATTAATCCATGCTTTTGTCACCTCAAGGATTGATTATTGCAATGCTCTATAAGCTGGCTGCAATAACACCTGTCTAAAGAGCTTACAGTTTATACAAAATGCAGCTGCTCGCACACTCACTAGAACTAAAAAATATTAACATATTTCCCCTATCCTGGCATCTCTACACTGGCTGCCTGTTAAAAGTCACATTGACTTCAAAATATTACTTCTAACATACAAAGCCATTAATGGCCAGGCACCAGAATATATTAAAGATCTCTTAGTCCCATATAACCCACCCAGACCGCTACGATCACAGAATATGGCCTTCTTGTAATTCCAAGAATCTCAAAAACTACAGTAGGAGGCAGAGCTTTCAGCTATCGCGCACCCCTCCTCTGGAATAATCTCCCTTCCTCAATTCGACTAGCAGACACCCTCCCTATTTTTAAGTCTAGACTTAAAACATACCTCTTTACTGCCTCCCATAGTTAGGTATGGTGCGGTGTGGATATTCACCCACCTCAGGGATTTTTGGAATGGACCACCCTGCTGAGTCCTCGTGTGACTGGCACTCCAGTCGCGCGTGCGATGGTGGCAGGGCTCCAGAGTGCGACCAATTTGGTCGCATAATTTTTCAAAAGTGCGACTAAAAAAAAATCGGAGGACCAGCTATTCGAGAGAGGAAAAAGTGTCCGCATTGAAACTCTACCTTTGGTTCAATAAAAGACACATATTTGGCCAATATCGTGGTTTAAACAAATCACAGATAGTAAAGGGCGGGACCTCCCCTCTGATTGGCCGTGGGCCAGTGCCTGTGTGTAAATTTGAAAATGCGTGTGCTGCAGAGAGAGAGAGAGAGGTCAGTACGACGGAGTATTAGGGCCACACATGAAGAAATAAATATTTTTGCCATGACGAGATTAAACTCGACGTGTCGACTTTAAAGTCGCCATGTCGACATTAAACTCGACATTTCGAGAATAAAGTTGAAATATCGTGTCGACTTTAATCTCGATGTGTTGACATTAAACTCAACATTTTGAGAATAATATAACGACCGCTCGAGGCGATTGAAAGGGAGGACAGGAGGACGAATGAAACATTCCAGTTTTCTTCAAGTGCAACAATGATTAGACATAGGCCTATATCATGTGGACAAAACATAGAACATATTAACCTCCATTGCTCAGCCAAATACTTTCCTGTTAGGTCCTTATCACGGAGTTGCAGGCGATAAATGCGATGGTCAAAAGTAAACGTCATTAGCGGTTTATTTATTATAGGCTATTATTAAAGAGTGTTTTTCATCTAAAGGTTCAACTTCATGCTTGCACTAGACTAGGCATACTAAGTGCTCTCCCCAATCCTACTTTCACATTGCTTGTTTGTTTGTAATGGATGCAAAACAGCCTATTGCTGGAGGGACAAATGAAGCTGTCCTCCCGACCAGGCAACCCCATGTATTCTACATGCACACGCACACATAGTGCATACTGTAAATAAAGTACATGCACACATATTCCCTCACAGGATCAAAAGAGTATATATACTTAGGCCTATACATATCTGTGTTAGCCTCCTATATTTATTGCAGGTGAGACATGGAAAAGCAGTTTTAGAAAAATTAGTTTTGCCATGTTAACCTATGGAGAGTGACGGCCTGTGGGTCATGAAGGGCAGTTATTTGGATGTGCGGTGGCCTTACCCACATAAAACAGAGTGAAATAACATTTTGTATAGAAACATTATATCATTGTATACATTATTCTAGCTATATAAATGGCATAGTTCATGGTATTCCATATTCCATAACAGCGAGATACAGCGCTTCACGGTGTCGGCAATGAGTAGGCCTACCTAGTTAACGGTATTCCATATCCCATAACAGCGAGATACAGCGCTTCACGATGACGGCAATGAGTAGGCCTACCTAGTTAACAGACAAGACGCAATCTATCTGAATATCTGCAATCTATTTCAACACCTATTTAGAGTGCATGAAAATGCAATCTACTGTTATCCGATTTCTTCTTATTATGACCGCCGCTAGCGAAGCGGTCATATAACGATTGTCAAAGTTTTTTTTTTTTTTTTTCCGTCATCTTCTTCCTGAATTTTTGGTCAACGATACCGGGACACCCGGGATAGGTTATGTGTACATTTAGTGACTGTACACTCATTGGCCTGTAGATGGCGGTGCACACATATACACATGCACACACACACAGGCACCCACATACTATCGGTATTAGAACGGCCGACACATGATTACAAATTCAGTAGGATTAAAAGAAAGCCAAAAATAAATATTCATCATCATCATCATGGCTGCATTTCCAGTATTGGCGATAAGTAGTCGTTTGTCTACTAGATGGCGCATCGTTGCAGTGAGACGTAATTTTGTTGAAAGTTAAAAGTGGGTTGGAAAAACAATGGACGCTTCCTACAAGGACTAATTTACCGCAGAGAACATCTAATAAGGATAGGACGATGTTCACATGAAATGTAATTCCCATTTCTTCTTGAAGCCGAAATAAGTCAAGTCAAGTCGGCTTTTATTGTCAATTTCTTTACATGCACTGGTCATACAAAGAATTGAAATTTCGTTTCTTACTTTCCCATGCAGACATAGACATGCTTTAAATACAGACATAGACATACTATGGACATAGCCATAGACAATAAATCTGAGGATGTTTATCGGACATGCTTGTTTTTTACTGCAGGTACGTTAATCTTATAATATCAATAAGGACCTAGGTAATGTTACCGTTAAAATCAAGGGCGTGGGAAGGGGGGTGTTGAGGGTGCTGCAGCATCCCCTGCTAGCAGGAGCTGGATTTATTGAATATTATATATTTTTTTAAATAATTACTAATTCGCTGTCTGACATTATTTATATTTTTGTATGTAAAATTATGAGTCACATAGCAAAAGGGTTATGGATAGGTTCGTATATAGGCTACTAAAAATTAACAGTTATAAAGATCAACTTGAACGTGAGTCAGTTAGCCTAGAAATCTAGACACACCCTAGCGGCGGCAAATTAATTTCCTCAGCCTGTACATTTCAATGATATAGGATGGCCCGCCAGGCTATGAGTCAGTGACATTAGCTGATGATCATAAAAATGAATGATAAGCCGTTTCTTGTGTTAGAGTGCCATCTACTGGGTAAAATTGGTAATTATCCTGAAATACGGGAATATGTTCAGCTTCACCTCCAAATTCGCGCAGAGAATGTTCAAAATGGCGCTCAAGTAAACGTCAAGCATATTCAGAGTTAACTTCATCACTACATTAAACTTGGGCTGTAACGTTACAAAACCCCCTTCACTTTACAAAAATGGTTAGCCAAGTAAAAACGTTCGTATGATTTCAATGGTAGTGTGTGGTGACAAGCTGACAACAACATAACTAGGCCAGGGTTGCTAGGTTACGGGGACGCTGGCGAGACACGCCGCTCCGTCTGGCATCATGTTTTTGTTTGTTTTTATGTAATGTTCGTAATTTTATGTAATGTCATGTTTATTTTTTGTATTGGTTTGTCTAGTTAAATGTTTTCCCTATTTATTTACGCTATTTTTGATAGTTTTCGTGTTATTCTTAGTCCTTTTTACTGCTTCTAAGTCAGCTGATGTCGTTGACATTTGTCCATTGGGAGCTTGCTATGGCTAGCTTTTGCCCTAGCTTGGCATCGGACATCCTTCTATCTATCCGTGAGCGGTGCAGCACTTCACTGTCTGGTCGAGTGGATCTCTCAGGACAGCTGAAACTAGGCTACTCTGCGAAAGATCTGCCGTGGCCGCCGAGCTGTTGCTGACCTGCGAGCTGCCATGCCAACTGCAGACTCTGACATCCTTCCATCCATCCGTGAACAGTGCACTTCACTGTCTGGTCGAGGGGATCTCTCGGGACAGCTGGACCTAGGCTAGCTACTCGGCGAAAGATCTGCCGTGGCCGCCGAGCTGTTGCTGACCTGCGAGCTGCCTTGCCAACTGCAGACTAACGTTAACGGTGAAGAGCTGCAATCTCACGGAGCAACAAACGGTCGCTGTTAAGTCCACCGAATTGCGGATCTACGCGATCGCCCAGTACTTTGGACTGTGCTTCCAGTCATCTCCAGACTGCGGTCTACAAGGCCTAGCTTCTAACGTTAACGTTATCTCCAGACTGCCAGTGAATTCACCGGGTTGGTCAGTTCCTAAAGAACTTTGTTGGCATTGCATCGGTTGTGAAGACACAGCTCTGTGCGCAGTTTTCACGGATCATCATTGCCCTTGGACATTTTCAGCTGGTTTGGAAATTGGACTAATTTTAACATCACTCTTCCCCCTTTTTAAATATATTTTCTTTTTTTATTTGTTTATTTGTTTTGTTGTCTGTATTGTATGTATTGGTGTCACGGGTATGCTGGCGACTACGCTGCTCCGTCCGGCATTTTTTGTATTTGTTATTTTTTAAATGTATTTGTCATGTCTTGATGTCATGGGTACGCTGGCGACTACGCCGCTCCATCCGGCATTGTTTGTCTTGTTGTTATGTGTCTTGTTTGTGGAGCGCTTTGGGTTGCACTATGTGCATGTTAAATGCGCTTTAAAAATAAATCTGACTTGACTTGACTTGACTTAATTTGCCAGTAAAAGGCACGCGAAACGAAGCAGTCATCGTTAAATTCCTTCTCTCATAAATGCATGCTCATGTAACATGTCTGCCGCTGACCCAGTAGCAGGTTGAAATGTCTGCAGTGCCCACATTAACCTTTATGGCACACTTCCAACACCGTCTATATCGATAAATAACCTAAATACTAAATTCATGGCGCAGTGTTATTTTGTCTGGCCTCATTAACGCTAATGTTAACTTAACTTTAAATAATAATGTTGACATTCATGTAGTTGCTAACTTAACTTATGAATTCACGCTTACTTTGCCCAGTCGGCTAACGTTAAGTTTAGGTAATGGTTAGGGCTAACGTTATCCGTTAGCATTTCTTAATATGTAATATCATTCTAGCAATGGGAAAATAACCTACGGAGAGCTATTTATTGCCAAATAATGCTAAATCATAAAATATGGTTCTGTACCTTGCCATTTCCTTTTCAAAACTCGATGTAGCCCAACTGTTAACATTAATGTAACTTTAAAGTTATCTGTAGAAGCTAGAAGCTATGTTCACAGAAGCTAGCTAGTGCTAGTTGCTATCCATAGGAGACTAATGTTACATCAACCATGAGCCAGATAACATTAGACTCATTACAAACTTAGCTTATACATATCTGAAGGTTATTTTTGTTATTATCAGCTCGCTGATAAATGTAAATGCTACAACATAATACAAAAATACTTACATCGGTCTCCAAGTCTGACTGCATCTTTACTCCTACGCTGGTCAGAGTGAGTGAAAACTGAAAAGGGCGGACGGAAACAGCATTTCAAAAAGACAGTGGCATGACGTGATTGGTCAACACAGAAACAGCCGTTAATTTCATAATTCGACATTAAGATATGTTTGTATTCTTCATGATTTTTATTAGTCCTAGAGCGTTTCATAGGTACCAGATAAAATATATGTATTTATTTTCTCTGCAAACACAAATGCTGTTCCATTAGTGAATAACACATGTATGGTGTCAATTTATCCATAGCTGGAGATTATAAAAAATACACAATGTGTGCTAAAATCTACACAAATGTGTCAAAATACTATCTACACAGTCACATGTGTTGTTTTTTGACACATCCCTTTTTGCAGTGTAGCGTTGGTTGAGTGATGGAGGCCAATTTGATTGATTGCATTTGTAGAAAACTATAAATGCGGTTATACCAAGCAAATGTATAGCAGCACTGTTTGTATCTTTCGACTGTCATTTATTGCACATGCTACAAAATCATTCTGTGCAATGGAAGATTTACCAACGTTACACCGGTCTGATACAGTTTTGCCTATACATCCGTGAGACTGAGACGCCTGTTTATTTTGTTTTAAGTGCGTGCAGGGTGTGAGAGGGGAATCGATGTGCTTTGATTCCAGCTTGGTAGTTGTAGTCTGTGAAATTAAAAAGCACGTGTGTGTGAAGTATCCAAACAATGACACCTTCATTTCATTATGGCTGCTTTAGCAACACACCTTAAGCTTCTGTGTAGAGGGTCCCATTTAGAAGTGGCTACTTCATTCGCGCTTTCCTTGACTCATGGAGCTGCGTGAATTTTATTACAACTTTTCGCCACGATATGGCAGTTTAAGTCCGCTTGATACTGTAAGGCGTAAGCCATTGGTTTCCAAAGGAGATTTTATTTGTGTCGCCAGCATAGCCTATTGACAATTTATGTTGTAAATAGGCCTACCTTATAAGCCTACCTGTAGCTTAGGGAAGCTAACAGCTTTCTATTACGATCTAGTTTGTTAGTTACAGTTTTGTCATAACTCCCTGATGCATTTTTGCATTTAGAATAGCCAGAGCGTGGATATCTCAATCGGAAAATTAAACAATAGGCTATCGGGTGCCTATGGACTAGGCTGGGTGAACCCAGCCTGATCTGCCCGCTATTTATTTTTTGATTTCTTAAAAGATTGAGCTTGGTCTGGTGAAAGCCAGACTAGCCATGGACCTCAGTTACACAATGCAAGGGAACATGAATCAGCCTATCTTTGCGCGAACAATAACGGACAACAGCTCTTCAACTTTGGCCCGTTAAAATGTGTAGGCTATTGAACAGTCTAGCGACGCATTTCATCAAGGCCCATTTGGACATGTCAGTTATTTGCACCACTGGTTCGATGTAAAACAGCATTTCGTTTCAGACTACTGTTACTTAATTTGTGCATTGACAATAAAGTAGCCTATCACATGAACTAAAGATGACTAAAATCTTATGTAGAAGAAGAAACATTCACAAAAAATCCATCCATCCAAAAATGACCTTTGTTTTTGATAGCTGTTGAAAACGGCATGAAACTGACAGAGATGTTTTTGTTTATTAATAAATACATAAATAAATAAATAAATAACATTATGCTGATACCTTTTGCTTTTCCCAAATACAATGTAGCCTACAGGTGTAAGTGACCTTTCATCAATCCAGTTGCAATGGATGAACTGTGATGAACTGCCCTACTTGTGATTGTTTAGAGATTTTAAAGGTTTTATAACAATGCTACATCTTCTTTGGCTATTCTACAATCTATTCACCTTTTCAGCACCAGTAGGCTACTTTCTGTGCAGCCGCACACACACACTCAGGCATGCCAAACAAGCATACACAAAAGTTTCAAGAGTGGGGGATGGAGTAAAAGATGGAGACAAATTGAAGTGTGATTTATTTTTGCGGAACGGATGTACAGGACTGAGCGGCGGTCATGAAAATGCACTGTACTGTTCTTCCTAGGCTTCTTCTCATTCTTATTATTCCGCTAACGCATGTAATGCAGCTTCAACCGTTTAACGTAGAAACTTCATTCAAACTATGTTACGTAGGTCTTACTTAGGACATTTTTCATCTTTGTAACTGTTCAGTCATTCCAACTATATTAAACCTCATCTACCTTTCAAATAATTTAACCATTTAAACGATCCACCTATTTAACTGTTCAGGCATTCCAACTACATTAAACCTCATCTACCTCGCAAATAATTTAACCATTTAAACCAGTGTTTTTCAACCTTTTCACTTTTGACACTTAAAATGTCCCACGGCACACTAACATCCTGTGTGAAGAACAATAAACATACCATAGCCTAAAATTTCAAATAATACACAGATGTGGCCTTATTATGGCTTCTATGTAAGACCTGCTCAATAAAACAAGCGCCCTCTGTTTCATTTGTAGGTGACTATATCTATAATTTAACTGTTGTTATGAACTGGATATGTGATGATTCTGCGAATACTGGATATGGGGGCCCTGTTGTACAATGCCTGCATACCACAAATAGTGCAATCATACAATCCATGAGAGCATGTGGTTATAAATTCTTTGATGCAACAGTTGCTTTTCTGGACCAGTGAGTGAGATTTGGGTAATTTTCTGCGGCACACCTGATGATCTCTCACGGCACACTAGTGTGCACCAGCACAGTGGTTGAAAAACACTGACTATCCACCTATTTAACTGTTCAGTCATTCCAACTATATTAAACCTCATCTTCCTAGTTCAGTCATTCCAACTATATTTAACCTCATCTACCTAGCAACCAATATAGGAACCATGTCAAATACCCTAGTAACAGCCTAGCAACCACTTCCACAGTTACAACCTAGCAACCAGCATAGCAACCACCACAACTAACCTAGCAACAGCCTAGAAACCACCTCAAGTACCCTAGCAACAGACTAGCAACCATGTCAAATACCCTAGCAACAGCCTAGCAACCACTTATACAGTTACAACCTAGCAACCAACATAGCAACCAATGAGTTTAACCTAGCAACCAGCATAGCAACCACCACAACTGACCTAGCAACAGCCTAGCAACCACCTCAAGTACCCTAGCAACAGCATAGCAACCATGTCAAATACCCTAGCAACAGCCTAGCAACCATGTCAAATACCCAGGCAACAGCCTAGCAACCACTTCCACAGTTACAACCAAGCAACCAATATAGCAACCAATGACTTTAACCTAGCAACCAGCATAGCAACCACCAGACATGTGGACTCGAGTCACATGACTTGGACTCGAGTCAGACTCGAGTCATGATTTTAATGACTTCAGACTTGACTTGATAAAATTCGGCATGACTTGCGACTCGACTTGGACTTGAATACTATTCACTTGAGACTTGACTCGGACTTTGCCTCTTTGACTTGTGATGACTTGACATGTCTCGAATCAAAAACTAAATTTCCTGATCGTGGACCAGTCACCCCACAGACGCTTTCCCGCGACTAAAAAAAAAAAAAAAAAAATAGCGGAGACAAGCGGCCAGAGCACAGTACAGTACTGCCGCTACCCCCACACGCATTACGCACTGTGTGTAGGGCACCAAGAGACAGAGGAAGGACCAACATTTAGCCAATCACTAGTAGCTTTACTGCAAACTGATTTGCACTCTTGTTAGAGAACGTTTAATGTCAAAAAGCACCAACAGCATGTTACATAAAGTTGATACTTTTCGAGTCCTCTCCATTAAGATCCAACTTGAACTTATGCTAGCCTACTGCATTTAATTGAGAACGCATCCAAGCACGCACGAGAGGGAGAGAAAATGAGTAGGTTCTAGCTGGCTTGTCATTGTTGATGATGATTGATATCTTCTTTTAAATATAAGAAACATATAAAAGGAAATCGTGAAGGCAACAAATACGAGATTAGAGGAGATTGTGAATTATCCGGTTCTCACTAGCCTACTGTACTGTTATAAACTATGAGATCCAGGTCACTATGACATAGCTGCACTCACTGTGATTTGGAAAGTGGACAAGAATATTATGAAGAGTTGTCTTTGCCTTGTGTAATGGAACTGGTCTTAATAGTCTTGAAGTATTCAATAATTTATTTACATGAAGCACATGATATGCCGATTGAAATACATTTCACTCAGCTACTGTAGCTAGGTGGCTACTGGCTACCAGGCTCATAATTCACTTTTAATTGCAAACAGAAAATGTCAAGCAAGCATCATGTCATACATGCTTCTCTTTCCAAGGGAATGAAAGCTGTTTGTGCCAACTTAATATCATGCTTATCGTTGTTAATATTGTGCTATACATGTGGCACAAACAATGTTTGAGTTTGTGGACTAGCCATAGGCTATATTTGAACGGAGCTGGTAAAAAAAGGATCATTATGAGAACGTGTGACACAATGGGCTTAAAGTGACAGTGCACCATTTACAAATGAGATAAACAGCATCAAATGTGTAGTATTTCTTAAGAAATGAATACTTTAAAACAAAATTACTGTCATTATTATCTTTTAAATAATATAAAAGTGTTGACCTTGGCTTCCCTTATGAGTCGCCACTGCCAGACAGCCTAATAAATTGTTTGCAGGCAAATCTGTGGCCTAGCGCAGTGAAATGCCATCAGTCAAATTATTACTCATCCTTACAGTGGGCTCCGCAATTTGGAAAAACAATATATATATTTGCAGCTGTGCTGAGTGTTATGTAGCTATCCGTTTACAGATTACACAGGTATGCGCATGCATATGTCGTAAAAGATTACAAGACAGAAACATTGAACATATTTTAATCTGTATTTATAAACAAAAAATACTGTGGATTAGATGGAAGTGCTAAAATTATGATCGATAGTCTAATAATGGCATTATTAAGTGAAGAGTACCTGATGACTTGTTCAGGACTTGAAAAAGATTGGGACTTGGACTTGGACTCGACTTGGCTTTGATGTGACTTGGACTTGGACTCGACTTGCCCTTCTCTGTATTTACTTGGGACTTGACTTGGACTTGACTGCTAAGACTTGGGACTTACTTGTGACTTGCCAAACAGTGACTTGGTCCCACCTCTGGCAACCACCACAACTAACCTAGCAACAGCCTAGCAACCACCTCAAGAACCATAGCAACAGCCTAGTAACCATGTCAAATACCCTAGCAACAGCCTAGCAACCACTTCCACAATTACAACCTAGCAACCACCATAGCAACCAACAAGATTACCTAAGCAACCAGCATAGCAACCACTTAATTTGGCATAACAACCAACATATGTACCCTAGCAACACTACTGCAACTATTAGTACACTCATCGACCGCTACACTCTCCCCTACTTTTAGAAGAGGTCTCCTGACATCTGTAGTATGTAAAACTCCCACCCCATTACCAATAACCCCCAAAGACAGGCCTGGGGTAGAGAGGCCATTCATAAAATGAGTGATGTGCTACCTCACCATTCTGGAGAAGAACAGGGGGGTTGTATGCTACTGGGGGGTTGTATACTACTGCCTGCACTCCAGGTCTCAACGAATGATATGACAGTTGACCCAGACTCTGATATGTAAGCATTTCCCTTGGTCTCACTGTACGTTCAGACCTCCTCTGCATGGGTTCTTCACACTGTTGTACTGGCTCCACACCTTCAAGATCATCTACAGGTGGTCTTCCAGAAGCATCTTCACTGACGTCTGACCCTTCCTGAACTGGTACGGGTGGCTCAACTTCCGCATCCACCTCTCTATGAATGTCTTCGCCAAGTTGATCCGTTTGCTGTAGAGGGGGTTGAAACTCGTCTTCTGAAGGTCTCAGGGTAAGATGATCAATGTGTGGTTGTATCCTTGACTGGGATGGCCCAAGGTAAGTTCTAGCACCTACTGTACGATGGGGCATGGAGCGCAAGGTATAACTTACTTCCTCATCCTCCTCTGAATCACTCTGGCTAGTCTGGTCAGTGGCCCTCCTTCCCTGGGATCTCTGTGTTCTTCGAGGACATCCTTTCCTGGCTGGACTGGCTTGAATGTTTTCTTCCAACTGGAGGTCGCTAACTGGTAAAAGTAAGTTCCGGTGTAGGACACGGACCCGCTGTTCACCCTTTTCAGCTTGAACTCTATACACTGGACTGACTGCATCTCCTACTCTGCTGACAACACGGTGAATGACCCTCTCCCAATAACTTCGGAGTTTCCCTGGCCCCTGCCGCTCTGATAAGTTCCGCACCAACACCCGGTCACCTGGCTGAAGTGTCATCCCCTTCACGCCTCGATCGTAGTTTCTTCCTCTTTTCAGAGGACTTCTGACTATTTCTAGAAGCAATCTGATAGGCCTCCTGCATCCTACTTGCCCACTTCTCTGCAAAGGCTTGTTTACTTCCTTTCTCGGTGTTGGGTCTAAGGTCAAAAAGGAGGTCCACTGGTAACCGGGGTGCTCTCCCAAAAAGGAGAAAGAATGGCGAATACCCTGTTGAGTCATGTTTGGTACAATTATAAGCATGAACAATGTGGGGCAGGTGGTCTTTCCAGTCTGACTTCTTGTCCTCTTTTAGGGTCCGAAGCATCTGGAGCAATGTGCGGTTGAGCCTTTCCACTGGGTTTCCCTGGGGGTGATACGGGGTTGTTCTAGAATGTGAAATACCAGCGAATTGCTCCAATCTCCGAAATAGACCATTCTCAAACTCCCGACCTTGGTCGTGGTGAAGTTTTACTGGAAATCCAAAGCGAGGGATAAAGTCATTGAACAATTTCTCTGCAACAGTTTTACCAGATTTGTTTTTGGTGGGATAAGCTTGGGCGAAGTGAGTAAAATGGTCAATTATGACCAAAATATACTCATACCCTCCACTACTTGGCTCAAGGTGAAGGTAGTCAATGGCCACTAGCTCAAAGGGGGAACTTGTGGAGATGGAGCCCATTGGTGCTTTGTCCAAACTAGAGGGGTGTTTCTGCTGAATACATTCACATCTTTTGAGGATATAATCCTCAACCTCTCGCTGCATGTATGGCCAATAAAACCGTTCTCGCAAAAGATGAAGGACTTTCTCAACACCCACATGGCCCATGTCATCATGAAGATGTTTTAGAATCAGGGGCCGAAATTGTTTTGGAACAACCATCTGCTTATAGGGTCCGGCTTGTCGATACAACACCCCATTCTGTATAAAGAGCCTAGTCCACTCACCAAACAACCTTCGAGCTTCACTGGACACACTCTCTCTATCCTTCTTTGTAGGATTTTTCCCTCTACTTTTCAAGTTGATGACTTCCTGAATTGCTACATCCTCCTGCTGTGCACTCCTTACATCCTGAGGTGTAATGACAGATGAACTTAAAGGTTCTGACTCATCAGCAGAGGCAAGCTGCAAAACAGCCATCCATGGCACCTGCTTTTCTTTGATTGTCATACTTCCCTAACACACTGCTGTTACCACCTCTGGGGATAAGTCTTCTGTATAAGTATAAGTATATATACACTCTTTTGATCCCGTGAGGGAAATTTGGTCTCTGCATTTAACCCAATCCATGAATTAGTGAAACACACACAGCACACAGTGAAGACACAGTGAGGTGAAGCACACACTAATCCCGACGCAGTGAGCAGCCTGCATCAACAGCGGCGCTCGGGGAGCAGTGAGGGGTTAGGTGCCTTGCTCAAGGGCACTTCAGCCGTGGCCCACTGGTCGGGGCTCGAACCGGCAACCCTCCAGTTACAAGTCCAGAATGCTAACCGGTGGGCCACGACTGCCTGTATACTCTTCCATGTGTTGATGGAGTGAGACAGGGAACCGGGACAGTGTGTCAGCATCTATGTTGTTCTTACCCGGGCGGTACTTTATGTCAAAATTAAAGTCGGCTAATTCGCCAACCCAACGGTGCCCTGCTGCATTTAATCGGGCTGTGCTCAGAATATAGGTAAGGGGGTTATTGTCTGTATAAACGGTGAAGCTAGGGGCATAATAGAGATAGTCCCGAAATTTATCACAAATAGCCCATTTTAAGGCAAAAAATTCAAGCTTTCCTGAGTGCAGATGATAATTCCGCTCTGCTGGAGTAAGTGACCTGGATCCATAAGCAATCACTCGCAGTCTACATTCTTGATGTTGATAAAGTACAGCACCGACCCCTTCATTTGATGCATCTGTATGCAAGATAAATGGCAAGTCAAAGTTAGGATAAGCAAGGATAGGGGGGTTGGTCAACATGGTAACAAGCCGATCAACAACAACACTATGTTCATCAGTCCACTGGACTGGTGTCCTTGATGGCACCGGGCTGGGTTTCTTTTTAGCTGAAGTAGCTACTTTAGAATGTTCAGTCTTCTGCAGAAGTCCAAACAAAGGCTTGGCCACCCGAGAAAAATCTTGAACAAAAGAACGGTAATAACTAAAAAACCCTAAGAGTGCCCTCACCTCCCCGACTGTGGTAGGTCTCTTCTTCTTAAACTGGGTCACTGCCTCTAGATCCTTAGGGTCAATCTGGACTCCTTCCTCAGACACAAGACGACCTACAAAACGAACTTGCCGTTTGAAGAGTTCACATTTATTTGGTCTCAGCTTGATCCCACTAGCTCTCAGTCGCTGCAGCACTTTCCTCAAGCCTGCCACATGATCTAAAAATGACTTGGAGTAGCAAAGGACATCGTCCAGATAAGGAGAGCAGCACTCATCTCGCAAACCATCAAGGACAGATTCCATGCATCTCTGGAAGGCTGCGGGCACATTACTTAATCCGAAAGGGAGCCTAATCCATTCATAAAGCCCCCATGGTGTACTAAAAGCAGTGCAGTGTTGTGACCCCTCATCCACAAACCCCTGGTGGTATGCACTACCTTGGTCCAGGATGGAAAACCAGGCATGGCCCCTTAAGTTATCAAGAAGGTCTTGGATACGGGGTAATGGGTGCCGATCAGGAATTGTTTTACGATTGAGCTCACGAAAGTCAACACATAGGCGCAGACTGGCATCTTTTTTCCTGACACAGACCACCAGGGATGAATAGGACGAAGTTGACTTCCTAACCCCCCCTCGCTCTAAGAGATCTTGTACATAGGCCTTCACCTCTTTGTAAAGTGGTTTTGGAATGGCATTATAACACTTTTGCACTGGGGCGTCGTCTTTCAGATTAACCTTCAGTCGTAAAGAGGGAACGCACCCAATATCACCACCCTCTTGGGAAAATACATCTGACTCCTCATACAGCAGTTGCCTGACAATGTCTTGATTTTCTAGACTCAAATGAGACAGGTCAACTGGAGGATTCCATTTCTCAGCAGGATTGTTCACCCTGGCCTGATCCGTAGCCTGGAGAGTTTGGGCTGAAGTCACTGAAATGGAACTGGGTGGACTCTGCTTGGGAATTAACAGGGGGAAAATTGTGCAAGCTTCCTCTAGATGGCCTAACACTACCCGTTGTGGGAGAAAAATATCATGCTAAGTGGAATTCTGAATAGGGATTGATACATACTTTGAGTGTGTACCCTGCACTTCCAGGGTGGCTGGGAACATCTCTAGTCCATCAGGCAAATCCACCTCTACAGCAGGCTCGAAATACACTGCTCCTTCCTCCGTCCAGTTCCTCACCTTACACGTCACCCCTCGCAATTGACCAGCTGGAATAGTAAAGCCTCTCTTTCCCATCATGACAAGGCGGCCTTGTGGCGTTTCCTCCACTGACTCAACCTGAGCAGCAGACACTATCGTTCTCGCAGTATCCACCTTTAAATTTAAAGCTTCACTTAAGAGAGCACTCAAATTAAGCGAGCCTGTAGTGTCACAGTTTTCTCGAATAAGCTCTGCAATAACATTAACTCCTAACAGAGGGAAATTAAGGTTGCTTTGTGCAACCAAAAAGGGAACTTGAATGGACACTTTACCCTGATTAGCACTGAGGACTTCCAAGTGAGTGTCAACCCAGCCCTCAAACGGAATGGTTGAACCATTAGCTGCAGTCACATAAAGAGGCTCTGAGAGTAAAGTTTCTAGGGACCTGATTTCTACATATGGCAGTTTCTTCATCACCCACTCCTTCCCCATAACACTCACTTGGGCCCCCGTATCCAAAAGCATCTCGGTTTGAACCCCATTGACACAACACAAGATCAGACATTTCCCCCCAATGAGCTGCGCTGTCCGTCTGACATATGGGGTTTTAAGTGAATGTTGTGAAATAGTTGAGCTGTCTGTGCAGGTCGAATGACAATGTAGGAGGGACGTGAAATCTGGGTAAGTCACTGGCCGTCCCTCTCCTGTGACCTCCTCCCATTTCCCGGCCAGTTCAAGCACCCTACAGCACGATGGCCACTCTGTCCACAACGAAAACAGTGACTACAGGAATCATATCCCTTTTGTTGACATTCCTGACATTTCCCCTGTCTTGACACTCTCTGGGATTGCACGGCTGATGCTACCATAGGGGGGTAATTTAGGACATTATCAGGTTTGGATATGAGCTTTTCCAGGTTCTTAGTCAACGCAGACACTTGGACGGACAATTCGGTAATGGCGACGGCATTAGCGTTAACATCAGACTCAATGGAAGGCTTTGTTGAAGAACTAGTCACGGTATCTCCAGGTTGCTGTGCAGCACTTACTGTGACTGGCCTAAATTTGGAGGGAGCTGAAAAGCGTTTTGCCCTTTCAGCCTCTTCACTTGTCAGCTTGGTTATTTGTTCTAAAATCATTTCATCGCTAACATGGGGATTTGCAAGATATGGTTTGAGATCATAGCGGATGCTGTTACTTTTTTCATTTAAACCCTGATAGAGTGTATGCAAGAAAACCCCTTGTACCAGTTTCCTATCAGCTAAAATCAGTATCATGCCGTTGAGCTGCAAGCAACACACGTTCCCTGAGAGTCATTATCCGATACACAAACTGCTGTGTGGTTTCCCTGTCTTGCTGTTTAGTATTGCTCAGTTCTTGAAACAACTCTCTACTACTTTTATCTCTTATGTGAGTTCTAAGGACTCTTTTTAACAACAGTGAACTCATCTTTATTTGTAAGATAAAAAACCCTTCTTTGGTTATTCTCAACACCGCTCTTACAATCTCAGATTCTGTTACCCCTGTATCAATCGCCTCATCAATTTGTTTACAGATATGAGTGTATGATATTTCTGACCCAGAATCTGAAATTTGACCACCCTGGATTTTAAATTCTCTACGAGGCAAGAGTGCAGTCACAGCAGTAATTCTAACAACCTGATCAGTATGTGTTTTTAACCCACTTATATTTACAGAGTCATTTGAACGTGTTGCGTGTTCATCATCCTGGTGTATAGTATGAGTTAATGGTACCGGAATGTTCGTCGGGGTGGTTGATCTTGAATGTTCAGATGGATTACTAACAGCAGTCATTTCATTTATGCCATCCTGCAGATGGAGTAGACGGGACATGCCTGCATCCTCCAGCTGTTGTAGTTTTTAACTTTTCATAAAGTCAGAAATATGATAAAATAACCCAGGTTCAGAGAGTGTGGAAAGTTCAGCGTTGTCCTCATTGTCCAAAGAAGCAGCTAGCTGGTACAGCTGACTTGCATTCAGCTGCAATAGCTTCTTATGGATTTCCCATTGGAGTACCTGCCGTGGCTCAGTTGACGTCATCTTTCCTCAATGCTGGCTTCTCTCAGGATGACCTTCACACGATGGCTGCCCTTCCAGTAACCACCGAGGTTCAGAGGCTTATGACTGGACTTCTCCACAGCAATGACTCCTGGACGTAGCCCCCAATTGTAGCCGACCGCAAGCCTAGGGGAACTTGGGCCAGCACAAACCAACTTCTTTACACTTGAAAGGAAAAGAACAAAGAAGGCAGGTGTTCAGGCATGGAGACAATGGAGTTCAAAGTAGGATCCTCAACTCCTTCTCTTATCCTGCCTACCCTGGTGAGTGTGATATGGCACACCCCAGTGCACCCTAGTGGACTGGAGTTGACCTAAAATGCTTTACCACATTAACCAAATACCAGTTTATCCCAAACCTTCTTCATAAAGCATGCTAATACAAGGTACCGACACAAAAGAAAAGGGGGGGGGGGGCTGAGGGTTAGTACACTTATTGACCGCTACACTAGCAACAGCCTAGCCACCACATTCACAGTTAAAACCTAGCAACCAAGGAACCTAAGGGTGGTTAACCTAGGAACCAGCATAGCAACCACCATAACTACTCTAGCAACAGTCAGTTGTCATTAACTTTGACTCCCGTCAACTGTTTCCTCTGCCCACAACTGTTTCGAAATAAGTCATCACTACAATAATTCTATATTAAAAAATTAACAATTTTAACCATCCAACTATTTAACTGTTCAGCCTTTCAAACTGTCAGTTGTCATCAGCTATGACTCCCGCCGACTGTTCGTCTGCCCACAACTGTTTCAAAATAAAAGTACTCACTACAATAATTCCCTATTAAATAACCTAACCATTTTCACTATCCAACTATTTAACTGTTTAGCCATTCCAACTGTCAGTCGTCATCAACTACAACTCCCGCCAATTGTTTTCTCTGTCCTTAACTTCAACTTCAAAATAAGTCCTCAATACAATAATTTGCTATACAATAATTTAACTATTTAAACTACTCAACTATTTAACTGTTCGGCCATTCCAACTGTCAGTTGTCATCAACTATGACTCCCTGCCAGCTTTTTTCTGAATCTGAACTCCATCTTTTTACTTGGATTATATTTTAGACAATATTCAACAATATTTTATTCAGCATCAATTTTTTTATTTTCATGCACTCGTAATTCCCTGGAATTACATTCTCTAGTTGAAGCCTATTATTCATGTCACATATTGTGTGTTAGTGTAGGCTACATATACGACGGAGTATTAGGGCCACACATGAAGACAAAAAATATTTTTGCCATGGCGAGATTAAACTCGATATGTTGACTCTAAAGTCGACATGTCGACATTAAACTCGACATTTCGAGAATAAAGTTGAAATATCATATCTACTTTAATCTCGACGTGTCGACTTTAAAGTCGACATGCTGACATTAAACTCGAAATAAAGTTTAAACAAAGCCTACAGTTTAAGCTATGTAGCCTACACTAACACACAATATGTGGCATGAATAATAGGCCTACTTTAAATAGGTGTTATTTCAGATAGATTGCAGATATTCAGATAGATTGCGTCTTCTCATTGCCGTCATCGCGAAGCGCTGTATCTCGCGGTTATACCATGCACTATTATATAGCTATAATAATACATGTTTCCAATGATATCATGTTTCTATAGTAGGCTACAGAATGTTATTTCACTCTGTTTTACGTGGGTAAGGCCACCGCACATCCAAATAACTGCCCTCATGACCCACAGGCCGTCACTCTCCATAGGTTAACATGGCAAAACTATTTTTTCTAAAACTGCTTTTCCATGTCTCACCTGCAATACATATAGGAGGCTATAAACACAGATATGTATAAGTATATAGGCCTATACTCTTTTGATCCCGTGAGGGAATATGTGTGCATTTACTTAGAATACATGGGGTTGCCTGGTCGGGATGACAGCTTCATTCGTCCCTCCATAGACATTTAGCAGTTTGCATCCATTACAAACAAACATGCAATGTGAAAGTCTGGGATTGGGGAGCACTTAGTATACCTAGTCTAGTGCATAAGCATGAAGTTGAACCTTAGATGAAAAACACTATTTAATAATAATAGGCATACAATAAATAAATAAACCGCTAATGATGTTTACTTTTGACCATCGCATTTATCGCCTGTAACTCCGTGATAACAGGAAAGCATTTGGCTGAGCAACGGAGGTTAATATGTTCTATGTTTTGTCCACATGATGTAGGCCTATGTCTAATCATTGTTTCACTCGAAGAAAACTGCAATGTTTCATTCGTCCTCCCTTTCAATCGTCCCAAGCGGTCGTTCTCTCTCCAAACTAACTTTATTCTCAAAATGTTGAGTTTAATGTCGACACGTCGAGATTAAAGTCGACATATTTCAACTTTATTCTCGAAATGTCGAGTTTAATGTCGACATGGCGACTTTAAAGTAGACATGTCGAGTTTAATCTCGCCATGGCAAATTTTTTTTTTTTTTCCATGTGTGGCCCTAATACTCCGTCGTACTATATAGCGACAAAGTCGACACTTCGAGATTAAAGTCAACATGACATTTCAACTTTATTCTCGAAATGTTGAGTTTAATGTCGACATGGCGACTTTAAAGTCGACATGTCGAGTTTAATCTCGCCATGGCAAAAATATTTTTTTCCTTCATGTGTGGCCCTAATACTCCGTCGTAGGTCAGAGACCCGTCAGATAAACAGAGTGGATGTAGTTGTGTAACAGGGTAATCACAGTAGCCTGACTACGCCACCCTGAGGCCTAGTGCATCAGGGAATCTTTAAGAGATCGTACCTCTAAACCGAGACAGCTCTTTCAGGTTCGTAATTACACCATGGAGACAAAGGATTTATTAATACACAAACGGGTGGGGATCTGAGGGTGGTAACTATGGATGTCCACACAAATATTTTACATGCAAGCATTAAGAAAAGCTCACCTATTACACAGCAAAGGCACACTGCAAAGCGATAAGCAATACACAAAACCACATCACACGTATGCTCAGAGTAGCCCCCCTCAGAGCCACCTCCCTACTAAATAAACATAAAAGTTACAAACAGAAGGACAAGACAGGCAACACAAAAACCAAACATAAAATAACCAAAGCAAAACCAAGACAAGACAAGACAGCAGCACGACCCATGTTCCCCATCAGCATGACTGTGCTGCCTGACGGTAGCAGACAGGGGCTACACCAGTGGAGTCTACATTGCTACTGGCAGCTGCCCCTCCTAAGTAGCACTCCACTGGTGCCAGATTAATCAAATGCCTATGCCCCGCCCCCTTCATTAGCACTTCCAGGTGCTATGGGGAAATAGCAGGCAGAGAAGGTCTACCTGCTACAGTCGCATTACAGTGTGGTCACATAGGCCGAGATAAATGTTCCCTCTCCCCACTGCCTTTCGGCGGCTGGCAGCAGCAAACCGATCAGACGAGCCCGAGATGATGATTAAGTTTATCGTTGCCTATGCCTACCATAGGCCTAGTGAAACTTCCCTTCACCAAGTTCAGTCCGAAATAATTATTCACAAGAAAAATAGTTTGAACGTAAACCCGACGTAGGGTTAGAGTCATTGCAGATGAAAAGACATCTTAAAATTGCGAACAATGCATACAAGGCCTTCCCGAACAACAGAGATACAGATATCGCCGAAAAGGAGTGCGTCATTGACCGCAGTTACATGCAGGGAGTAACCCGGTTTTCAACAGCAATATTCGTTTTGCGCGCGAGTTGTGTAAACTCATTCTGATGGCATCAATCAATTTAATCCGGTATTTGGCGCAAACCGAATATCGCTACTACATTTAAAGCCCGAATATTCCCTGCATAACTGTGGTCATTTTGTACGGTGAATTGAATGGACACATTTAGATCGAGCTTGGTAAGTCATTGCAATAGCCTATAATAATAGGCCTACCATTTCGTTACTGCATTAACCATAGTGATGTTCTTATTGAAAATTTAAAAATACTAAAATTAAAAAGTAAATTGCATTGTGGGGCTGTCAAATGATTATTGCAATCATCATTGCAAAATCACATAAAAATCCCCCAGGCTACTTGGAACATCTCTTTAAATTGTGCTCAAATACATTTCTATGGAAGATGCTAGCATGGCGAGCTGGTTTAGCCAAGGCCTAAAGATCATGAAGGATAGTATGTAAGACATTGAGCCATGAGATGTGCAGTTTGAAGCCCTTAAAAGACGTGCACTGCTAATTTACTCAGTTATTTTTATTTAATTCATCTTGAGATGTTTTAAGTTTAAATTTCAGCTCAGTGAAACACTTAGAATTGTAAATCATAAGTCATAGGACAACCTATATAGGACAGTAATTAAGGAAGAAAAATGAACCTGCTGCAGTGTTAAATGCGATGAGGTTGAACATTTGGGTGCACCTAACTTTTGTGCTAGTGCACCTAAGAAAAAGGCGCACCAGTGCAACCAGTGCAAAAAGTTAGTCTGGAGCCCTGACGGTTTTCACTGACCATATCTGCGCTGGTGTCGACTACCCCTCACCATGCCTTAGTTATGCTGCTATAGCATAGTGCTGTCATGGACTTTTCATGTGTCACGCCGTACAACCCCACCCCCCCTCTCCCCTTCTCTCTCTCTCTCAACTCTCCCTCTCTTGCCTACTCTCACTATGGTATGTAACAATATATAGTACCACTGATTACTTATTGCCATTAACCATTTTGATTTTCAGTAATACTAACCCACTCTACATCTCTCTCTCTTCCCCCTTACTGTACCTCACTTGTGAGGTGTATCATCACCAGTCATCAACCATCCGTGTGTTGGCCCTCCTCTCACCCATCTCACCTGAAGTCCCATCCTCGACTGCCCTATTACTGTCCCCCTATCTGGATTCCTGGCCCGTACAGCCTAGCGACCCATCACCTGCCTATGACAACTCTGCCTGGATTCCTGACCCGTCTGCCGGCCGACCCACCACATGCCCCTTGACAACTCCCTTCCCCTGGACAATTCCAACGCTGGACTATTTGAACTTTCTGTCACTAAATCAGGATTAATGAATATCATACGGGATACGTAATCATCCCACCTCTTGTAACTTTTAGCTCAAGTGCTTTTAACACCATGTCTTATTCGCTACACCTGACTATCATATATGCATTTGTCATGTATACAGACCTTACTATCCTGTACTGACCCTAGGCAGATGGGTCAGGCCCTTGAGTCGTGGATCTGCTCGAGGTTTCTTCCTATATGTATCTCCAATTCTAGGGAGTCCTCGCCCCTGTTACCCATGGGTCTCTCTCTTTCTTTCTTTTCTTTTCTCTGATTGCCTACATTCTGTAAAGCGCCATGATACATGTGTAATGTTTTGTCGCTCTATAAGCACAATAAATTGAAATTGAATAAAATTGTCTCACTAGACCTCCATTGCCATATCAGACTGTAAAACCAAGATTTATACTCTAGAAAAATGGATTTTCATCCCATGCTGTATTTTATTTTGACATTTGCAAAATAATGTTTACAGACATTTCTTATTAAACTACAAAAACTATCTTGGCAGAATTGTTCAACAAATTCATTAAGACATGAATACATTATCTAGAGAAATAGCAGGGAGTCAAATACTATCATACAGGGGTGCGTTTCCCAAAACCATAGTTGCTAACCTGTTAGCAACTTAGTTGGTTGGCAATGGGAAATTGCAGTGCAACCAACAAAGTTGCTTACTTAGTTAGCAACTATGGTTTTGATAAACGCGCCCCAGGTAAGCAAAACAAGCACTTGTTCATCTAGGAGAAGTTGCTGTTTAGAATGCCCCAGCTCAGCCACACCACACACACCGAGTTACAAAAATTGGGAGGTGCACATCTTCGCAACGCACCCCTAAAATCTGAGGCGTGCCAGTGAGAATGACATACCATTTTGATGTCATACTGGCGTGGCATGTGCACGGACAGCAACGGCAGGTATAGATCTACTTTTGAGCAGAGATGTAAAAGTCCTGCCATGTATTGGTTCCACTAATTAGCTGGTCTACCTGGCTGAGAAGATGTGCTAATTAGAATCAGCTTATTAAGTGAATGGGTGGAACACAAATGTGGCAGAACTTTAACTTTCTGAAGCTGGTATTTTACACCTCTGCTTTTAAGCAACTTTTATTCCCAGATCCAGTAGGAATGAGTAAAATATCAGTTTGGACAACAGGATATTAATGTCTGGTGAACGCGGGCGAATCTGAGGCATGCATTTGCTCTGCAGATCCACCTGGTCACCTTCCCCTTGAGACCCATTTCCTAAATGCCAAAAACCCAGGAACCAATCACAACTGGAGTAGGCTATGATTAGGTGGACAACCAATGGCTGCACTGATAAAATTAGTGTTAAACATAGACAGTATAAGAAATGAACAGAGTCAGTCTGTAGGATTTGAATGGAGAGAAGTCAATGTGAACCAGTTTCCTGTTGGGCACTGTTTACTGCACAGCCTCAAGATTGGTATGGTGACATAGACGTGATGTTGAGCAACAGGCTGAAACACGATAACTTGTCTGGTAGCCGTGCCCAGAAAATTGAGTTTGTGCAGAGTTGAGTTTGAGTGCAGATTTCCGACATAGTTCCTTCCAATCCAATAAAACATCACTTCATTTGTTTTTCTCCCATGGGCTCTCCCCCAAATTGCTTTTGAGCTATTCAGACAACATGTTTAGGTACTTCCCTCCTGTGCAACTGAAAGTTGCTTGCTCATGACATCATTTTTAGCATAAGTTTAGAAAAACCTTTATTACAGGGCCGTGCAATGGTTATGGAGGTTATTGAGTCAGTCATGCAGTGTTTTTCATTGGTCTGGGGGGTATTCCAAGTACGTGGTTTAGTGACAAACCTGGGTAAGTTTACTCAAACTAAGTGGTAAAGCTCCTACAACAAGAGCCCTATCCCATAGTTTTTTTTAGGAGAATGAAGCCATACAGCTCTTCTATTAGGAGGTTTACCACTTACTCTGAGTTAACTTACCCAGGCTTAGGTGAAAGTAAGCCGGTACTGGCCGGTACGGAGTACCACTAAAATATTTGGAGAGGGTACGCCATACCGGAAAGAAAACTACACTGTCTCTGAAAAATATAGCACTTTCAGCATGACAACACAACTGCTAACGTCAAATTACCAGAAGCAACACGTTTCCCCCAAAATATATTTCATATACATCGTTCTGAACTGTATCTGAATTGTGTCTAAACCTCCCGTGCAGCTGGACAGACAACGAGCAAGCTATAGCGCGCGTACAGTAGCCTACAGTAATTGCGCCAACGTGCACTGGTATCCAAAGTGTTTTAGCAGACGGACGTTTCTTGGAAAGTCTCCCAAATAAAAAAAACATACAGGCTAAAGAAAAATATGTTGATGTTTCAATAGCCTATTCTGGTTTTATGTGTGCAGAGTTTTGCTGGAGAGACAAGAGACAGACAGCGCGTGTACGGCTTAACCAGATCTTGCGCAGCAATAATGAAAGTGTTTTAGCGGACAGAAGTATGTTGCAGTCTCCCAAATAAAAAGGCATGACTCAAAGAAACGTGTTTCATGATATACAGTAGCCTATATAAAAAAAAATTGATTGGAAGTGGGAGCGAGCAGAGTAACTAGGTTAAATAAATAAATAAATGTTGAAATTAAGTGTTTGCAATTTATTCATAATCAAAAACAGATGCAGGTGGGTTAAAGAGTGATACTAGAGTGATAAGAAGTCCTAGTGAATGCTTGATAAGTAGACTATAATACAGTAAATAAACGAGATGCGACGAGATGCGCGTTTAGGAGAGTTTTAATTGCACGGGAGGGAGGAGGAGGGAGTAGCGAGCTAGCCCTCTGTTTTGTTTGAACATCAACAGAAGTGACGTATCCCAGCTATCGCTGATACAGACCCATGTGATCTTGCATTTTCAGGTCCAGTAGAAAAGGAGAAGATCTCAGCTGCATTGGGGAATTGATGTCCCACCTGAGTCACATTATTTATATCAACTGGCAGCACAAAGTAATAACAACACCAGGTCATGCCGTTGGCACATAGGGAATAGGACTGCAATTAATCTGGCACGGAGTAGCCTGGAAAATCCAGACCCTGGTAATCTAGAAAGATAAAGGGTCTGGCCACGAACAATGTAATGGCCCAACTCGAGGGGCAGCAACAAGCATGCATTTAAAAATCTCACTGCACACAATTGGATAACACTAGACCAGGGGTGTCAAACATACGGCCCCTCTCTTGTAGAGAATACATTTCTGAGGTTGTCAGAAAAAAAGTAAATCTCTAGCCCATTCAGTGAGGAGTTGTGAGTTTTCAAAGAAATAACCGAAATGCTCAATTCAGCCGCTAGGAGCAGCCAAAAAAGTTGTCACTCAGTTTTACGATAGCATACGCGCATTCAAGTCGAAACTGTCACTCTGGGAGACACAGCTATCGGTGACACCTCTCATTTCCCATGTCTCACAGATATGCGTGCGACTGGACATAGGCCTAATGCTGGATCAGTACAAAGACAAGGATAATGCTGGATCAGATATCTCCGCTCGAACTCCGGCAGCTGTTATCCTGTCGTATATATATATATATATACTTTATTGATCCCTAGGGGAAATTCGAGGGCACAGTATCATACAGACAACACACACAAACATTCAATACAGCAGAAAAAGTAATTAAAAGTATATAATATAAAAAAAACACAACTAAGCAATAAGGACTGTAGAAGATAAAGAATATACTAAATATACAAAATACAAATTATACTAAATAAAACTTAATCAAAATCAATTCTAAAAAACAGTATCCACATAGTGTGGGTGAATAATCAATCAGGTGCGCTTGCAATGACTGAAGCAGGGACTGAGCCTGTGGTTCTCAGTGCATAAGATAAGGTAAGGTGCTCTGTGTGAATGAGTGTCATGGTGATGGTGCAAATGAGTAAGTCAAACAGTGCAACAGTGCAAGAATAAAGTCTATATATATCTATATATAAATAACTATATTAAGAAAGGTATGTGGCATGGAGGGAGGGGTTGTGCATGTGTGCTAATACAGCACGCAAACAGTGAGGCAGAAGACAAATGTAAAGTGACTAGTGGACAGACAGTTCAGGACATTGGAGGTGGTGAAGAGGCAGACAGACTATGCGGAGAAGTCTATTTCTCCTCTTCCCTTAAGTGATGCATTAAACAGTTCAATGGCCGTGGGGATGAATGACTTCCTCAGTCTGTCTGTTATGCAAGGCAGTGAGCGAAGTCTCCAGCTGATCAGGCTCTTCTGCTTAACAATAGTGCTGTGGAGTGGATGACACTCATTGTCCAAGATGTTGATCAGTTTGTTCAGGGTCCTTTTGTCAGATATTGAAGTGATGCACTCTAGTTCAGCTCCCACTACAGAGCCAGCTTTCCTTACCAGCCTGTTAAGTCGCCCCGCATCCTTCTTCTTTGTGCTTCCTCCCCAACATACCACTGCATAGAAGAGGACGCTGGCAACAACAGACTGGTAGAACATCCTGAGGAGCTTGCTGCACACATTGATGGAGCGCAGCCTCCTTAGGAAGTACAGCCTGCTCTGTCCTTTCTTGTAGAGTGCGTCAGTGTTGGCTGACCAGTCCAGTTTATTGTCCAGGAGGAGACCCAGGTACTTGTAGGTGCTTACCCCCTCGACATTGACCCCATCAATGGAGACTGGTAGCAGAGTGGGCTTAGATCTGATCAGATTTCAGGTTTTCAATGAACTTGAGAACGAATTTGCCTTTTTTCTCTTGCCATTTACAGTCAAGGCTTCTGATATGCCCACTGACATCTAACTCGAGATAATTGACTTGCAATGTGATTCCGATATGAGCAGCGTCGGTGGCCTTAGACACATTATATCAATATTGCCAGGGTACTCCAAATTAACATCCCTGGCTGCTAAGGTTTTATCCATGTTTAGGACTACCTATCTTTGAACAGGAGTTCTCTGTTATTAACATTAGCCTACCTTACATATTACATAACAGGTTTCAAACGTAGGCCTACACTTGAATGACATTGTGAAATGTGCTACTCAGGATTTTAAACCTGATATTGATGCCCTTGTGAAGACTAAAAGATGCCAAGTTTCAGGAGCCAGCAGCAGCCAAAAGACTTCAGTGAGAGAAAGCGGGGGGAGAGAGGTTAATCAGCATGAAGGCAGATGAATATTGTACATTTGCATTTTTAATGTAGACTGTTTACTTTCTTCATAGCTCACACTTGAGTTTAGCGAGTTGGTTCAGGTGGTCAGGTTTAAAACTGTATCCACTCAACTATATAAAAATAAACCAGTTGTGTATGTGTCACGGTTGCAGTGTGGAGAGCTGGACCGAGGCGCAGGGCAAGTTGAGATCGAGATACACTTAGTGAAAACAGGAATCTTTAATACGAAGGCACACTACAGCAAACCACGAAACAACATCACAATAAGACTAATAACCAAAGACTGAGAAGAGACAGAGGGTTTACATACACAGGGGTAACAGGGCACAGGTGGACAATGATCAAGGTAAAACAAGACAGGTGGAAACCATAATTAAACTAACAGAATAATTAACAGAGGACTGGGGGTCAGGCGGACGGGCCGGTCAGAGCTGAAGCCTGAGTCGGAGCTGGATCGGGAGCCCGAGCCGGATCCGGAGCGGGAGTCGGCTCCGGAGCCAGAGCGGGAGCGGGAGCAGGAGCCGGAGCGGGAGCTGGAGCAGGAGCCGGAGCAGGACTCAGGGCTGGAGTCTGAGCAGGATCAGGAGTCGGAGCATGAGCCGGCACAGGAGCCTGACCGGGGGCTGGAGATGGAGCTGGAACCGGAATCTGGACTGGAGCCAGAACCGGAATCTGGACTGGAGCCGGAATCGGGACTGGAACTGGAGTTACCGGAAGAACTGCTGGCCCAGGGCGTTGGGGAGCTGGGACTGGAGAGGGACCTGGTCCATCCTCCTCAGAGGACCAGTCATCCTCAGTGGTTTCCCCCTCCTCTTCATCCTCCCAGAACAGCTCCCAGGGCATTAGGTGCAGTGGCAAGTTGGACTCAAAATCAAAAAACTTGCCTTCTTCCATGTTTGTCGGTCGGTTATTCTGTCACGGTTGCAGTGTGGAGAGCTGGACCGAGGCGCAGGGCAAATTGAGATCGAGATACACTTTACAGGAATCTTTAATACGACGGCATACGACGGCACACTACAGCAAACCACGAAACAACATCACAATAAGACTAATAACCGACAAAGACTGAGAGGAGACAGAGGGTTTACATACACAGGGGTAACAGAGCACAGGTGGACAGTGATCAAGGTAAAACAAGACAGGTGGAAACCATAATTAAACTAACAGACTAATTAACAGAGGACTGGATGAGACCAACAAGACAATAACGGGGAACAGGTGTGGAAACAGAAACAGAGGGAAAATGAAGCACAGACGAAATAAGGAGATGGGGCGGAGACAAAGACAGGTGACAGGCAGGTAAACACAAAGCT
Source organism: Alosa sapidissima (assembly GCF_018492685.1). Taxonomy (NCBI): domain Eukaryota; kingdom Metazoa; phylum Chordata; class Actinopteri; order Clupeiformes; family Clupeidae; genus Alosa; species Alosa sapidissima. Next base: position 11,198,175 of record NC_055962.1, read on the forward strand.
CATGGGGAACAAACAAAGGAGCACATGGCACCGGACCCTAAGCGCTTTCAGATATAACCTCCGGAGTATATGCGGAGGTTTGTCAAACGGAGGTCCTACCCTTCGGATGATTCAGATATCATGCTAACCTGCTGACCATATACTGACCTTATACGGACGTAGGCCTATGTGTGAACGACATACACGCACATTACAGAATCTCCGTGTGGTTGTCGAGTGAGGGGTGGGGGCTTGTAGAGTTCACAAGATGCGAGACATGACGCAGAATATATGCGGCCGCTGCCTGTCACAGCTGCTTTTTGTTTACAAAGTGTAGCCTATGCATTATGTAGGCTAAAGAAGAGAAATCTATTGTGCGTAGGCTAATACTTGGAGTAGGCTAGTCACGTAAGTGCGCACTTGAAATTGACCTACAGTATTTGTATGTGTGCTTCTAATAAACACATTTATCTGTTTTCAACGTTATGTACCAGAATTACTTGGCTATAGAACCCCAAATCTGGTTTGCGTTGGAGAGAGAGAGCATGCACAAACTTTATGGTAGGCTACCAGCCAATTCACCAGGCTAACTCAAGACTTAAAGGCCATCATACAACGTTTTTAAGCAACAAACAAAATACTAACATAACAGTGAAGTTGTTCGTTTTTTCATGGTTTATTTTTTCCAAAAGCATCCTCTCCCCATGTGTCTATTGCATTTACGTAAGGTGCTTGGAACAAAGTTGGGTTTTCTTCGTTTTCATTTTCTCTAGGCATATATGCTCAACAAATATCTGCGAGCTCAGCAGGTCATGAGAAGGCTATCAATGAACAGAAAACCGTGTTGGCTAACAATTTATTAAATACTCCTGTTATTGTCGTCAACGACGTCGCTTTAGGCTACTGCCTTTTCAGCGCCTTCTGCTTATCTCGCAGTCTTTTGAATTTGTTTGGCCTTGCCATGCAGTTGTAGGCTACAACGTGCCGTTCCCTTCATGTGTTCTATCAAAATGTTGTATGCCCTCATGGACAGTAGCTCTGTGATGTCTGCATCTTTCCAGGTCGGAGATTTTCTGGACGCCACTCCATCATAACCCTGGCATTTAAGTCAGATCTAACCACATGGACGCACGAAAGAAACGTCACCAACACGCCCTCTCACTAGGTGTGAATTTTAACCGCATGTTCTACGCCTCGTTCAGACACAGCACATTTACATAATGTCTGGAGGAAATACTAGGGGGGGAGTAGTAGAACAACCGGCTAAATTCGGACTTCCATATGACCGGTTATGTTGTTCAGATATACGGCCCCACCGTTTAACATCGGCAGAACCTCCGGTCTTACACGTATGTCTGAAAGCGCTTAGTATGAGAGTGAAATGCATTTTATTTCAATTCCACTGGCCTCTGTGAAAAAAATGTGTAATAATCCAATATAGATTCCTTGTGCGCAGTGATTATGTAGGCTCCAAAACTGGCTGAAGGATAAAGCATAGCCTACTGAAAAAACAAAGCTACAGATTTGGAGTTGACAAAGGTTATTTTGCAATTATTTCACTGGTCCGGGCCCCTTGAGATCAGATGGGCTGTATGTGGCCCCTGAACCAAAATGAGTTTGCCACCCCTGCAGTAGACCATGTTTACTCTGAATGATGTCGGACTTCGATCAGTTTAGCTGGTTCCCCGGAATATTGGGGAAAAAGTTACGTGCATCATTGCTCATTGCCAGAGTGTCTCGCAGAGACAATTCCATTGTGCTCTCGCGAGAACTCTGGATTTCCAGGGTAGATAGGGAGTAGGACTGCAATTAATCAAATTAATCTGGCACATAGAGAATAGGACTGCAATTAATCAAATTAATCGTTTAATCGTCAATTATGATTATTTTGCTGCATTCTGTTTTGCAAAAATGCTCTTGTTTTGTCTTGTCATAAATCTAACTGTTGCATGCATGCATGATATATATTTTTTATTTGTTTTTCAGTTATAAGTTATAATCATGAGTTATAATCATGATCTCAGTATATTGACCTTTAATAATCATGATTGTGATTTTTGCCGTAATCGAGTAGCCCTATTAGGAAGCACACACTTTGATGAAAATCCAAATTCGCACTGCAGTAGAGGTCGCTTTGAATGAAAGTGTGATACACTTTGAATACAGTTGATGAAATGAAATAAGCTATGCATGACTACACGGAAACTATTATAGTAAGAGGACCATAAGAAAAAGAATGCATTGAGGAGCACAAGAAATTTTTTGCATTAGGGACACATATAGGAGGAACTCATTACAAGGACAAAGGTGTTATCCACAGGCATTATACATTGAATATAGTGCAGTTATTATGACCGCCGCGCAGCGAAGCGGCGGTCATATAGGTTTAGTCAGATTGTTTTTTTTTTTTTTCTTTTTCGCATGCCCAAATTTCCGTCAATGATTCCCGGGACACTGAAAGACCGGGGTACACGAAACTTGGTGGGCATGTAACCCCACATGGATAGCATGGAACCATCGTTTTTCGTTTTGATCTGTAGCCCCCCCGCTGGACTGGACCCCCCGAAAGGAGGGTAGGGCAGACACAGTTTTCTGTGAATATCTCGAAAACCGTAGGGTTTAGGAGGACCATTTTTTTTTTTCTATGTTGATCTCAAGGGGCCATGTCAACCCATTCCATAACCACTCATTTCATGTATAGCGCCACCTAGTTAAACACAAAAAAGTAAAAATGAGGTGTTGTAATCGAAGGTATCTGTGACCTAACATAGTCAAAACTGCACGAAATTGGAAGTGTAGGATCATTATGACACCCTCTGTATGCACGCCAAGTTTTGTGGAATTCCGTTCATGGGGGGCCACACAATAAATTAATTTATGTTACTATACACCAACTGGCCTGTAGGTGGCCGGAGACAGTTTTCTGTGAATATCTCGAGAACCGTAGGGCCTAGGAGGTCCACCTTTTTTATGTATGTTGGTCTTTAGGGGGCATGTCAACCCATCACATTACCACTTATTTCATGTATAGCGCCACCTAGTTAAAAATTAAAAAGCAAAAAATTAGGTATTTTCATCACAATATCTCTGGCTGACAAGGTCAAAACTGCACAAAATTAAAAGTGTAGGATCATTATGACACCCTCCGAATGCATGCCAAGTTTTGTGTACTTTCGTTCATGGGGGGCCTTACAATAAAATAATTTATGTGTACATTTAGTGACGTACACCAACAAGGATTCCCGGGACACTGAAAGACCGGGGTACACAAAACTTGGTGGGCATGTACCCCCACATGGATAGCATGGAACCGTCATTCTTCGTTTTGATCTGTAGCCCCCCCCCCGCTGGACTGGACCCCCCGAAAGGAGGGTAGGGCAGACACAGTTCTCTGTGAATATCTTGAGAACTGTAGGGCCTAGGATGACCAATTTTTTCTGTATGTTTGCCTCCAGGGGTCATGTTAACCCATTCCATGTGCACACATGTTCATAAACAGATACACACACATACATTTACAGTAATCATACGTATGACACATACTCACACAGTAGACATATGTACGCATGCATGCACATGCACAAACACACATACGCAGGCAAACACACAAGCACGCACATACACACACACACACACACCCACACACATAAACATAAATTTGTACACGCACACATGCACACAATTCAAGAATTTTTCCCGTCATCTACTCCCTGAATTTTTGGTCATTGATACCCGGGACACCGAACCACCGGGGTACATGAAATTTGGTGGGTATGTAGCCCCACTAGACTTTTACGGAAAAATTTCATTTCGTCCCCGGGGACCACCACCTTTCGTAGTTTCGTAGAATTTCATCCATGGGGGGGTCTAAAAAAATTAGGTTATGTGTACATTTAGTGACTGTACACTCATTGGCCTGTAAATGGTGGTGCACACATATACACATGCACACACACAGGCACCCACATACTATCGGTATTAGAACGGCCGATACATAATTACAAATTCAGTAGGATTAAAAGAAAGCCAAAATAAATATTCATCATCATCATCATGGCTGCATTTTCAGTATTGGCGAGAAGTAGTCGTTTGTCCACTAGATGGCGCATCGTTGCAGTGAGACGTAATTTTGTTGGAAGTTAAAAGTGGGTTGGAAAAAACAATGGACGCTTCCTACAAGGACTGTAATTTACCGCAGCGAACATCTAATAAGGATAGGACGATGTTCACATGAAGTGTAATTCCCATTTCTTCTTGAAGCCGAAATAAATCTGAGGATGTTTATCGGACATGCTTGGTTTTTACTGCAGGTACGTTAATCTTGTAATATCAATAAGGACCTAGGTAATGTTACCGTTAGCGTTGGTTGAGTGATGGAGGCATTTGATTGATTGCATTTGTAGAAAACTATAAATGCGGTTATACCAAGCAAATGTATAGCAGCACTGTTTGTATCTTTCGACTGTCATTTATTGCACGTGCTACAAAATCATTCTGTGCAATGGAAGATTTACCAACGTTACACCGGTCTGATACAGTTTTGCCTATACATGCGTGAGACTGAGACGCCTGTTTATTTTGTTTTAAGTGCGTGCAGGGTGTGAGAGGGGAATCGATGTGCTTTGATTACAGCTTGGTAGTTGTAGTCTGTGAAATTAAAAAGCACGTGTGTGTGAAGTATCCAAACAATGACACCTTCATTTCATTATGGCTGCTTTAGCAACACACCTTAAGCTTCTGTGTAGAGGGTCCCATTTAGAAGTGGCTACTTCATTCGCACTTTCCTTGACTCATGGAGCTGCGTGAATTTTATTACAACTTTTCGCCACGATATGACAGTTTAAGTCCGCTTGATACTGTAAGGCGTAAGCCATTGGTTTCCAAAGGAGATTTTATTTGTGTCGCCAGCATAGCCTATTGACAATGTATGTTGTAAATAGGCCTACCTTATAATCCTACCTGTAGCTTAGGGAAGCTAACAGCTTTCTATTAGGATCTAGTTTGTTAGTTACCGTTTTGTCATAACTCCCTGATGCATTTTTGCATTTAGAATAGCCAGAGCGTGTATATCTCAATCGGAAAATTAAACAATATCGGGTGCCTATGGACTAGGCTGGGTGAACCCAGCCTGATCTGCCCGCTATTTATTTTTTGATTTCTTAAAAGATTGAGCTTGGTCTGATGAAAGCCAGACTAGCCATGGACCTCAGTTAAACAATGCAAGGGAACACGAATCAGCCTATATTTGCACTAACAATAACGGACAAAAGCTCTTCAACTTTGGCCCGTTAAAATGTGTATGAACAGTCTAGCGACGCATTTCATCAAGGCCCATTTGGACATGTCAGTTATTTGCACCACTGGTTAGATGTAAAACAGCATTTCGTTTCAGACTAGGCTACTGTTACTTAATTTGTGCATTAACAATAACGTTTCAGACTACTGTTACTTAATTTGTGCATTGACAATAAAGTATTACATGAACTAAAGATGACTAAAATCTTATGTAGAAGAAGAAACATTCACAAAAAATCCATCCATCCAAAAATGACCTTTGTTTTTGATAGCTGTTGAAAACGGCATGGAACTGACAGAGATGTTTTTGTTTATAAATACATAAAAATAAATAAATAAATAAATAACATTATGCTGATACCTTTTGCTTTTCCCAAATACAATGTAGCCTACAGGTGTAAGTGACCTTTCATCAATCCAGTTGCAATGGATGAACTGTGATGAACTGCCCTACTTGTGATTGTTTAGAGATTTTAAAGGTTTTATAACAATGCTACATCTGCTTTGGCTATTCTACAATCTATTCACCTTTTCAGCACCAGTAGGCTACTTTCTGTGCAGCCGCACACACACACTCAGGCATGCCAAACAAGCATACACAAAAGTTTCAAGAGTGGGGGATGGAGTAAAATATGGAGACAAATTGAAGTGTGATTTATTTTCGCGGAACGGATGTACAGGACTGAGCGGCGGTCATATTTTGTACCGCTATGCGGTACATCTAGTTGAAAATGTATCCCCAAGAGACAAGAAATACTATTTTTGATTGGCTGGCAGGGGGCTATACATTTTGTACATTGGGGCACCTATGAAGTAGATCTGGTAAAAAATGTAATCACCATCCCGTATAAATGTAAACAATGATTGAACTGACAAGCAGGCTTTGCAACAGTGGAATCAACTGTAACAAAGCAAACCCACCATCATTTTCCGTAACCAATTAAAGAAGTACAACAAATTGAACAGGTCGGCCTCTTTTTTGAACTGAACTACATTTCCATTGTTGTGCTATAAATGCATGCCTACTGGCAACATGGGGGATAAACAGAATAGCAACCTATAAGGTGTCCCAATATACGGAATGAGTTAACTTGGGAGAGAATTCCACTCCGGGAGGTCTTTGTCTCCGTCTCCTCCATTATTTCTGCAAATCAGGACACTTCAGTGGATGTTACTCCTTTTACATAAATCCTCATGTCAAATCCAAGTTTTAATACTGTCCTGTAGTAAGAATGAACATCAGCTATTAGGTAATCAAGGTCATGGGGTCAAAGGCCGTGGTCCTAATATTCTCCCTCATATCTTATCTGTATCGTTTTCAAATTTTAGTCTTGTAGACTTTGTCTACAGGGTGACAAAAATTGACATAAACAAACAAATTCTGTTTACACCCCATGTTGTCCTTACAGAAGGGTGATAAAGTTGACCATTTTGGCTCCCACAATTGACTTGTCTTTTTTTTTTTTTTCAACTTTACATATGTTCAGAGGGGATCGTAATAGAGGAAAGTTGGTCACAATGTGGCATACCACAGTAAGAAAAATGGAAAATGGATCAACATTTCATGCTTTTCTTCCAAAAAGCTAATGAAATGTTTACAGTTGAATATAGGGAATTGCCCAAAGGATATCTCCAGGCACCCAGCCTATTCTTAAAACCAGATTCATTATATTTGATATTCAGATATTTGAGAAGTATTTAAGTAGTTGAAATACTCAAATACAATCCCTCAAAGTATTTTGTTACAAACTACATTTGAGTTTTTCCAATCTTGCAAAATACAAATGACAAAATACGCTAAAGTAATTAAATAGCCTACGTATTTTAAATACATATAATTGAAATACTGCCCATGTCTGCTCATAGGCTACCACTGACATGGAAAGCAATTTGTTGTGGTTGTTCTAGTTTCTAGTTGACACAACACAAACTTGAGATCGCCGCTCTCAAACTTTCTGTTATGGTGTGTTAAACTGTAAACGTCTATAGCTACCATTTATTTGTTTTACATTATGGGAAAAGTTGGGGGCCGGCTGAAACCATGCGGGTGTGGTTACTGACGTCGGCGACTGTGTAGGTCTATTTAATGTGACTGTTTTGTGCCCGCAGGCTGGGCCACAGCGGGTGCTGGCAGCTGGTCGTTCTGTAAACCGCTCCGGCAGGAGGCTGTGTCGCTCACTGCGCCTGACGTTTTCATTTGCATCAGTCTTTTCTATCGGGCTTTCAGAACTAACCCGAGCAGACGGTAGTTCCGCTTACCACAAAATACGTAGGCTACAGTACTTGTGATTTAGGGGAAACTGGAAAAGGTGCAAGTACCGGTGTGTGTGAAGTTTGTGTAGCCTAGTTGGCCGACTTTTGGAGGGGCACGAAGAGGTTATGCTGTCTCTGCGTTGTTTTAACAGGTAAGGACGCATTTCACTGACGTCTATTCTTGACATAGCGTAGCATAGCCCATTTTTTGAAATGGCACATAGGCCTATAGCCTACAGCAGTCGTCTTCTTTCTCGATGCATATAGTTTATGTTTAGTTAATGTTTTTTTGGTAGACGTTTTTTGCCCAAAGCGACTCACAATGCATCGATAGGCTAAATATTAGATTATGCTATCATGAAAATGAACAGTTAGGCTACGTCATATGGACTAAATAAAGCAATAGCCTGTAGTAGCCTATATAGTCACCTTTGATATTAAACCATTTAAGAGCAAAGTCCAGGTAAACTTGTTGCATCACGTAGCCTGTCGACACAGGGCGTTATTGGCTCTCGCCACCTCTTGCCTAACACAATGAGTTGAGTTTGTTTAGTTTTTGGGACAGTGCCGTTTGTGTCACCAAAATTCCCCGGGTTATAGAGTAGACTATTTAGCACACAAGTTAAGTAGGCTACGTTTTTTGTTCTCTAAATGTTATAACCACTTGTTGAACATGAATTTCTTGTACTTAAAGTAACCACTGATCTGACAGATTTGTTACAATTCATAAACTGGCAGTTTTAGGCTACACTTACCCAGCTTCAGTATAACGCTTAAATTGCACTTGAGTGTACCTTGCTTTGACAACTGTGAGCATGCCTGATGTCTCTGAAAATCAATTACTGCTGATATATTTATCTGTGAACGCTTTGAACGTGCTCTGACTACGGTAATCCGTCCCATCCACTTATGCCTTTGAGAGGTTTTATATTCTGCCTAACATCGTGTACTTTGAGCAGTTTTACGCAGGGTTGCTATACTGGTTAACTATTGAAATAGGGCTACAGTGTATGTTAATAACTCTAGGGCTACTGCAAATATTGGAAGTATATTACTGCTGTGTAAAGTACGTAAATACATTCCATCTATCCATGGAATTTCACATATTTGGAGATCAGATATTTACAGTAGTTAGGAGTTTCCTGGGCGCATGGACAACTTGTTCTTAAACAGTGATAAATGTCATCTGGTGCATTATCTGTTTTTAATATAATTTGCCAATTTTAGAACATCCAAGAGTGACATTGGTCTCCAAGCTGTTTTTGCAATATGCCTACTCCAATTTCTTAGTGATCTTAATTTATGACTCTGTTATGCTCGGAAATGGTGCAAATTCCGTTTGCGCAGGGAGTCGCCAGACGCTCGATTCGTGGGGGTGTTCGTTTCTTAATTATAGTCTGAAGGACGATTCCCTAAAAGTAAATGTGCATTTTTCTCTCTCTCTAGCTCGCGCGCGCTCCCTCTCTCTTTCTCTCTCTCTGTCTCTTTGTAAATATATATTTACCAAATATCACATTCACCATTGTGGGCCACTTAATTATTTGTTCTTCCTCCCTTTTTTGAGATCTTTGCACCAAGAGTGACGTTTCACAATATGTTGATGAAAAAAAGTAGTAACAGTAGTTTGCAACTCTAGTATTTTAAGCTTCTTATTGAAAATCACCTTGAATGAATCTGAATCACCTTGCTTTTTTATGTGTCTGTGCCTTACATGCTGCCTGGACAGGGAACCATGTTAATGGTGTTTGTGCTGAGTAAGTCATTTTCAACATACAGTAGCATTTGACCTTGTGTTAGAGATGCTGTGTCTCTTAGCCTGCATGATCAGGTTATATTCCAGTTCTTCCCCGGATAGCCTCAGGATCCTCCCAACTACCACCACCATAGCCCTGTGGTTCTGTTGTTCGGCACTTCCGTAGTCCCGTTCACCATTCTCAGGCCTTAGGCCCTTTCTCTCACATGGACCAAGTGCACTCTTCTCCCACCTCATCCTGTTTCTTTTCTGGGGGTGTGGAGGAGAGGAGAGGAGCGAAGCAGAATGGAGCGAAGCGGGGGAGCCGATAGGCCCGTGGCCTTGAGCTCAGCCCGGTCGGGTCCGGGGTACTGCATGTGCAGCTGGCCCCAAGCCACCAGCCGGGAGACCCTCCTCTCTCCATTCCCCCCCCACACACACACACACACGCACACACGCGCGCATGAAACCCCCTTAGGTTGTAGGAGTAGAGGAGTAACACAGCTTTGCTCTGTCTCGCATACTCATGCCTCTTCTAGACTCTCAAATTCTATATCTTCTCATGCTCAGTTAAGATGCTATAGAAATGCAATAACCGCCCTCCTCTCTCCCTCTCTCTGAGGAATGAGTAAGGTGGTGGCAACCCGTGGAGTTCCTTTCTCTCCTCCTTCTCCTTCTCCCTCTCCGCTTCCTCTCTCGCTTCCTCTCTCTCTTCTCCTGGCAGATTTGGACTGGAATTTTCTCATAGTATGGAAGTGGGAGAGGGTCTGGAGGAGATTTGGAGGGAGGGAGGGGGAGACGGAGAGAGGGAGGTGATGGAATGGCATTCAGCCTGCGGTCAAGGTCCTTAGAGGAGAGGAAAACCTCCCTCCGCGTCTCGGAGCAGTAGGCGAGAAAAAACGTCTGAGCCTTCGGAGGGAGGCTGGCTGGGCCGTGGTGGGGTGGGATGGGGCGGACTGGGGCGTGGTGTGAACATGTGAAGTTGAATTCCCGGGAAGAACTCCCGGAGTGTTCTCAAGCTCTCCTTTTATAGACTCTTGAGGAGCGCCGGAGGCCGATCTGAAAAGCACCGAGAGAGCTTTTCACGAAGACAGACTGGGCGTGAAAGGATCACTCACTTTACTGTTGTTGTCTGGAATTCCACTGGTGCGCTAAATGCAGTATTGCCACAAGTGAGTTTATTCCCACTCATTTTTTCTGCATCACTTTAGCAGACCTTGTATGTGATTTAATCTAAAAATAGTTTTTCAAATTTCTGACTGGCATATCATGTCATCTGTATATCTTTCTATTATTCTCCAGTCCATTGCTTGTTATGGACCTCATGGACCTGGGTGCTACCTGGTCTATTCCTAGTAGCACCCAGCTCTATCTATGGTGCGGTGATGGTGAATCCAGGATGATTCAGACATGTGCAAAGAGTAGTTTCAATTTAAATGACATTGCGTAAAATTTGCGCAAGATTTATTTTTGTTACGCTTATATGTTAAAATTGTATGCATGTTTTCTCAGGAAATATGTCAAACAGTCTTGCCACATGAAGTGTAAATGAGGCAAGGTCAGATAGTGTAGGCTGGTTGCAGATGGCAGGCCACTCAGTCTCCGTCCTCCTCAAACTATTCCTAAATGTGTTGGCAGAGTTGCACATGCTCGAGATTGAAATGTAGTGTTGATTTCTTGGACACAGACTACTAGAGAACCTCATTGAAGATCTCCACTAAACTCCACTTAGTTTATGACCTGGCTTAGTCATGGCATTGCCATAAATAGGAAATTTGTATTAGAAGCAAGCACTTTCTCAAGGCCTCTACTGATGGGTCGTCGGCATTCAAACAGACTGCCCAATACATGTTCTTCAAATCTATTTTTGAGCTTTTTTGCCTTTATTGCAATAGAGCAGTTAAGAGGCTGACAGGAAGTGGGTGGAAGAGAGAGATGGGGTGGGATCGGGAGATGACGCATGTCGGACTCGAACCTGGGTCCCTGTGGCCCCTCCCCCATGTCAGTATATCTCAAACTAAAATATTCACAAACTAAATCATGTGAATCAGTGACCCATTCATTCAGTGTGATGGTGGTCAATTTTTTGTCAGCTGCACACGAGCATTTCGGTATCCCCCTGAAAAACAAGAACAACATACAGTCTGCATAAGAGCACCTGTGCACTAGTGGTCCATTCATCCTATGTGAAGTGATATGAACCATAGTCAGTCATCGTTACCCATGATGCTACCCTGCAACTTTAAAAATAGGCTGTGTACCTGTTGTTGTTATTGTCATGCTGTTGTTTTTGTGAATGAAAACAGCGCAGGCAGAATGAATGACGCTGACTGTCCTTACTTTCTCCGGCTCTGTCCTCTCCCTCTCTCTCTCTCTCTCTCTCTCTCTCTCTCTCTCTCTCTTTCCCTCCCTCTCACTCTCTTTCTCGGCTCTGTCTCGCCCTCCTTTTTTTACTTCTCCCCTCTCCCTCTTCACTCTCCCGGCTCTCCCTCCGACAGCGGTCAGCAGGGGGCTAGCGTTGCCAGCTCAAAGTCTGCGGTCCCAGAGGATCGGGAGCATGTCTACCCATTTTGTTGGATGTGCTATTGGTGGTGGTGGTGGGAGAGGCAAGGAGCATGTTCCGCTCTTTTCATTTGCTGTCTTCGGTGTAGGGTTTAAAAGGAGCCGAATGTTTCCAAGGCAACAACAGTATAAAGTATGTTGTGTCTGCCTGGAAAACAAAAAAGTGTTTTTATTATAAAAAGGAGAAGCATCTTTGCTTACCTCAGACACATTTACACGAGCCAAGGATACAGTCAAAATGCCCTTTTTTGTTGTTAGGGCATATCAGATTCTGGTGTGGCCAAAAACATGTGTCTGAAAAAGGTTCTCATAGTTCTCATAGAGCAAAACTAGAGAATGCAAATGTTTGATTTATCCCTGAGTCCTATTATATGGTCTGTGTCTTGATTAGGTAGGACGAGAAAATACATTTCTCAAGGAGGATGACAAAGTTGGATTGAGTCACCTGGCTGAAAAGATCAGTAGGTGGGCTAGTGTAGGATGATCTTTAATAACATGTTAATTTGGCATCGTGGTAATGTGAGGAGATTAGTTCAGAATAGGATGTTGTAATGCACTCACTACATCCTTTGTTTAATTACAGTTTTTGACGTTCCATCGAATTTAAAAGGCTCAATACCACCTCAAAAAGAAAATGAAAGTGATGATGTGTTTGTTGTGTTAACTTTGAGAGGAGGATAACTACCATAATTGTATGACCAAAGTAGACTGAGCCGTATTTATACTAGATGTACCATATAGGGGTACAAAATATGACCGCCTCTCAGTCCTGCACATTCTGTCTGCAAAAAATGAATCACGCTTGTCAATTTGTCTCCATTTCCTACTCCATCCTCTATCCATCTTTTTGCAACTGTTGTGTATGTAAATGAGTGTGTGTGTGTGTGTGTGTGTGTGTGTGTGCGTGTGTGTGTGTGTGTGTTTATGTGTGTGTGTGAGAGACAGAGAGAGTGTGAGTGTGTCAGCCTTGTAAAAATGTATTAAGTACATTTCAACATCATCCTGCACCGCCAACCCCTTTGCTCAATACCACCATCAGAAAGTACATTTCAACATCAACTCTATCACCGACCCTTCGCTCAACACCACCATCTACAGGGTGATGGGGTCACTAAATGTAAACATAAATTAAATTATTGTATGACCCCCTATGGACAGATTTCCACAAAACTTGGCACACCTCCAGAGAATGTCAGATTAATATTACACATAAAATGTGGTGCAGACATTTCAACTGAAGAAAGGGGCGATTAAAGCGGTATAATATTGCATTTTCATTTTTTACCGGGGGGTGCAAATCACAAATGAGTGGTGTCCCAGAATTGCTGACCAAAAATGTATGAAGTTGATGACTGGGAAAAAAAAAAAACTTTGACAATCCCTATATGACCTATAATTCCATCCAAAGCAATTATTTTACTTCTATCTTTCTAACAGAATAATTGCATGGCAGCATACCGTCTACTTTCAGGTTCTCCAAGGAAATGTTTTTGGGTGGGGGTAATTTTTAACCTTAGACAATGTCTGGGTCAGTCAGTCAGAATGTTTGTCAGGTTTGTTACATAGATGTCCTGTTCCCCTGAAACTGAAAGCGAGCCAAAGTGCTGTGTTATTGACCTCTCCACTCTATGTGGTCTCCATGACGATTAACTTTAACCCTTTGTGTCAGAGTGGATCAGAACATACAGGTTGAGGTGGCCAATTTTTAAAAATGACTTAGAATGGATGAAGTATTCTAGCTTGTTCTCTGATGTGAACATAGAAGGCAACTTTGGTCTGCTCAGATGATATTTTATAAGTCCATTTATAACCCTATAATTAGGCTGGGGAATAAAATGGCCCACTTTAGCAGATATCTAGTGCCCCCTCATGCTTATCTGGCACCCACATGAATAATTAAGTAAGCTTTACGCTGATTGGCTGCCTTGCAGCCAAAGATCGTTCAAAATAGGCTCTAGCAACCTCTACCTGAACCTCCAACTCGAAGTGGTAGCATAAGGCGTGGAGGGGGCCGGTGATCATAGGGAGGGTTTGTGTCACAGTCTGTGTTTTCGAGTCACACGTTGGTAAGTAGGAGGAATTTAATTTTCACTGTGCCAAGTAGCAAAGCAATGATGTCGTTTGTCGTTTGTGATGTGCCAGGTGTACCCAAACTAAGTGCTATGCTTTCCTTTATTCTTTCCACCCTGTCTCACTCTGTCTCTTTCTCTCTCTCTCTCTCCCTCTCTCCCATTTCCCCTTGTGTTTTTTCTCTCTCTCTGTCTGTATCTTTAGCTGTGAAGACCGTCGTCAGTGATGTGAACTATCAGTGCTTCATCTCTCATCAAAGCCATTTCCTCTCACCCTCGGCAAGCACTGTATTGTGCTTTCACAAAAATGAAATAAGATCATCTTACCGGAGCACAGAATCAGTATTGTGAAGATAAACACCAGTTCAGGGCTGATAGTAAGGATGTGATAAGTCCCAACTATCTCAATCCACCCCCCCCCCTCCACCTGCCCACTAAAGCCATTCACACTGACACACACACACACCGCGTCCCGTCCACCATGACCCAGTCTCCGGACCGAGACGGGCCGCTGCTGCAGCTCCAGAAAGTGGACTCCAGCCAGGCTGGCGCCCGCGAGCTCTCCCCCATTTTCAGTGGCCCGCCCCCAGCTGCCTTGCCCTCACTGGACAGCCAGCCCATCTGTATCCCGTCGCCCTACACGGAGCTGGGCCACGACTTTGGCGCGCTGCCCTTCTACGGCTCTGGCCTCGTGGGCTACGGCGGGCCTTCCATCGCCGACTGCCCGCCCATGCGCCAGTCGCTCAGCCCCACGCTCTTCTGGTCGCCGTCCACGCACCACGGACACGTGTCCCCGCTGCCCGTGCACCGGCCGCAGTCCCGTCTCGGACAGCACGGAGGGCCAACCCATGGGGCCTGGGCAGAGCTTACAGAGGAGAACCGGTACGGCCTGAACTGTTTCATCTGACTTGACTCAGGAGTCATTTATTAATAGCACAATAACACCATTTCCGCTGTTATCTGGAGGAGGGCTGGAGATGTCTCTGTTCTTCATTACTAGCTGTAGTTATTATGCATTAGTTCAGCCATTTCACTTCTGTCCCACTGATATTGCATAGAAAGGTAAATTGTAAATACTTACATTCATTTAATTAATTCAATTAGATATGCTTGCTGTTTGTATTCAAATCAATTGATTTTTGATTTTTTTAAGTATAGTTTTCGGACTTTTTGCCTTTATTGTATAGGACAGGAACGAGACAGACAGGAAGTGAGTTGGAGAGAGAAATGGGGTGGGATTGGGAAGTGACACGTGGGCACGTGGACTCGTATGTGGTCTGAGTGCTGTACCACAGCACCTGCCCCCCCCCCCCCCCCCCCAAAATCGATTGATTTCTAATCTCTTAGCACAGTGGTTATTTGTTTGATTGAGTTATGAGTGTTTATGAGTGTTTGTTGTATTCTCTCTCCCTCTCTCTCTCTCTCTCGTGTCCCCAAACAGGAAGCCGGTGGGAAAGCGAGGGCTCTGCGAGGACCGGGCTCAGGCTGGAGGCAAGGCCGACATGCACTTCTGTGCCGTTTGTAGCGACTACGCCTCAGGCTACCACTATGGCGTCTGGTCCTGCGAGGGCTGCAAGGCCTTCTTCAAGAGGAGTATCCAAGGTAACAACGATGCTGACCGCCGTCACTGTCACTGTGGTTGTTGCGGCTGGTAGCAGGAGCAAGTCAGCTTCAACTTGGTTACATTTACATTTAGCGATTTAGCAGATGCTTTTATCCAACGCGACAGAAGTGAGGAGTAACATTCAAGCTACAATACACAGGAGCCCTTAGGTAGGAATTACTGTTCAATACTACATCAATCAGTACTATTACCAGAGGATGAGAGTGCAAACGTGATAAGCACTAGTCAGTAAGTGTGGTAGAAGGAGAATGTGGTGCTTACTGCCTTTGCCAAGGACGTGGTGTTTTTGGTGCGGTTTGTTTACTTGTCTGTTCGCTTGTTTGTTTGTTTGTCGGCATGTGTGAAGGATGACATAACAACTTCCGGCCCAACTTTCCTGAATCTTGGTGTCCCAGGTGGTCCAGGGGTTTGTCACTGCTAGAGCCTTTTGCAAACAAAATGTGCCATTTTGGCTAGAGTGCCTCTGTTTAGACCTGTGTGTTCAGTGTTTTGAGAGCATGATGTCAGAGGTGACAGAAGCATTATAGCACTTGAGAAAAAGTGCAGTTTGAACTTGAGATACGACCACTGGCCTTGGGGGAGGTCTGCACTCCATGAGGGGCCTTCAGGTTGTTTGTGTGCCGCAGATACTCCTGTTATTAGGACACTTTGTTACCTACGTATGCACACACGCGTATGCACACACACACACACACACACACACACACACACACACACACACACACACACACGTATAGACACACACACAAACACACACACACACACACACACACACACACACACACACACGTATAGACACACACACAAACACACACACACAAACACACACACACACACACACACACAAGCCTGCAGGCACACAGACACACAGCTGGAAACCCACATACACAAATACACTCAGACAGAAAAGCAAACAAACACGCACACACACACACGCACACAGACACACGCACACACACACACACACACACACACACACTATTGCCAAAGAGAGAGGGAAATAGAGTTAGCAGAGATAAACCTAACCTTAATCCAGACACACACACACACACACACACATACACACACATACATATATACCAGGGTTTCCGTTGTCCGGTAATTACTGGACATTGGCCGGAAAAAAAATTAAATCTCTCCGGTCAAATTGTCAGATTAAAATTGGCTAATAATCCCGTCCCCTAACGCAATCTGAATTTGAGAATAAGCCTTACTATGTAAGCCTATATTATACGTCCTCTGGCTATGTTTTTTAAATGAACAGGCTCTACCGTTAGTAAGCTTAAGTAAAGTAAGCTATTAAACAACACGCATAGCCTACAGTATGCTGCATTTCAAATAGAAAGCGCACGCGGCTTAAAACGTCCATGTTAAACAACGAACAAATGAGTGAGGCGGTTCAAACATGGCCAGGCCCAGGCAGACTAGCCTTAAAAAAAATTCAGAGGCCAGACGCGATGGATGATGATAAATTGTTAACGTCTGAAGCCTCAGATGTCCGGTCAACTCCACCACCACCAGATAAAAAGCAGTCGGGTGTATCTGTCGGAATCCGTGACATTGGAAGTGGAGTTGCGGGGGGTGCGGCCGCTCCAAGACACTGTCATTCTCTGTGTACACTGGACATGCAAAGTGTTCTTTACCCAAAGCATACAGTAGGCCTATGCGTTCTCTGTCTATAATCTGCAGGGTTAGGGCCTCCTCGACGAGGCGATTACTGGTCCGCGGATAATTTCTGGCTCAATTAAACGGTATCATTGAACCGCGGCCGAAAGAAAAAGAAACTAAACATTTCCCAGAATAGGAAACATCTCTTTATTTATTGTTATCAAATAAAGAGGCATATCATTAGGGGGTAGTGGTGTGAGCGCTCATTCTTGTGTGTGCGCATCTGTGTAAGTTAAACAGTCACCACTGGAGATAACGTGGGTAGCAGCAACAGACAACGTAGCCTTTTTAAAACAATGAACGAAAGGGACTCTTGCTGTCCATGAAAATATACTGGCTAGATCTTGTTAGGCATGTTAGGCTAATGAACATGTTGCATTCTATACAGCCTGATTATGTCATTCTTTAAGCTACATAGCCTGTCTCCAGTTTTCCTCAATTTGACTAATTAAGAAGGGATAATAGGATATTTGACCGGCATATCATGAAAATGTCCGGAAAACGAAACCTCTGCCGGTTACTTTGACCGGCACCATTTTTTTCTAGCGGAAACTCTGATACATACACACACACTCTCTCTCTCTCTCACACACACACACACACACACACACATACATACAGTACAAACCTTGCCCTAGACTCATCCTTAAATGTCAGCGTGTCTCAGTTTGCCCCACCTGACCTCTTGTCATTATAACCTTTGCCCCAGTAAACGGGCCAAGCGCTCCAGTACAGCTCCAGAACAGCATGCAGCCCTCCCTCAGCTCCCTTACCACCCCGGGACTCTGGCTCCAGGGAGGCCCCCTCTAGTGCACTGTGTTCCCAGTTGGGAGTTGGGCCAAAACCCACTGCTGCACGGTGTTTGTGTGTGTGTGTGTGTTTGTGTGTTTGTGTGTGTATGTGTGTTTGTGTGTGTTTGTGTGTTTGTGTGTGTGTCTGTGTTTGTGTGTGTTTCTGTGTTTGTGTGTGTGTCTGTCTGTGTGTGTGTGTGTGTTTGTGTGTGGGTGTGTTTGTGTGTGTTTGTGTGGTGTGTGTGTGTATGTGCTTGCATTCCCTGGAAGAAAGCAGCCAGAAACCGCCATCATCAGCCCCTTATAATTGTGGTGGCTGTGAACCCAAAGCTCATTTGTGTTGTTGGTTTTCGTGTCATTTGTCCTCTTCGTTTAACGGCTTCCTTCCCCACAAGAAACCACAGTACCTCACCTCACCGAGATGAGATAAGAGTTGCTACTGGCAAAGGTGTTTGTATGCATTTGACTGTGTCTTCCATGCAGTACTAGCTGGTTCTCCACTCTAGGGTTAGGGAATGATACCTAGCATAAACATCATGATTATTGCTATATATATATTGACTTACGTTTCTAATTTATTTTGTTGATATTTCACGTAGTTATGGTCTTCTTTCGTTAGTTAGGCTACAGGTAGTGGCAGAAAACTCCGCCTCACACACACACACACACACACACACACACACACACACACACACCGCCTCACGCACGCACGCACACGCACACACACAATGGAAATACTCCTCCGCAGCCTGGGCTACTTGAATCAGAACAATCCAAGACTGTTGCAGCATAGAATGACAGTTCAGCTCGGTGTTCACTAAAGGTTAGCATTATCAACACCACAGCACACATTAAGTGCAGTAGGCTACTCATGCATGCAAACTAGTTTGTTCTTATTACAACAAAGTCAATTGCGGAGATAAAATTTGTAAGACAAGCAAAGTTATCAGCAGTTAACAACATGCATGTAAGAGTCTACTGTAGGTGGTAAGGTAGCTGTGTTAGAACACAGCTGGGTCTTTGACATTAACCTATCAATTCATCAACTACGACATGAAATATCCCCCCCTCCCCCCGAATAAAAGTGTGCCCCCTTGGCCTTCTATCACTGTACTCTGCGGCTGGGTCTGAACCCAGGGCTGTAGTGGAGGCTAAACGCAAGTAAACACAGTATATCCACCTCTGACATTTTAGAAATAGAGTTTATCCACCTCTTATTAGAGTTTATCCACCTCTCAAAATAGTTTATATAAATCACTCAGTATTATCCACATTCACAATATGTAGCCTACACTCATCAACACTTTAAGAACCATTTATTACACTGGTACTGTTATAAACATTGGACAATAACCTCTGCCTGCATCAAACATGTTCTGAATGCCTTTTTTAAAAATCCAATACCACATGGCACAGTCTACCTTACCATGATCACAGAATTCATAGTTTACCCACCTCTTATTTTACCACTATATCCCTGATTAAAACAATTTATCTTTTTATGGTGGGAAATGGTTGCTGAGAGGTTAGATATGATGATATTGGTACAATTTCAATGAATTGCCCAGCCTTTCTCAGTGGTACAAAACAAAAAAAGCACTAGTCTACTTGTTTCCTCTGCGTCTCTAAACCGTTTTGTCTGCGTTGGACACTAGTTGTTTCTGTGCCCATGCTCTGCCCCCTGTGGTTAAATGTCATAGACTGTAAAGTTAAATGTCAGCTCCCCCCAGTGACTCTCATGTCTCTGCAGGCCACAATGATTACATCTGCCCGGCAACCAACCAGTGCACCATCGACAAGAACCGCCGCAAGAGCTGCCAAGCCTGTCGCCTGCGCAAGTGTTACGAAGTGGGAATGATGAAGTGTGGTAAGCCCTCATTCCTATCTCTCTCTCTCTCTCTCTCACCTTTCTGTCACGCTTATCACTTTTCACCTGCTGCACCTAGTATATGTTTGAATGAAGTTCTGTAAGCCTCTCTCTTCTTCTTCCTCTCTCTTTCTCTTTCTCACTTTGTCACTCTTCACACTCTGTACCTATCGGAGAATTACTTTTTTTTCTTTGTCCTTCATTCTCTCTCTTTCTTGCTCTCTTTCTCTCTCCCACACCTCTGCTTTTTTCCTACTCCTCTCTCTCTCTCAGCCCCATCTCTTAATGAGTGTTTTTCTTGCTCTCCAACTCTTTTTTTTTTTCTACCTTCCTTTGCCTTTCTCTCCACATGTCTCTTCTCTCTCTTTCTCCTATTTCTGCCTCTCTTTCAACATTCATTTCTGTCAATCATGTTTTTCTTTTCTTTCATAATCATTTGCTCTCTATCCTTTTGTCTTTTCTTGTGTTTTTTTCCCCTCTTCCCTCCTACGACCTCTGTTATACTTTCGAGGAGCCACTCTTTTTTTCATGGACTTTGCCACATTTGAACTTTAGAATCACTCATCTGATGCTGTTTACCAAGATAGGCTCTGTGTGAAATTCTTAAACTACCTGGATAGGTTCTGTGTGAAATCCTTTCATGAAGCAAACTAAATATGTAGGTGAAGCTGTTTGGAAAAGATAATCTGCTGATTAAATAAAATGTAATTAAGTCTTAATCCACTGCCCCTGCAAATAAGGAATGAGAATAGTAGATATAGTGATGCTAAATTAAGGCTGGGTTGCCGTGGAGATTGGAATACATATTACCCAGTCTGTTTTGTAAAAAGCTTTTTATTTCTTTGTAGGAAGCTGTGAAGTGGTAAATAGCCTACATGTATGCCATATCTCCATTATGGCTTTTGAACTCATACGCACAATGCCCAGTGTCCGCAGCTAAACCAGAATAGTTATAGCTATATAAATATATATGTAGACATTTGTTTGATCTGTAAACATTAAGCACAGTAGTTATTCAGCAGCATTGCTTTGTCTTTGCCTCTGGCTTTTGCTAGATCATCACACAGAAGTGTATTCTTCAAACATGCCTTCTGTGGTAAAAAAAGTCCACTGTGCTTTTTGGTGGTGATTGTTGGATAACTTTAAAAAAAATTGAGGTTGACACAACTCAGATTTTCTAGGCAACGTGATGCATTTGTGTTTTTGAGTTTTCCTTACTTAAATTCACTGTGGTTGAGTTTACAAAGATTTTTGAGTTCTGCCAACTCAAGTTTTTGGAGAGTTACATAGAAATTTTGAGTTCTACCAACTTAGGTTTTTGAGTTTTACACATACATTTTGAGTTCTACCAACACAGTGACCTAATTTAGTTGAGCTTGAAAACTTGCACTGTATGCACTCTTCCTTCCTGAAACAGAATCACACACAAATCATTAGAATACATCTTGCTTAAAGCATAGGCATTGTTTCAATTAATATTCCCTCAGTTAATATTCCTAGGTCAGTTTCTTGCTAGTGAGTGTTAAGCTATTGAAGTTACAACATTCTGCAGCCAACTAAATCAATTAGCTTTTTACATGTATATCAGTCATTAAGGACTTTGAACATCTGCAGTGATTATTCAACTACAAGTTATATTTAGATATTTATTTCACAAATGACAGAACAGTCAAATTAAAAGTAAACCAGGAAATAAAATGTAAAAAATCCAAGTCAATATCTTAAGATAGCTGCAAGTAGGGCTGCATAATTAATCGAATTTTAATCACGATCACGATTTTGGCTTCCCACGATCAAATTTGCGTGATCGAGCGATATTTCAAATGCGTGCTCTACCCATAGAACCAACCTGGCAACCCATAGAACGCTCCGCTACAAAACAAATCAAGCACTCCTTAAACCTGTCTGACCATGTGCCTGCATGCAGCCTACCAATGACAGCTGTTCCCTGCACTGTTCAGCCTGATGCACTGTGGACTAGTGACATTATGTTAACTATTAATAGGCTAGTTAGACTATACAATAAACGACGATCAAAAATCAAATGTGTGGCACAGCAGAAGGCCAAGAGCTTGTCCCTCGAAGCGGATCATCCATTGTTCGAAAATATTTCTGATTTCAGGCAAGTTAAGTTAACCAAAAATATAAGCAAAGCAGGGCTCTCAACTCATACCGTGAAACACATCACATGACGTAACTTGATCACGTGTGGCGTAAGTTCCCGATTAATGATGTTTTATAAACAAAGTTCGGGTGGAGCCTTCGGGATGATTGACAGCAATTAACTCACCCACTGCCGCCGCAGGGTAGGCCTATTTAAGCCGACCTCCTTTTCCATACGTCACACGCTCCGACGTTCGCGAAATCATTCAGTCTGCGTATCGTTCGCATTGACAAGACAGCTCTCATGGAACTGGAAATCCACCCAGCGCCAGCAAGGCGTTGACCCTACCCACTGGACAGTGGCTCGCATCCGCAGCACTCTCCATTCCCGCGGCATCGCGTTCCGTATGTCGGATAGGAAGTTCCATCTCCTCCGCCTTCTAACGCAGTCGGATAACCCGGTCTTTTCGCCCTCCCGCTCCCTCACTTTGTTTTCCTCTCCAGACCAGGAAGCAAGCTGCTCCTTCTGGCATCCCGACGCGATTCCTTCCGCCGGCCATTCAGCCGGACGAAGCACACACCACCAGCCACCTCGCGAACCGGGCACGCCGACAGCACTTTCCGGCACCACACGCTTCAGAGCGTATCATTCCGCTGTTTCAGCCACAGCCACAGCCACTGCCACGTCAGCGGCTCAGGCCCATTCCCGCCGCATCTCCGCCGTATTTCCGGGTCCAGCCCCACTCTTCCAGACGGCCCCGGTAGCGACAGCGTCGCTACTCTCCCCCACTCCTTCTTTCCCTCCCCCATCCACCTCCCCTAGCCAGGACTCGGTCCAGGCCTGCCCCACCTCCAGTCGTTCCGACGACTGCTCCCTCCCTCCCCCCTCTCCCCCCTCCCCTTTCCATTCCGGGAGCCACGTCTGTACAGCACGCCTCAACTCACGAAGCGTCAGCTCGAAGAGTCACCTCACTAGCTCCCCATCTCTCTTAGGAGTTAGCGAGCACCTGGTCTCAGTCGGCGCCGATAGCGACAGCGTCGCTACTCCCCCCTAACCCTCTTTCCTTCCCCGTCCCACTTCCCGCGACCCTGTCCCAGGTTGCTCCCCTTCCGGTCGCGTCAGCGACCGCTCCCTCCCTCCCCCCTTTTCTCCCTTCCCATCTCTTCCCCGGCTCCGCGCTAGACCAGCCCGCAGCAGCGGGTCATCAGCACTCCGCGAGTGCTTCGGACCACGACGTCCCGTTCCGGCAGCAAAACTATTCTTTAGCCACAGCACAGGCCCTGCCACCGCCTCCTCACGCTGCAGCATTCGAACCACCACCCGTCACAGCGTCCACCAGGAACCTCATCTTGTCAGGTGCAGACGTAGACCTTTCTACCATTCTTCCCTCCCTTCCTATTCCCTCTCATAACCGGGATCTAGTTTGCGGCGAACTGGTTTTCTCTAAAAAATTCTGGCCCAGCATCAAAAACCCTGTCATTTCCCGAGTTCACCGTAGCTTTTACCAACTACACAGAAGTCGTCTGTTTCGTGTTCTCCAGTCGACGCAAATGACTAAGCTAAATGACTACCTGGCCATCATCGCCGGCCTAGCCGTATCCTACGGTGGAGCTAATTTTCATACGTAGGCTACCACCGGCTGTTTTCAGCAAAATGCGCTGCCAGAGTCGGCCTCTGGAACTAAAACCCCTACTGGGGCGCGCTCGATATGGAGCTCCATAACCGCGTTTTCCTAGGACTTAAGCCATCTTGTCCCCTCTGCAATAGCCCCAGTCACGGCGCGGTCGAGTGTCCATTAGTCAACTCATTCCCCAGGGCCGCCCTTTCATCTCGCATCTCCTAAACTGCGCTCAGCAACCCCATCTCTCGAAGACGTCGTATCTCTAGATGCCCAGTGTCTGGCCGATATCAAACTCTGGAGGATGTTTTAGACGAATGGAATGGTCTGTGCACGTTCTACGACGACTGCCAATCATCTCCAGAAGAGCTCCAGTTGTACACCGACGCAGCCCCCTCAACAGGCTTCGGAGGCTTTTTCAAAGGGCGCTGATTTGCATCCCCGTGGCCACTAGAGTTCAGAGAGCTAACAACTGGAAACGAATCGTCAGCCGTGTTCGAACTCTACCCCGTAGCCATCACGGCCCTACCTGGGGGAATGAGTGGACCTCCAAGAGTGTGATAATCCACAGCGACAACGAAGCCGTAGTGCACGTCATTCATAACTCGAGCTCAAAATCGCCTGCGCTTTCCCCTCTTATTAGGCGTCTAATCTGGATAGCAGCCAGCTACCAGCTTATTATAAGAGCCGCGCACGTCCCCGGTTGCCACAATGGAATTGCCGACTCTCTCTCTCGTCTTAAATTCCAGAGATTCAGAAGCTCGGCTCCAGAGGCGGACCCGTACCCTACTCCACTCCCCAGCTTTTCGGAGACCATCTTCCCATAAACCACCCCCTCAGCTATCTTCAGCCCATCACGGCCGACCTAGCCCTTCAAGCCCTCGCACCCAGGACCATGCAGTCCTACTGGACTGCTTGGTCGTGCTTCAAACAGTTCCACGCAAAGCACTCACTACCATTTCCCAGTTTCGATGCAGTCACCATATCATCATTTATCACCTACGCCCACACTTCACTCGGGATCAAAGTTTCTTCCATTAGAGTCTACCTAGCTGGCATTCATTTCTTCTACAAACGCCCCCACGGCTCCGAATGCCCCTTCTCCGACACCAGGATAGGCTTGTTAATTAAAGGTATCCGTAGGCAACATCCAGTCCCCCAAGACTCCCGCCTTCCCATTACCTCAAGCATTCTCGCCACCCGCCTCGCTACCCTTCGCAAAGGGTCATGTCACCGCATTCCGATTCCACCATCTCCGTTATGTTTCTACTGGCCTTTTGGGCTGCTGAGATGTAGCGAGTTTACATGCCCTTCGTCTCTCTTCATTCCCGATGTCCACCCGTGCATCGCAGATCTAGAGCAGCTAGACCAAGACACCATTCGATTTACCATCAAACAGAGTAAAACCGATCAGTCCCGAAAAGGACACTCCATATCCACTTAACTCCGCCTCAGATCTTCAGCCTTTCCAATACCTATCTCACTACATCTCATATCGGTCAGCTCAAGCTTCGTCTACTAGCCCGCCCTTCGTGTCAGACGAAGAGCTACCCATCACTCGCCACAGATTCCAGACACTCTTAAAAACCATTCTAGTCAAATCTGGTTTTCCCGCGGATCGCTACTCCGCACACTCCTTCAGGATAGGAGCTGCCACAACAGCTGCGCTCAACGGCTTATCGGAGCAACAAATTAAAATACTGGGCCGTTGGTCCTCGGATGCCTACCAGTCTTACATCCGCTCCAATCTAGCGGATTTACGACTCGCTCAGCAAGCACTTATGTAGTTGGTAGCGGCCTTTCTCTGTGATCTTTTGGGGTGCAAGCGGTCATCGCTCTATCGCGATATCCGCTCCAGGCACTCCAGGACCACGGACAGCTACCTTGCCAAACACGCACTTCTCCCATACATTCTAGTCTAGCTGAAGCAATCATATAGAAGGGCGAACTAGTGAAATGATGTTTTATAAACAAAGTTCGGGTGGAGCCTTCGGGATGATTGACAGCAATTAACTCACCCACTGCCGCCGCAGGGTAGGCCTATTTAAGCCGACCTCCTTTTCCATACGTCACACGCTCCGACGTTCGCGAAATCATCCCCCCTCCTCCCCCTACTCCTCCATTTCACCAATTGCCCTGTTACTCATCCTCCTTACACAGGGGGGTGCAAGCGGTCATCGCTCTATCGCGATATCCGCTCCAGGCACTCCAGGACCACGGACAGCTACCTTGCCAAACACGCACTTCTCCCATACATTCTAGTCTAGCTGAAGCAATCATATAGAAGGGCGAACTAGTGAAACCCGTACTACGAAAGGTGGATAGGTTTTAACCGAGGTATGCTGCCATGGCAATTTACGCTGCATCTCAAACCTGCTCCGAGCAGGTTATGTTCTTGGTTAACCCGAGGTTTCCGTTAACCACACCCTTTATAAGTACCACCCCTCCACTAACAATTCGAGACTATGTTGGCATACCTGGATGATCCATACGACATCGGAGCGCAAATCGTGAGGTGCTCTCTTCGAGGGGTTTTAGAGACCGCCATATATATATATATATATATATATATATATATATATGTGAATATATATATGTGTGTGTGTGTGTGTGTGTGTGTGTGTATATATATATATATATATATATATATATATATATATATATATATATATATATATATATATATATATATTTCTCTATGAAGATATAGATTGTCAGCCGAGGGAATTCATTCAGATGATCTAGGCAGAAGTCTAATGTCACCCGTCATAGCAATGCCCTTACGTGGACATTCATGTTTTCCATCTAATCGGTGATGCTGAACATCTGAGCAAGAATACTGTATGTCCGAAAATAAATCGGACATAGGCCTAGCCTAGCCTACAGTATGCTGCTGAACATCTGAGCAAGAATAGCCTAAAATAAATCGGACATAGCCTAGGCCTAATAAATTAAAATCACCATTTTAACAAACGTGTTGAATTGAATGTCATATTACTGTACCCTGCACATAAAGGCTACACATTTCCACAGCACCAGAATCCGACCGAATGCCTCCCTCAACCCCTTCCACAATCGGCCTTCCACTATTATTTGCGATGGCCAACTCCTCTGCTACTGTAAAACATTCCTTACAGTAGTGTTCAAAGACACCTTTTTCTTGTTAGCTGTAAAACAGAGGCCAAGTGAAGGCTAGGCCTACATGTTTTCATAATTAAGAAATATATTCTGAATAATGTGTTTGTTTCATTTTCACCTGCTGCCATGTGCGTTTGGCAATGGTGTTGCATCTGAAATGTTCACAGGATTAGGCATACACTAAATCAGTCAATGGGGGCTACTTAAACATTCAATTATCCTATTACTGTAATCTATATGCCCACTTCTAAATTGTGTTGCATCTGTAGGCATTTCTATGAACTAAAAATAGGCAATTTAATTATTTCAACTCATTTCAGACATTCCGCAAGCTGTTAATCCTCCGTAACACATATTTGAAGAACATGTGGAAATAAAACTTTACTTTTAGGCATTTAGGCTACCCGATCTGCAATACGTTGCCAACAGCCTTGCCTTGCTTTGTTCACTGCCGACGTATTTGATTTTTGTTGTAGAGTGGGTTTTAATTCCTCATAACTTGGCATATGTCACAGTCCGGCCCAGAATCCCCACTTAGTCTGTGATCCGTCATGCCTCTGCTGTCCCTGGACTCCATTCAAGGTTTTCCCTCTGTCCTGGCTCCTAGTTGACTGACAGGGGAGCGGCCCAATCATCAGTGCTTGCACTGTCACACCTGTTGCCACTCTCCTCGTCAGCCATAGCATTTAAGCAGTGCCAGGAGAAACACTCTTTGCCAGATTGTCACGTCTTTCACAGTGGATTCTTGCTTATGCTCTTTGGATTAATGGTTTTTGACCTAAGCCTGTTTTTTGGACTTGTGAATTCGACTCAACCCTTTGGAAACCTTTGCTTGGACCTTGCATTCTTTTGTTGCCAACCTATGCCTGTTCAGCCACGTGAGTCTCGTCTAGCCCCTTTGATACTGCTGCCTGTGTTTCTGCCTGCCTACCTGTGTACCGAACTATGCCTGTTTTTGCCACCTTGGATTTTTGACTGAACCTTGCCTGTACTGCTGCCTGTGTTTTTTGCCTGCCAACCTGTGTACCGAGCTCTGCCTGTCTCGCCACTTTGGATTTTGACTGAAACCTGCCTGTACCTCTGCCGTTTTTTTGGATTTTGAGTTTGCACTGTTTTGTCAAGTCACTCTGCCTGGCTGCCGATTCCTGTGTTCTGACATTAAAACCCACTAATTATACTCTCTGCTTCCTGAGTCTGCTTTTGGTTCCACAGTAACTCACCTGGCCTCACCGGCCCTGACAGTACAATCTGGCCAACATGGAACCAGCAGAGATGGAACAGCAGAGTCGCTGTGGAAAAGCAAGGAGCTATGCTGGGCACTCATCAACGGGAGCTAGTCCAGGTGAATCAAAACCTTTTATCATTTCTTGATGAATTCAACACACTTTCTGGTCAAGTGCAGCAGCTACTGGTTGTCCCCCTCCAGTCACCTGTATCACCTAGCCCTGCACCTCCAGCTCCGTCTCCGTCACCCTTTAGAGAGCCTAGGCTCCCTGCTGCCCAGCCATATAATGGAGATCCAAGTACCTGTCGGTCTTTCTTGTCGCAATGTTCTCTGTCCTTGGAACTGCAGTCCCTGGCTTTTCCCACAGAACGCTCCCGTGTAGCCTAAATCATCACACTCCTCACTGGGAGGGCCCGAGAGTGGGGGACAGCCCTATGGGATGCTAATGCTCCATGTTGCTCCAGCTACAATGACTTTACTGATGAGATGAGGAGAGTTTTTGACCGCTTTTTTTCTGGCAGAGAAGCAGCGAGAGAGATCATGGGACTCCGACAAGGCTCACGGTCAGTGTATGATTATGGCATAGAGTTCCGCACGTTGGCAGCATCGTGCGGGTGGAATGAAAATGCCTTGTTGGATGCTTTTTTAAATGGTTTGTCAGATGCTGTCAAAGATGAACTGGTATCAAGAGATGTTCCCTCAGATCTTCCAAGTCTTATGGATCTGGCTGGCCGAATCGATCCCCGCATCAGACAGAGGGTGAGGGAGAGGACTCTTGCACCTCTTCAGTTTGGACTATCGACTACTCCCTCACTCGTCGCTCCACCTACTGAGCCCATGCAGGTTGATCGAGCCCGAATTACTCCAGAGGAGCGTCGGCGCCGACGAGACTTGAAGTCTTGTTTCTACTGTGGAAAGGTGGGTCGTTTCTGTCAATCATGTCCTTTTAAAAGGAAATGCCTACCAGTAAGAGTAGGGGGCCTGGCGGGCACAATTCAAGATCACCCCCTATCTTCCTATTGTACTCATCCATGACAGTCAGCCCCATATTCTTCATGCCCTCACTGATTTTGGAGCTGACAAGAATTTAATATGTACGGCCACTGCCAAGAGACTGGGGATTCCTATATATGCTCTTGAACAGCCCCTCACAGTCCAGGCCCTCGATGACAGTTGTTTGAGCTCAATCACCCATAGAACTGCCCCCATCTCGTTAAGAATTTCAGGAAACAATACGGAAGTTATCATTTTCCATGTCATTGAGAATTCTCATGTCCCAATTGTTCTTGGATTCCCATGGCTTTCCTTGCACAATCCCCACATCAACTGGTCAGACAATACCATCTTGGGGTGGAGTCCTTTCTGTCTGTCATGTTTGAAGTCTGCTGTTATCCCTGTCTCTAACTCTCCTGCTGTGGAGGAATTCCCTGATTTATCCAATGTGCCACGAGTATTTGGACCTCAAGCTAGTGTTCAGCAAATCACGTGCAGTCTCCCTGCCCCCTCATAGGCCATATGACTGTGCCATTGAGCTGTTTCCTGGCACCTCGCCCCCTAAGGGCAGACTCTATTCTCGCTCCCCCTCAGAAAGAGGAGCTATGAATAAATACATTACAGAATCATTGGCTGCTGGTATCATCTGCCCATCATCGTCTCCTGCTGGTGCTGGTTTCTTTTTTGTGGGTAAGAAGGACGGCTCGTTGCGCCCCTGCGTTGACTATCGTGGACTCTCCCAGCTTGTCCTCAGATTAACCAATGCGCCAGCTGTTTTTCAGGCTCTGGTCAACGATGTCTTGAGGGACTTCTTGAATGTTTTTTTGCTTTTGTTTACCTTGATATTTTAATCTTTTCACGCACTCTTGCTGTCCACAGGCTCCACGTCAGGCAGGTTCTCCAGTGGCTTCTGGAGAACAAACTGTTTTAAGGCAGAGAAGTGCGAATTCCATAGGGATTCAGTCTCTTTTTTGGGCTACATTATCTCTCCCTCCCAGGTCCAGATGGACCCCTCAAAACTGAAGGCAGTGGTTGACTGGGCCACTCCTTCCTCAAGACGGGAGCTCCAGCGTTTCCTGGGCTTCACGAATTTCTACAGGCGGTTCATCAGGAACTACAGTTCTGTGGCTGCCCCCCTTACTGCTCTCACCTCTACTAAGTCCCCTTTCCGATGGCATGAAGGAGCAGAGAAGGCATTTGCTGAGCTCAAGCAGAGGTTCACGTCGGCCCCTATTCTCATCATTCCCGATCCCACCCATCAATTTGTGGTTAAGATTGATGCCTCGGAATCTGGAGTAGAAGGCATTCTGTCCCAGAGATCCTGCATGTGCTTTCTTTTCTCGCTGCCTCTCTCCTGCAGAGAGGAACTATGATATTGGAGATCGGGAGCTGCTGGCAGTGAAACTGGCCCTGGAGGAATGGAGGCATTGGCTGGAGGGAGCTGATCGTCTTTTCTGGGGATGGACGGATCACAAGAACCTGGAGTATCTCCGAACAGCCAAGCGCCTCAATGCTCGACAAGCCAGTCTCTTTTTCTCACGGTTCAATTTTTCTCTCTCCTATCGTCCAGGATCCAGAAATACCAAGCCAGATGCTCTTTCTCGGCAATTCACCTCAGCTCAGGACCCAGCCTCCGTGGAGACCATCCTCCCTTCTCGGTGCCTGGTGGCAGCAGCCCGAATGAAAGACTCTTTTCCAGAAGGCTCGGGAGCAGGAACCAGTGCCAAGTCCAGAACCCCCTAACGACTTGTTTGTGCCTCTCTCAGTCCGGTCACAGGTGCTGGAATGGGGGCATGGTTCCAGAATTGCCTGCCATCCTGGGACAGCCCGGACCCTGGCACTGGTTGGACAGCGCTTTTGGTGGCCATCCATGAGGAGGGACGTCCGGACCTTTGTGGCAGCCTGTAACGTCTGTAGTAGGAACAAGACGGGTAACAGACCTCCTGCAGGGCTCCTAAGGCCTCTCCCCATCCCTCACCGCCCCTGGTCACATATAGCCATTGATTTTGTGACTGGGCTTCCCAATTCTGAGGGGAATACATGTATTTTGACAGTGGTTGATCGATTCTCCAAGGCTGCACATTTTATTCCGTTGTCCAAGTTGCCCTCTGCCAAACAGACTGCCGAGTTACTAGTTTCTCATGTTTTCCGCCTGCATGGTCTTCCCTCTGACATAGTTTGCAAAACGCCTTCCAAAACCGGGCAGAGAACTGAGGCCCTCGATCAGAGACTAATTGGTGCCTCTCCCAGCTTGTCCTCAGGTTTCCACCCCCAGACAAATGGGCAGACTGAGCGTGCAAACCAAAAGCTGGAAGTGGCACTCGGATGACCTCAGGACCCTGCCTCTTGGAGCAAGACTCTTTCCTGGGTGGAATACGAACACAACTCCTTGCCCACCTCAGCCACTGGTCTCTCCCCCCTTCACTGCTGTTTGGGTTATCAACCCTTGTTTCCCACCCAGAAGGAGGAGGTTGTGGTTCCCTCAGCCCAGGCTTTTGTGCGCCGGTGCAAGAGGACTTGGTCTCAAGCCAGGACCCAGCTCTTGCGCTCAGTGGATGCCTTTAATAAACAGGCAGACAGGCATCGCTCTGCTGCTCCAATGTACAGTGGGCCACAGGGTGATGCTGTCCACTCGCGACCTACCTCTCCAGTCCCCCTGCCGCAAGTTGAATCCCAGGTTTGTTGGACCATTCTCCATCTCGAAGGTAGTCAGCCCCTCTTCAGTTAGACTTGCTTTGCCTCTGACTATACGCCGTATTAACCTGGTATTCCATGTCTCCCAAGTGAAACCTCTTTTCTCTAGTCCCTGATCCCCACCCTCCAAACCCCCTCCTCCCCCCAGGATTGTTGATGGAGGTGAAGTGTTTACGGTGAGCAGACTCCTGAGGGTGCGTCGCCGAGGTAGAGGACTCCAGTACCTCATTGACTGGGAGGGCTATGGCCCAGAGGAGCCAGAGGCGCAGCTGGGCCCCTGCCACGTTCATCGTGGACCGCACTCTGATCAGAGTTCCACTAGCACCATCCGGAGGCCCTGGCTGGGACCGTCGGAGGGGGGGGGTACTGTCACATTCCAGCCCAGAATCCCCACTTAGTCTGTGATCTGTCATGCCTCTGCTGTCCCTGGACTCCATTCCAGGTTTTCCCTCTGTCCTGGCTCCTAGTTGACTGACAGGGGAGCGGCCCAATCATCAGTGCTTGCACTTTCACACCTGTTGCCACTCTCCTCGTCAGCCATAGCATTTAAGCAGTGCCAGGAGAAACACTCTTTGCCAGATTGTCACGTCTTTCACAGTGGATTCTCGCTTATGCTCATGCTCTTTGGATTACTGTTTTTTGACCTAAGCCTATTTTTTGGACTTGTGAATTCGACTCAACCCTTTGGAAACCTTTACTTGGACCTTGCATTCTTTTGTTGCCAACCTATGCCTGTTCAGCCACGTGAGTCTCGTCTAGCCCCTTTGATACTGCTGCCTGTGTTTCTGCCTGCCTACCTGTGTACCGAACTATGCCTGTTTTTGCCACCTTGGATTTTTGACTGAACCTTGCCTGTACTGCTGCCTGTGTTTTTTGCCTGCCTACCTGTGTACCGAACTGTGCCTGTCTTGCCACTTTGGATTTTGACTGAAACCTGCCTGTACCGCTGCCGTTTTTTTGGATTTTGAGTTTGCACTGTGTTGTCAAGTCACTCTGCCTGGCTGCCGATTCCTGTGTTCTGACATTAAAACCCACTAATTATACTCTCTGCTTCCTGAGTCTGCTTTTGGTTCCACAGAAACTCACCTGGCCTCACCGGCCCTGACGGCATAATAATTGTGCATTCCTCATCCGTAAAATAACGTAATCATTGAAAGTGGTGACTTGCGCTGCAACCCGCCCCTTTTATGTGACCGCGCACAAACTCCAATTAGGTTAACCCCGGCTCAACAAATCAACTTCATAATCAGCGTCGTAGTACCGATTAACACCACTTAACCAGGTTTTGTCAACCCCGGTTTAAAAAAGTAACCCTGGGTTACATCTGGGTAGGTTAAGCTCCCTTTGTAGTATAGGCCCCTGCAGTATATCCTAGAAACGTGCATGTGTGGTCTGGTTTGTACTGACAGAACCATGCCGCTGAACCCTGCATCTGTCTGGGCTCAAACCTGCAACTTTCATCATCGAATTAGAAGGTGGACGTGCTGGCAAGAAAGCTAAAATACATGGGTGTTAGCACCAGTCGCTAACACGTCTCTTAAGGTGTTGGGAGGAAAGTTTATGTACTGCAGTTACTGGATTGTACCAGATTGCTACACATGTGCTGTAGCAGTTGCTACTGCTGTGTTAGACACAGTGCAGTCATTACTCCCGGTTAACTCATCTCTGCTTTTATTTCACTAGTCAGAAAAAAAAAAGTAATAATATTGACTAGTCTTGTTACAGTACGACTTTATTCGTTGACACTGCTTTACAAATAATTGATAGTTAAGGTATATTTTCATAATTGTAACTACATTTACCTGAAATCTTGAGTTGTTACGTGTGTGTGCACATATTGGTTGCACAATAGGGATGCGGCGGGATCGTAGCACCTACAACCGCTGCTCCAGTGGACAGCCGCGGAGGATGCCTCGCTTGGTCACCCGGCCTAGTAGCAACGGGCAGAGGCGGGAGGTGGCAGCGGAGGAGAACGAAGGTCTGCACCAGACAGCGGCGATGCCGGCCGCGAGGGATCGTTCGGACGGGACACTGACTCCAGAGCAGCTGATTGCGCGCATCCTGGAGGCGGAACCGCCGGACATCTACCTGATGAAGGACATGAAGAAGCCTTTCACCGAGGCCAACGTCATGATGAGCCTCACCAACCTTGCTGACAAGGAGCTCGTGCACATGATCAGCTGGGCCAAAAAGATACCAGGTGAGCACTGGGGCAGAAAAGGAGGAGGTATGAGGATGGAGAGAGAGAGAGGGAGGGATTGACAAAAGGGTGATTTTATGCAGCATTATGACATTACTTATACTGTATTCAGAATGAGGAATGCTGACTACTCCAGTTACTGTACAGTAGGGAATGTAGCATTGGGTCCATCCCTGGCACAGCAATATTCTCGATTACTCTATTTTAGAGGGAGAGAGAGAGAGCCCGACCTCAGGTGATGTCCCACCAGTTGCTCTCCAGCATATTAGTGAAGCACATCTCATTGTCACTTCAGAAATAAAACTGTTGCACGTCGCACATCATTGTCCCATCACACGGCTGTACACACAAACCAATTCAACCAGGCACATTCTCATTAATGTTAATGCCTGCAAAACACCCAGGAGCCTTATCTTCCACCGACAGGCTCAACACTGCCATGAAAACCCAGATTCATAACAGGTGCATGCTGTGCTATCTCACAGCATTTAAGATAATTTCCTCCAAAATGATTCGACGTGATGAATAGAGCGTAAAACCATTGGCAGACTTGGTTGGTGTGAAGCATCTAAGCATCTCCCTGGTACTGTATCGCCCTGGAATTCAATGTGAGAAATATAGATTTCCTCTGAGAGGACTCGGGAAGATAAGAGACAGATTTCACAAGACTTCAAGAACACGCCTGCCATGCTGACAGCAGAGTTGCAAGTGCTGTTCAGTATGCAGCGTACAGAGGTCTCTGTGCTTTAGAGCTTTTAGAAAATAAACAGGGTTTTGTCAGGGATTGCTAGTGATTGCTCTTAGCTGATGTTCAGACTGTGAGCGAGAGTGAGAGAGTGAGTGAGGCTGTATGTTGTGCGTGTGCGTGTGTGTGTGTGTGTGTGTGTGTGTGTGTGTGTGTGTGTGTGTGTGTGTGTGTGTGAGCGAGTGTGTGTGTATGGGAGTGAGTGAGAGAGTAAGTCAAATGTGTCACTCTCTCACCCTCTCACTCTCTCACTCTTTCACTCACTCCATCAGGGTCTCTTAACACAACCTGCATTCTTAAGAAAACCCAACAGAGACTTCTTTCTTAGGAGACTTAAAAGCTTTGGGGTGGGTACAACATCTCTTATAAACCTTTACAGATGCACCATTGAAAGTATACTGACTGGTTGTATCACAGTGTGGTTAGGTAATCTGTCTGCCCAGGATCTCAAACTCTTAACAAGGACAATCCGGTCTGCCTCCAGAATCATTGGGGCCGACCTTCCTCTACTGCAAAACATTTACCCTGTACGCTGCAGGAGTAGAGCAGAGTCTATCATCAAGGATGTCAATCATCCAGCCCATCCTCTCTTCTCATTACTCCCCTCTGGTAAACGCTACCGGAGCATTACCTCACACACAACACGTCTTAAGGACAGCTTCTTTCCCCAGGCTATCAGAATATTAAATGGACAGTGACTTGAAATCATGAACATTCTTAATATAATTGCTTGTGTCATCAATATGGTACCTTAGGTATCACAAAAATGTTATATATATATATATTTATAATGCCTCAGTGCATTTTTTTTTTTTTTTTAATCATCAGGTCTGCAGGTCATTAGGGGCCTGCAGGTCAGTGTAGGTCTGTGGTCTTACATGTATGTATGTTGTCTTTTACATGTATGCAGTCTTTATGTATGTATGTGGTCCATATGTCTGTGGTCTATATGTATGCACAGAAGCTCTATGTAGGCTTTCTAATGGGTGCATGTCGACTGGTGTGCTTGTGTATCTGTGTGTGTTTGGGTGTCTGTGCATGCTTAGCAGCACATATGTCTCGTTCTTTGTATGGTGCCCCCCCCCCCCACCCCCTATACTATTTATTGCCTATATGGCACCATTGTGCTTCTTAGACCTTCCTTTTTACCCTGCAACTTGTGGCACAAGCATTTCAATTAAACTTTGAACTTGAGTGATTTCATAGCTGATCATATTTGGTAGCTGGACCTCCCTGCTTGCATTATCTGCTCTCTTCAGGATGGTCAAACTCCTCCACCTCCACTCCTCTCCCTCAAAAAAGCAATAACCTCCAGTCTTCTTAAAGAATCTGAAATTATATATATATATATATATATATATATATATATATATATATATAGCCAATAAATAGCTTTACTGCAAACTGCTTTTTAATCTTCTTCAATAATGTTTACAATGTCAATATGCATCAACAGCACATTATATAAGAATGATACTTTTCAGGTTTTCTCATAGTCTTCATTAAGATCTAACTTGAACATTATGCTACTCCATTTAATTGGGAATGCGTCTGAGCACGCATGAGTGGAGGGTGTGGCAGGTTTTGGCTGACTTGTCATTGTTGATAATCGATATCTCCTTTTTAATATAAGACACTTTTAAAAGGAAATTATGACGCCAACAAAGACGAGTCTGGAAGAGATTGCAGAGTCAGTTCCCTCTAGCCTACTGACCGGTCATAAACTGTGAGACCCAGGGCACTTTGACATACTCACTGTGATTTGGAAAATGGACAAGAATATGAAAAGTAGTCTTTGTCTTTGTGTAATGGGACTGGTGAGTTTTGACATCTTCTTCAATTATTAGTTTCCCTTAAACTAAGAATTTACATCAAGCACAAGATATACCATTTAAAACATGTTCCACTCAGATACATAGGTGGCTACCAGGCTCATAATTCACTTTTAATGGCAAACAGAAAATGTCCAGCTAGCATCATGCCAACATGCTTCTATTTCCAAAGGAATGAAGGCTGTTTTAAGTTATTGCCTGAAATTGGACTGTGCCTGATTTGGTTTGGGAGTTATCAGCTCACGATAGGAGAGAGATCAAGTGCATGTATCATATCTAATTGTTATTCAGTCATTATTACTATTATTCATTCCCTTTGCTTGCAAACGTTTGTAGGTTTATTTGCATCATCACTAAATGGGCTTACAGTGATGCTAACCAGACACACACACACACACAGAAGCACACATATACACGGAAGCAAACACACACATGCATACACTAAATTACATACATAAAAGTTGCAAGAGTAGGGGATGGAGTAGGAGATTGAGACAAATTGAGAAGCGTGATTTATTTTTGCAGAGAGAATGTGCAGGGCGGTGGTCATATTTTGTACCGCTCTGTGGTACATCTAGTTTATACCACTAACAATGCTCAAAATATAATACACTTCTGTGGTAGTGTGGTGAGGGTTTCTACAGATAAACCAAAGTATTGTAAACATTGAAAGTGTACAGAGAGGTTATAACAAGACCTGTATTTGTATGAAGAAAAATTCCATAGCTTCCTGGTCCAGTATCATCAAATCAGCGGGTGCATTTGATCTTGCAGCGCTACCCAGATCTGGCTGAATCTTTCAATACAAACATGCCTTACGTTTAGTCAGATCTGCACAGTGCCTAGACGGAAAACATGGATTAAAAAGATTTCTCCTGAATCAGCTGCACTCGGTCTCAAGGTGAGGGGGGCTTTTTCTCAGTAGCAATTAGTGTAGTAGAGCACAAATAAAACATATCTCCTGAATCACCTCCACCAGGTCTGACAGTGAAAGCCTTTTCTCAGTAATAGTTAGAGTGGAGCATGGTGTACATCCAGAGCCATTCACATCCTCATTTCTGAGGACGCTCTGGGAGTTTGCAGCAGTAAGCAACACTCCTCTGGATTAGCTGTTGCCAGTGTGTTCCTGCCGGAGAAGCGTTCTGGCTGATTACCAGGACTCTGGAAACTGGCCATTGTCCCCCGACTGCATCGAGAGTAACAGAGTGTACTGTCAAGAAATGCTGTCTTTTTTGAATTAGTGCTTTGCACAAACACAAAAACACACACACTCGCTATCGCGAGCGCTCTCTCTCTCTCTCTCTCTCTCTCTCTCTCTCTCTCTCTCTCTCTCTCTCTCTCTCTCTCTCTCTCTCTCTCTCTCTCTCTCTCTCTCTCTCTCTCTCTCTCTCTCTCTCTCTCTCTCTCTCTCTCTTCAATTCAATTCAAAAAGCTTTATGGGCATGACCATTCACAAAAAAAGTGTTGCCAAAGCATACAATATATATATAAGTTTAGAAAACATCGGAACATAAAATCATAGGAATGTAGTAGAATCATAAAACCAACAGACACACTGGAACTTTCGGGAACTTTCTCTCACGCTGTGAAGCGAGGAGACATGGCCTTCTGCCAATTGGCAGGTGTTGTGGATCCTCTCCCAAAAGCGCTGTGAGTCGTCTTTTTTTCAATGTGAGAAAATTTGGGGTGGTTTAGTGATATGTCAAAATATTTGGTTACACTTTACTTATTGATATAAGTGACATGACCTCTCCTGTCATATAGTGACCCTTTGCTCTTCGGGATTGTTTGTTTCTGCCTTTTTCTATGGCTAGACTGTGGTCAGCCTGTAAACACTGTAGAGATACTCTGCCAATTGATTATCTCTCTTTATCGCCACATAGCAATATAATACAGGCTGTGTTTTTTTGTTTTCTTTTTAATTTGGTTAACTTTGATTGGTTGGAAAGTAGTGCTGGTCTGAACATGATCTATTTTAGGGATTAGTTAGTGGATTAGCCAGTTTAATCACCAACTGATTTAAGGGACTGGATTTAGGACTGAGTTCTTGGGATTGAAAAGCTTTAAAGTGTAGTGAATTTTGGGGGCTTAACTTTAGATGAATCCAGAATTTTAGTGATCTGTTTTGGATATTAATCAATAATTGGAATCGGCCTAATTTTGCACTGCAAGCATTTGTGGGCACTTTTCTTTGGATGTGTAACAGATTTCTACAGAATTGCAGCATGCAGGGCTTCTACAGGGTTTGTTCCATCTAGTGTAGTCTCTCATACTGAGTGGACCCCATATTTTACTTCCATAAAGTGCAATAGATAGGATGACTGTGTCAAATATTTTGGACGATATTTTAATTGGAATATCTATTTGCTGAAAATGCTGTCTTTTTTTGCATAAAGTGCACTTCGTGTTTTTCTCTTTTAGTGCATTCGCTGCAATACCAAAGTGTCCTGTGGCATTGATTTTTAAACCAATGTAATTAGCATTTGTAACAGGGTGGTGTTACCTAGAGTCCAAAGGTGTCTAGGTCCTTGAAGTCTGGGTTGTTTTTGGAAGATTATAACTTTTTTTTATTTATTCAAATGAACTGGACCCAGGCTAGCCTGATGTAGCCATACTCGGTTCTATTCAGAATGTGAGTCTGATAGTGCACCAATGGGACGTGATTATGGGGTGTGTTTCAACCGACACAGGGAAAATGCCTCTACACAGACCTGAACAATCAGAGCAACAGGGAGAACAGCCAAGACATCCTTCTTGAATGCCTTAATCATTCTGTTCGCTTTTTTAAAGTTGTTGCACTATCAATATCTTGTGCAACAAATCCAATAGCGACATCTAAACGCCTGGCTTCTCCAGCAACAGCCGTTTTGTTATAAACAAAATCGAACCGAAGCAAATGACAATGACATGAATGACTAGGCACTGTTGCTCACATATCTATGGTTGCTCATCTATACATCATCGTATCCATCATCGTAAAGTCCGCCCATACGATTTGATTGGTCCTCACAGTTCTGAAGTTTTCATAGGGGCTTCTCAGACCGAATTTCTCAACCTCAAATTTTGTAAGTGGGGATAAATTCAGTTCTGATAGTATTGCTCTAGCAGGTCCAGTTGCTGTTGTAGCCCTTGTTCAGTGGGCGACAGCAGTACCATGTCATCTGCAAAGAGAACAAATTTAACTTCCATGTCCAGCAGGGTGAGTCCATATGTTGCAGATTGTTCCAGTAACACCACTAATTGATTAATATAATTATTGAACAAAGTTGGGCTCAAACTGCACCCCTGTCTCACCCCACACCCTTGAGTGAAGTATTACGTAAGCTCTTTTGTTGTCAATTTTTACCCCGCATTTGTTGCCTGTGTATATTGATTTGAGGATGCCATACATTTTACCCCCAACACCGTTTTGAAGTACAATCCTTCATGCCAAATTGAATCAAATGCTTTGAAACATGCAAATATTTTTCCTTTCTTTTTTTGATGAAAACTTTGATTTATTAGCGTATACAGTAGAGTGTAAATGTGATCTCCTGTACGTCAATTTTAGCTAGGATGCAATTCATGAAAATTGGGCACTTCTGGATAAGTTTTAGATTTTTGGCAGGGTGTTAGGTATAGGCCTAAGGTTTTCAAAAATCCATGGATACAAGTTGGGGTGGCCCCCCTAGTGGCAGTTATCCATAAAATCCAAAATGGCCCCCGCCGAAAAGAGAAAAGGTTATATGTCAGCTTCCTTTAGTCTTAAATTGTTGTAAAATGTATTTTCTCTACTTTGTTTGATACAAGGAATCCAATTTTGACATGTTATTCTTATTTTAAGTCCATTTCCATGTAGTATTATAGTCATATTTAGCTCATAAACTGTCAATATCTCTGAAAAAGTCACATTGAAATACTCAGGTCCTTAGACCCATATTTTTACCTCCAAGGTATGCTTTTCTTTGTTGATTGGACAGGTCACTATCACTATAGTGTCAAAAATCACATGTTGTGACCAAAAGGACCATTGTTGAGGCCTTAAATAAACACAGCTTCAGAACTATGCCACAGTGAAAAGTTATATTAGGCTTTTCACCATGCTAAGGATCAATATTACATTTTAGTCAAATAACACAAAAAACAATTCATACTTAAACATCATGTATTATTCAAATATTTTTGGATTCACTCTTCATCATTACAGCCTCCCTCACACTTGCACAATGTGGTACAGCAAAGTCCAGCTCAGTGGCACTTACAGTTGCCCATACAGGCAACCACACAGCCACAGTTGAGGAGGAGTGAGCATCCCTTGCTGGCATCTTCCAGATCTGTCCAATATGGCACCCAAATTTTGGTCCTGTCATTCCATTCCCAACCCCACTCACTGGGGTCTGGAATCTCTGGAGTTTTGGAGAGGACTCCGTCAGACCCGTCAACCTGACTCTTCCAGATGGATTGCTTCGCATTTGATCCGCATATCCATCTGGGAACTTTCCGTTGGAGAATGTTTGGGAAAGGGGCGAAAATACTGGTTAGCTGATTGGATAAACCATCTGTCTATCACCACCTATGTTGGTCAGTCCAAATCAACCAATCAGATAAACGAAGCGTTCTTCTAATGCCATCTTTTAACATACAAGTTAGATAAGTAGCTAACGTTAACGTTTTTAAACTTACTATTTGTATGTGACATGAACCTCATCAATGACAATCCCCCACCAAGTTGTCATGGTAGGCTACACGTCTGAAGAAAGCATATTCCTTCTCGTTAAGTAACTAAGATTCAGTGCTACCAAACACTAACTTGAATTGGCCGTGGAGGATGTCTGTGTCCTTCATTCCTCCCAGCTACATTGCAGAGACTCCTAGCTTCCCCAGGAATACTAATATATATTCGGATAAAACTTCAGCGATAGCTATGCTCATCTCATCCGTGGAAGTCACC
Source organism: Alosa sapidissima (assembly GCF_018492685.1). Lineage (NCBI taxonomy): Eukaryota > Metazoa > Chordata > Actinopteri > Clupeiformes > Clupeidae > Alosa > Alosa sapidissima. The sequence goes on from NC_055962.1 coordinate 11,239,494, forward strand.
ATGTTGTTTAGATTGAACAGTAGCTTCTCGTTGCGTCACACCTAAACCCGCCTCAAAACCAATGCTGATTGGACGTTCGTTTGGCAAACTGCTCCAAATTTTCTTTATCAGAGAGATGCCAGACTGATCTGCGAGTGAAAATCTGAAACTCGCGAGATCAGGATGGTCTCACGAGGCTAGAGAGGGACTGCTTCCAGACAAAAACTGCAGCGTGCAGGGCACGCTTTCCATGCTGGAATAAGGCATGATGGGTCGGGGGGATTGAATTCAGGGATTTGAGGCCATGAGTGAAAAGAAGCTTCCGGGTTTCATTGACTGACTCGACACCGCAGTTCTTACTATACATGAGTACAGTCGAGCGTTTGAGAACTTGCATGTGCACTGATTCCAGTGTGAGGCTGGTTGGGTCTTGGGTGATCAGAATGAGGGTGCTGTTGACTTCTGGGTAAGCTGCCCACGCATTCCATGCTTTTTTTTTGCCAATTCCATACATTGCTGATACAACGTCACTTCATGTGAACGCGTGAAAGAGGGGCAGTGCTTGCCATTTTTGAGGTCCCAGCATTTCTGAGATGTGGTGGATTGGAATATCTTTACTGTATATGCCTTCCCTGATCCAAATCCAATCCACAGCTCTGAGAGGCGTAACTCCTGGAACAGATTGATGGCCTTCCTCTATTTGACATGGTGACAATGCTTCTAGGTCAGTAGGTTTGTTGCTCAGGACCAAGTTAGTCTTTGTTGTGAGGAGGTGGTACTTTGAGCCAGCTGTGGTCTTCTGAAGTTCCTCACTGATGTACTGAAACAGCTCATCTTTATTTTGACTGTCCTTGAGGAACTTCTGCCATTGAGCTCCTTTGGCAGAGGTATCTTAGTGACAAACCTACTGACCAAGAAGCATTGTCACCATGTCAGGAAGAGGAAGGAAACACACGAATGATGCTACATTTACGTCATACTGCAGTGATGTGGCTGTGCTGGCCATCAATCTGTTCCAGAAGTTAGGCCTCTCAGAGCTGTGGATTGGATTTGGATCAGGGAAGGCATATAAAGATATTCCAATCCACCACATCTCAGAAATGCTGGGACCTCAAAAATGTCAAGCACTGCCCCTCTTCCACGCGTTCACATGATGTGATGTTGTATCAGCAATGTATGGAATTGACAAAAAAAAAGCATGGAATGCGTGGGCAGCTTACCCAGAAGCCAAAAATCAAATCTGCCAAAAATCAAAACCTTCACAGAAGTGCCCAATCTTCATGATTTTTCACATATTCCTACCCAGCTATTTGTTAAGAAGGCAATTTGACTTGTACTCTCTGTCTTTCTCTCTCTCTCTCTCTCTCTCTCTCTCTCTTTCTCTTTCTCACTCACTCACTCACTCACTCACTCACTTGCTCAATCAGAAGTGCACTGTGCGCATTGTTGAAAGTGTGATTTATGTTATCATGTGTGCTTTTGCAGAGAAGGTGCATGCTGTGCCCAGCTAGTTTGCACAGTTAGCTCAGAGTTTTGCTTTGGCAGGGACCAGGTGTACTACTATACAGATGTGTGAAAAATGAATTTTTGTAACCCCTGTGTGCGTGTGTGTGTGTGCGTGCGTGTGTGTGTGTGTGTGTGTGTGTTTTCTGTCTTTGTACAGGCTTTGTGGAGCTGGGTCTGCTGGATCAGGTGCACCTGTTGGAGTGCTGCTGGCTGGAGGTGCTCATGCTGGGCCTGATGTGGAGGTCTGTGGACCAGCCTGGGAAGCTCATCTTCTCCCCTGACCTCGTCCTCACCAGGTGCACACACACAGACAGACAGACACACAGACACACAGACAGACACACACAGACAGACACACACAGACAGACAGACAGACAGACACAGACAGACAGACACAGACAGACAGACAGACACAGACAGACAGACACAGACAGACAGACACAGACAGACAGACACAGACAGACAGACACAGACAGACAGACACAGACACACACACACACACACCACATCCATGTTTACATGCGCAGCAGATTGTTGAGCCATGGAAATAAGGCCTGATGTGTGGCATGAGTGTGTCAGCTTTGTGGCGTGTCTGTTTTTATTTCGGCTCCCATGTTAACAGGCTAGAGCTTGCACACTACCTGTGTGACACGCACGTCTCAGGCATGTGAAAAGTGAAGAGATGTTTTGATAGTAGAAGAGTTGGGACAGACACTCAAAAGGCCCTGTTCCCAAAAGACTTAAGTCTGGTGTAGGGTATAGTCAGCTGGTCCTTGTTGGAGAACCGAAGGGACAGCAGGTGGGTGTAGGGGTGGAGTAGGTCAGAAAGGTGTTTAGGGGCCAAAGCAGAATTTTGTAAATAATGCGGAACTTGACTGATAACCAATGGAGCTGCGTGAGGGTGGGGGTGATCAGGGCTTAGCTTAGCCTTGGAGGGGAGACCTGCTGTGAGTACGGCATTTCATGTAGTCCAGACGGGTAGAGGTGTAGCAGTGGATGAGTGTTTCGGTTACTGAGTCCGATAGTGAGGATCTTAGTCTTGAGGTGTTTTTCAGGTGGTAGAATGCAGATTTTGTGATGTTTTTAATGTGAGACTGGATTGACAGAGTAGGGTCCAGGATGACACCCAGGTTGCGGACTTCGGGGATGGGGCGATAGAACAGCAGATCCTCTTCCTCTTCTTCAGACCTTCCTGAGTAGTGGCGTAGGAGCCACCACCATGAGCACTCAGTTTTATTGCTATTCAGTTTGAGAAGATTAGAGGTCATCCAGGTTTTTAGTTCTTGCAGTCAGTTGACAAGTGGTCCAGGTGGAAGCTGAGCGGATGATTTGGTGCTGATGTACAGTTGGCTATTATCAGCTTAGCAGTGGAAGCGGAGCCCATGGTGACGATGTCGGTGAGGGAGCATGTAAATGGTGAAGAAGAGGAGAGGACCGAGCACAGATCCCTGGGGGACGCCATGGTTGACTGGGGCCAGGATGGATTTAACGTCCTTCAGGGTGACCTACTGTTTGTGGTTGGATAGGTAGGACTGAAACCAGGAGAGAGCCAATGAGCTCAGAGAGACGCTTGAGGATGATGGTGTGGGAAACTGTGTCAAAGGCGGCTGAGAAGTCAAGGAGGATGAAGGTCATTGCCAGTAGCAGTTAGAAGGTTGTTGGTGATTTTAATGAGTCTCAGCATTGTGGTGGGTTCTGAAGGGGTTCAAAGAGCTCATGCTGGGACAGCTGCGTAACCATATAAGCTGCTCAGAGATACTCTACACACACATACATGCACACACACACAAACAAAACACATTTTATACTTCATATGCTTTTTTCACCCTTGTGAGTGCACTGATGCAGATATGTCAGTTGTGGCTACAATAAGCAAATGCCCCAGACATCTTCACCCTGTGTGCCATCTCTGATACCCATTACCGTGCAACGGTACACTGCCCGAACACTGTTTCTTTATCAAACAAGTTTCTTAATGAGACGTACAGACAAGACACAAAGCAGAGAGCATCAAGAGAGCAGGCTACTGAGTAATGTCACAGGTGGAGAACTTTAATAACTGGAGTATGTGTTGTGGAAAAAGGTGTAGAAAAGTAGCACAAAAGTAAAAAAAAAACATTTATACTTTATATTTTTTATTATTAGTTGAAACCTTGAGGACATAACATTTTTAAGACTAGTCTTAAGAAGATCCAGGCAAGGCTTCTTGCAAGGATTCCTTAGAGAGTTGGGAGTAAGCCAGGCAAAGAGTGACTTAGCTGAATCTGTTTGAAAAAGCTCAATGTCTGTGTGCGTTTGTGTGTGTGTGTGTGTGTGTGTGTGTGGGGGGGGGGGGGGGCAGAGAGAGAGAGAGAGAGAAAGATTGAGAGGGCATGTTTAAGCCTAAAGCCTAGTTTGCCAGAAAAGAAGACATCCAAGATGTCCCAGATGGTTTAGGGAATTAAAAGGTTTTATATCTTGTGTGTGTGTTTGTGTGTGTGCTCGCGCGCGTTTACATGTTGACTGTGTGTGTGTGTGTTCTCTGTTGGTGTATAGGGATGATAGCAGCTGTGTGCAGGGGTTCATGGAGATCTTTGACATGCTGCTGGCAGCTACAGCCCGCTTCAGGGAACTCAGACTGCAGAAGGAGGAGTATGTCTGCCTCAAGGCCATGATCCTCCTCAACTCCAGTAAGTCAAGTGTGTGTGTGTGTGCGTGTTTTTGCGTCTGTGTGTGTGTGTGTGTGTGTGTGTTAGAGAGGCCACATATGTGGTCTTTGCATGTCGTTTGCATCGGTGTGGGTGGGTGTGTGGCTGTACTTGTGGTTGGGGGAATGTGCTTGTGGGATTGTGTTGTGTTGTGTGATTGAAACATCTATAAACTGGTGTTGGTAGATTTACTGCTGTGTGTAAGATGAGCAATGTGATCATTATAATGTACTCAACATGATTCAGTCTGTTTACTCTCATCCTCCCTTGCTTAATAATATATATGTGTGTGTGTGTGTGTGAGTGTGAGATATTTTTATATCTTTCTTTTTTAAAGGAACCGTATGTAAGAAATGTATTTCAATTAATCATAAAATGGCCCTGATATCTCACTAGACATTAAGAAATCATGTTCATTTCAAATACTTATATCACTGACAACAGTAGTCCGGCCAGGATATTGTCATTTAAAAAGTGAAGTTGCAGCCCTCAACTGATGTTGATGTTGTCATGTTGTGTTTTGGCCTGATGCGCCACCCTCCACCTATTTACTAATCACAAAGTCAGTGTTTCGGCATCCGGGTTGCCAGCTCTGCCAGTCAGGGGGAGGGGATACACTGTTCTACAGTAATTTGAAAGTGATTGCAGTACCAGTTTTGGCCACAATCTTACATACGGTTCCTTTAACATAGAATATGGATGTGAGCTTCCTCCTACCCACACCACACTCATTGTGCCCACATTATTGATTTCTGCATTCATCTCTTTCTTGTTACGTCCCCCCTCTTGTTACGTACCATGAGTACCCCGGGTCATCTGCGGTCACTCTGTGATTTAAAAGTCTGTCTGCCTGTCTATCTCGGGCATAACTCCTGCAACTGCAACTCTCTAACTCATGATCAGCGTTGCTGTAATCCTATCTGTTTGTGAGGGGGAGTGGAGGCTAGAGCAATGCTGGCCCCCATTACATGCCTATGAGGAACACATTGCAGCTGGAGAGAGAGAGGGAGAGAGAGAGAATGAGAGAGAGATACATTCCCTGAGCCATCAGAGAGAGAGAGAGAGAGAGAGAGATGCATTCCCTGAGCCATGAGCGAGAGCGAGACAGAGAGAGAGAGAGAGAGACGGAGAGAGAGAGGAATTCCCTGAGCCATCTGTTCAGTGTGGGGAGTGTTGGTGAGTTGTTCCATGCACAGTTCTGATTCTCTAAGTTGGAGACAAACATTGTGAGCAAGGACTACATATACTACTCTAGCCAATTAATATGTTAATATGTGTCTCGAGGTACCTGTCATGATTTCATTTTCTCCTTCCACGTGTGTCTGTCTGGGTAAATCATTTTGGCATCTCCCATCTGTCATATAGGGCTGGTCTCATGTTGTTTATGACCACTGTTGAGTCTAGACACTGCAGTTTTTTTTTATTATTTTTTATTTTTTACAAGGTATGGTACATGGAATCCCCTGTGATTAGGACAAAAGTAATTAAAAATGTAAATTAAAAATATATAATTTTATATATATCAGCTGTTTTTTGTTGTTCAGTTTGGGAATGGAAGCATTACTGTAGATGAAATTGTGCAAATCTGGTGAATGTACCTAACAATAGATAAAAAAAATGCATCCATATTCACTGTATGTTGTTAACTTTAATTGTGTCTCTGTGTGTGTGTGTGTGTGTGTGTGTGTGTGTGTGTGTGTGTGTCCATCCATTCAGACATGTGCCTGAGTGCATCCGACGGTGGTGACGGCGAGGAGTTCCAGAGCCACTCCAAGCTGCTGCAGCTTCTGGACGGCGTGACGGACGCGCTAGTGTGGGCCATTGCCAAGGGAGGGGGCAGCTTTCAACAGCAGTCCACCCGCCTGGCCCACCTACTCATGCTGCTGTCGCATATACGACACCTCAGGTACACACACACACACACACACACACACACACACACACACACACACACACACACACACACACACACACACACACACACACACTCTCACATACAGTATATATATACACACGCGCACACACACACACACACACACACACTCTCACATACAGTATATATATACACGCACACGCACACACGCACGCACACACACGCACGCGCACGCACGCACACACACACACGCACGCACACACACGCACACACGCGCACACACACACACACACAGTCACTCACTCACACACACACACACATACACACACACACACACACACACTCTCACATACAGTATATATACACACACACACACACTCTCACATACAGTATATATACACACACACACACATACAGTATATATACACACACACATACACACACACACATACATAGTAGTGTAAACACGCACCCCTGCTCAGACTGCTGTTGCATATACAACACCTCATGCAGACACACACACACACATTTTTAATATTGTACTATACAGTGATTCCCATCATCAGCATAGAGAAATATCTTCCAGCGGCAGAGATGAATGTGGCGACTGTTTTAATGAGCGGTCCAAGAATTTGAAACTTTTCCAGGGACATCATAAAGATAAGCCTCAATTACAATTTACAATACAGATAACCCTGCAACAACAGCTAGGTGGTCACTTAAGATAACGACATATTGGAATCCTAGGGACTTTTGCGCTTGGGGGATGAGTGGGTCTGGTGGGTCTTTTTTTTTTCTCTCTCTCTCTCTCTCTCTCAGTTTCTCTCACTGTCTTCTCGTGTTTTATCTCTCTTCCCCTCACTCCAGTTCCTCTCTCATTTTCTCAAACATTTGGCACAGTCCCGAAATCCAAGCAGTTGTCCCGAATCCCAAATCCTGCCCTAATTGTCCTGAAAATTATAGGCCGACTAGAGCAGAGTGAGAGACTCAGAGAGTCTTGTAGTTATTGTCTTTATTATTACTGATATTTAGTTATTACTGATAGAACATTACAAAGTTTTCATGGTGGTTGAGTCGCCCTGCAGCCATCTCCTGTCGGCTGCTCATTGGCTGCAGCCAGCTCCCGTTGGCTGCTCCTTGGCTGTAGCAGTCCCTATGGTAGCCTATCTCTTTAAAAAAAAAAAAAAAAAAAAAAATGTAGCCTACTGGCGCGAATTGATGATGAGCTAATTTTTCATTCATGACATGGAGGCTCGGGCCGTTGTGCCAGGACCTGATAAACAAATGCCGCGAAAAAACGTCTCTGCAGGTACAGGAAGGAGTGAGTAGGAAGATATGAGAGAGCGCAAATTTCACCCATTCTCATCTGGTCTCCCTTCACTTGTCTCTCTGTGCAGTAACAAAGGCATGGACCATCTGCACTGTATGAAGATGAAGAAGATGGTGCCGGTCTACGACCTGCTCCTCGAGATGCTGGACGCGCACGTCATGCACAGCTCACGGCTGCCCGTCCCCCTGGCCCAGGACCCCCCCGCACCTCTGACCAGGAATCCCATCAGGCCCCCGGGCCCACTCTCCTGCCCCAGGACACACTGGCCCCACCCAGGGGTGGGCGACTACAGAGACCCCTCAGAGTTTGGTAGGTCCAGTTCTAACTTTCATTTGCCAAGTATGTTCACCCAGGCAAAATTCCAGAATTGAATTGAAACTGGCTCTTAAATTCCAATTCAATTCTTGAATTTCACTTGCATTTCAATTGAGGTAGCAAACAGGAAGCAGAATTGCAATTCGAATTGTGCACAACCCTGACGTTCACACATGCAAGGAATTTGCTTCTGGCCATTGGCAGCCACTTTGGCATACAGTAAAAAGACAGTGAATATATAGATAGACAATACACAGACACACACACACGCACACACAAAGTTCACACATTCCAGTGTCTGTTTATTTTCACCATTTCTCCTCCTATGTATGTCATACTTATAGGTACAGTAAAATTGCATGAATGTCCTCGTGTGTTTGTTTATGTGGTGGTAAGGTACATGCATAAAGCAGAAAGGTTATTGTGTGTTCAGTTCCTGTGAAGAGAAATATGCAATGCATCAGAGGTGCATCAGGACTCACCTTTCAGAATACCTATTAGGACACTTGAGCACACTTAATTTGCTCTCTTAATTTGTTTATGTCTATGAACACATTTTTTTCAGGATAGACTCATGACTCAGTGTGTATGACATTGTTTTTATATGCGCTGTCCGTACCATCAGTCCAGAGAGACGGGGTGTGTGCATGTGTGTCTGTGTGTGTGTCTTGGGACGTAGCATTAGATCAGTTTCTGAGGCATTGGTTGCCGAGTTCCGAGCAATCGCTGCTGCCATGGGAACAAAGTAATTCATCTTCTCTGCTCGAGAGGGAGGAGGAGGAGCTCATTGCCCATGACACTGCAATGTCAGGAGAGAATGCATCACTGGGAAATAGATTGCATGATTTCGTAGAGGATGGAGCTCATTGTATTCTTTTTCTAAAATTAAAAAATAGAGAGTGGAGAGAGAGAGATGGATGCAATGTTCTGTTGTCTGATTCATTTTCTTTCCACATCTCATTTTCCTTCCCTCTCTGGCAGCCTTGAAGACAGACCTGTCCTAGAGCACAGATGGACTGAGAGCTTCAGAAGATAGCTAGCGAGATGAGGGACAGTGCCGCTGACCGCCGTGTGCCGTATGTACAGTGAAGTTCTGCCTGAATCATGTGCCAAAAAGGTTTTGACCTTTGACACTGGACTGATGACTTTTGAAACTACACTCTGTATGAAATCTCAGGGAACTGGAGATTGGAGAGAGATTCCTTCTGGGAGGGTTTGGGGGGGGTGGGGAGGGAGGCTTCTGAAGCTGTAATATATGGAAAATTCCAGGAGAACATTCCAGAAAAGTGGGATTCATTTCAGTGCAACTATTTTTTCTTTTGTTGTAGTTTTATTTTGTACTAACTTTGTTCTTTTTGGCTCTTGTAATGTGATGGAAGAAACAGATGAAGAAAAAAAACAAGGGCATTTGAGTGCCTTCTATGTAATGCGTTTTTGTACAAAAAAAGAAAAGAAATTTTAGTGGCTATGTGATATTTGCCTTCTGTGTACAGTCTATACAGTAGAACGTTTTCGCTTAAACCACCTTTTTTGAGAAATTGTAGACAAAGCGCAACCACATTGCCCCATGAGGACTTAGAGCAGTATGCACAGGCGTGTGAAAACTTAGTAGAAAATGTTTTGGAAAGTACAGTGATAAAAAATAATGCCAAATGAATCAAGCTGGTCTCGAGAGCTTTCCAATCTATCTGCGTGCTTTGTAATCTAACTCCGGGTGCAACCTGCAGAACCCATTCTATGAGTGAAAAACGTGAGGAAAAAAAGAGTTGATGCAACTGTGCTCTTAGCAAACAGTCACTCAAGTGATGTTTCAGCCTTAATGACGTCCTTCAATGAAATGCTTGAAAGGCGTGCTTTTGAAGAACATTGTTCTGTTGTGATTCAGATTCCCTGCAAAAAATGATCCATTGAATCTTTAGTGACAGTCACAATCTTCGTCTTACTCATTTCACTGCAGCATCCTATAATGTGTTTTGCCCACTGTAGAAGTCCATTCTGTCTCACCAGTTTCTCAGTCACCAAATGTTTGCACCGTCGTATGTTTGCACTTTTTTCCGGGGTGGGGGGCGGGGGGAGGTGGGGGGGGTAGGGTTGGGTGTTTTTTAAGTGTCTCCCTCAAGAACCTTTTCTGGAACTTATACACCTTACTCATAAAAATGACCAATTTGGAAGAATTAAATCCAAACACACCACACACCACAATCAATGTACTGCTAGCACCACAGATCCTATCTCCACAGATCCTATGGGGATGACAACAAGAACATTACATAGTCTGTCTAGTGGTAGGCTCAGGATAAACCTTGACTTCTGAGTGCCTGACTCCGAGGGACTCCGAAAGGACTGAGGTTAGGACTGTGGGTGTGTGTATGTGTGTGCATCCTGTGTGCGTGCGTGCATGCGTTTAAATAGGTCAGCAGGCCCAGAGGAGCACACACACTCACACTGCAATGAACAGTTGTTGATTAACGAGACGAGATAAAGTTAACAAGAGAAAGTTGTTTGTAGGCATTTGAAGCTTAAATCCTGTCTTAATGAGTAAATGAATGTATTAAAAAAAATAAAACATTGCAGCCTGTAAGGCTTTTGATTAATGCCTTAAATTTAATAATGCATTTCCTTACCGAATTAAATGTATTTTTTATTGTTCAGTGAGCTGTTCCAAAGAGTCTAGTAACACAGGTTTGTACACGTGTCTTTTCTAGTAACTGTATTCATGACCCCTCTCTTTCTCTTTCTCTCTCCTTTCCTCCTTTCCTCTTAAGCAGTGATTTCTACCCTCAAAGGGAACTAATGTAATCAGGCTTTTAAATGTGTAATGTGAACGCTTTAAATGTCAAGGTTACGGCGAGCCTGTCTGAAAGGAAACACACTTGTGATATTAAAATCCATGAAAAAACGTTGGTGACTCAGTGTTGTTGTTGTCAAATTTTCCGTCAGGAAGGATATCAGAAACTTTTTTTTTATCTTTTATGAGACCAAGTAATTTTTATTACAGTAATGATATGTTGTGTAAGTTACATAATGTTCATATCATTAACCTGGATCTTTGTGTGATGTGAAATGTGCTCTATAAACAACACAGGTCTGACCAATTGCAAATGACAAACCATGTTTATTGTCAGCTGTTGGACACGCACCAATTGCTCTCATAAATAGACAATCAAAAGTCATCTATGTGTGTGTGATGACCAAGGCGTCATAATTAACAATGCCGTGATCACCAAAGAAATATTTACACTACAGTCATAAATCAAATACGAAACCAACCTCAACCGTTCAGTCACTACTTTTAAAATGCATTACTTTTAAAATGCATTTTAAACATGGATAAAGATGACAATGTCCATGTGAAGCAATGAGTTAAAACAACACAATATAACTGAATTATGTGACAGACAGTGTGGCTAAGAGAATAAAATGAGTAAGTTGTGTGTTTCTTTCTTGTCCTTGTCAATCACTAGATCTTAGTTTTTCTCCAGTGGACCCGAGAGTTTTTTGTAACTTCTCAACACACATCTGTATTACAGAATCTACAGCAGAGTATAAAGCAGGCACTGTAGTTCTAAAAAACATAAGCAAAATAAAATCAAATAATTACACCAGAACTTCTTACTCTGCTTGTTTCATGACTAAAACATTACAACAAAATAATGACTTTTCGGTCATTTTTCGATATCTTGATTTGGGAAAGTTAACTGGAGCTAGAAAAACAAAACAAAACAAAATAAACAGAAAGTCAGCTTTGCTATATCTTGCACATTAATTATTAGAAAATTTCAGCCAGTTTCACAAAGTGTCTCAGAGGAAATGTTACATCAAAATTCATTCAGAGTATGGCTTCTTTTTATCTCTCTGGGAATAAATAGTACAAAAAAAATCATAATTTTTCATAAATTCATAAATAACAGGTGTTTTAAAAATAGTTTTTTTCTTTCTCTATTTTTTTGGGACAGTAGCGGCGTTTTCCCCTCCCTTTGGAGAGGTCAGAGAAAATGGATGGGTCAGCTTTGGAAGCAGGCCAGCCAATTGGTCAGTGTGTGTGTGTGTGTGCGCGTGGTCCAGTGCTATTACTGTATGTGTGCCTGAGAGTCAGTCTATATTTGTGTGATCAACAGATCATTGTTTTGCATTTAACAGTATGTGTGTGTGTGTGCGTGCATGTGTGTGAGCGCATGTCTCGTAGGCAGTGGGTCATTGGTGAAGCACAGCATCCTCAGGTGGAAGGAGTGGTGAATTTGCTGGCGACCGTGCAGCTGAAACCATCCTCAGACGACAACGGTTCCAAATACACCAGCACCCACATCATACATATGTGCTTCAGTCTCCGTGTACTTGTGTGTGTGTGCGTGCGTGCATGCGCGCTCATGCTGTCCGTCACGTGGGTGGCGGTCCGTTGGTGTAGCGCAGCATAGGGTAGAAAGAGCGGGCGAAGTTGTTGGCGAGCGTGCAGCTGTAATCGTCCTCGGACAGGGGCACCAGGCAGGCGAGCACCAGCAGCAGCAGGAAGAGCAGGTGCAGGGGGAAGGCGGCGCGCAGCACCCGCTGGAAGAAGGAGCGCTGTGGGGACGGCTCACGTTTCTCCGCCCTGACGCCCAGGAAGAAACAAACAAACATATTGAGATATGTCATATTGAAATGTTGAAATAATTAAGGAAAGATACACACAAACGTCAACACAGACACACACATATGGTCATGTCATTTAAATAATTATAGGAAAAATACCACGCGCACACAGAAATAAATTCATATTAATGACAGACACACACATAAGGTCATGTAATTTAAATAATTATAGGAAAAATACCGCGCACAGACAGAAATAAAGTCATATTAACCATAATCATATTGAAATATAATTACAGCCCCATTGGTTTATAAATGGTATCAACTCAAGTTTTTGTTATTGTTTTTTTATAGATTTATTTGTCTTTTCATGCCTTTACTAACAGGACAGTGGAGAGAAGGCCGGAAATGAGTGGGAGAGAGATGGGGAGTGTGGGTTCGGGAAATGACCTCAGGCTGGACACGAACCAGGGTCCCCTGGGCATCAACCCAACTTAAGGTTTAGGGCATGAAGTGACCATTTCTGTAGGTAATGGAATTCACAGTCTTAATTACTTACACAGAGAAAAAGATTTCCACTATCCTTAAGGCACATTGGTATGGTGACTGTGTGTGATTTGCTTTTGTGTGTGTGTGTGTGTGTGTGTGTCAGAGGCGATTGCTCTAAGACTACAGGGGAAGCTCAGCCTCCTCCATGAGCTTCTAGCCTACTAGTTTGGCTAGTTTGTTCAGCAATAAGGTTTTGCCGGTCATTTATCGTGATTTCGCACCCGTAATACATTGCTGTGACGACACGATCCATCAAAAAACCATGCAAAAAACCCATAGACGCTCAGCTTCACTGGACTTTCAATGGCACTACAGAGTAGGCTGATCTCAGTGCAGAAAAGCTACAAGTTTATTGGACAAGCGCCACAAAATCATCATTTCCAGGGAAGCCCGGCGTCTCTGGGGGTGAATAGACCTCTCCAGAATAAGTCCCGCCTCTGTAACTTCCGTATCCATCCAACTTCCGGTCGTCAAATGTCTATGGGAAATAACATGGCGTTTCGAAAGATCTTACCTGTCAAACTCTGTAGGTGACAAAGTAGAAAAAGCTGGTGGGCCGATTGGCCTACACACTTCTGCCATCTAGTTTCCACAGGATTTTTTGATTGTCGGTGCCGTTTAAGCAGTAAACGATTATTAATGCTAACCGGGAGCTAGTTCCGATGTACATGGGAGGAGGAGGGCGTTAGATCTTGCTCACAACCCAGTCACAACCTAACGTGATGGTCATTTTCACGTGTGATTCATGCGTGGTTTCAGTGGTCTATAAATGTAAATCGTTTGCCAGGTTCAGCCAGAGACGTTGATAAAGCTATAAAACTATAGAATCTTTGGTTCAGCCTCTTTTCAACATGACTTAACTTTGGTTTGACTGTGCGAGTTTGTTGGCTGTTATTGAGATATTTGAAAAAGAAAGAAATTGCCGACGAAGACACTAAAGACATGACGAGATGAGATTTTTTTTCACGAATAACAGATAATGATAAGCAGACTAGGAATCAGAGGCTGAATCGTATTTAGTCGATAGCTTTATTTTGCATGACCTTGATCAGAACAGTAACGTTTTCAGAATGTATTAACAACCTATCAAACATGATGATTTCACGCAGGGTTAGTGCCACCTCCGTAGACAGGCTCTGGTGTCACGAACTCCATTTCGGTGAAGACAAACTATGAAACATTGCCGTTGCTATGCAACTTTGACTGGGGGAGTTGCGGCGTCTGAAGCGTGCGTTAGCTTAGTGCTTCTTACTGATATACTTTACTTTAATAGCACTGACAATCAAAAAACCCAGTGGAAACTAGATGGCAGAAGTGTGTAGGCCAATCGGCCCACCATTTTTTTCTACTTCGCCACCTAAAGATGTTTTACCGGTATGATATTTCGAAACGCCATGTTATTTCCCATAGACATTTGACGCCCGGAAGTTGGATGGATACGGAAGTTATGGAGGCGGGACTTATTCCGGAGAGGTCTATGGGACAGTGGGATGGCCCGGACGCCGAGCTTCTGTATGATGATTGGAGGAACCGTCATAGAGGCTGGACTCTTTTTGATTGACAGCATATGTCGCGATCTGACAGGAAGTGGTTCAAGTTCAAGGGATGTGTTAACGTTGGCAGGTGAAGTCGAGAGGCAAGGCAAGTTGCAGCTCAAATTCTCATAATTTGGGAGCAATACAGTCGGTTTCTATTTGTCTTTGTAAATAGCATACTGTAAATAAAACCGTGATGTGGAGTTACAGAGTTTGTGACTTGCTTTTGTTTCAGTTGTGTATTTAGGCTAAGTTAGGTAGCGCGCTATATAACGTTGTAGGCTACATTATGCCATGTCTGCCATGCCAACTCTATAGCCTACTGTTTGGCCTATTCTGGGTTTTGGGATAATTTTTGCCCTCAAAGAACAATATAGCACCTTAATAATATTAATTTAATAATTGACCATTTTTATTAGAGCTTCCCCTGTTCCAAAGAGCAGCAATCGCCACTGGTGTGTGTTTATGCCCATATGCGTGTGTGTGCGCATGTGTCTCACCTGCTGCCTGTTGGCGATCGTCTGCCTCCTGCTTCAGATGGGGAATCCTACAGGGAATGGAACACAGGCCTGTCAATCACACTGCTTACAGTACATCAACACACAAACATGGATTCAAAACTGAATACGCAGCGAGCTCTGATTCTGTCCATCTTTAGATGAACATTTTGGACAACATGCAAAAAACACCAAGGGCTGCAAAACAGGGGTGCTGGTAAACTGCTCGAGGATAATCTGTACATTATTCACTTACAGTAGTATCTCTTCAGCTCTTTTTCTCTCAACTTGAGGAGAATTGAGGTGAACATTAGAAATATGTTTCTCTACGCTAGCGCTAGTCTTTCATGCTTGTGGAAAGCTGCTCTGATTACCCTCTGTTCACTGACAGTGGTGTTTTTCCACTCTGTCAGACGGAAATGAACTATAAGTGGATAATTGCTGATGGCTTTGAGGGCTTGTGCGGTGTACCTACCTTCGATCCCGGGATTCTTGCCAGCTGCCTGCTCTGATGCAGCGATTCAGCTGAGTCCTGTAACCATTTACAAAGGCAGGTTTAGTGTGACAAACAGAAACTCTGTCAGAAAAGTTAGCTATTTGGCTATTACAGGGGCCCAAGAGTACCATTGTCCAAAATAGAAACTCAATAGTTTTATATCAGTCCTCCGCATTTTACACTACAGTTCCTCAATGTTCCTTTCTACTACTCAGCTTTAAAAAAAATACTGTGCTTTAAGGGGCTGCTGGCTCTGCGGCTACTGCTGCATGGTGTTAGCCCACAGTCACATTAGCTACAAGAGACAGCGGCAAAGCAGCAGGCTCCCATTCATTTTCAATAGGAGTGGCCAAGTGATGAGCTTGCCGTTGCCACGAGCAAAGGCGGGGCCAAAATAGACAAGAAGTCTATTTTATGCAAATGCTGAGCGATGCAACAAAGCGACTGCCAATCGGAGTGAAAGTGACATGACGTTCGTTGCTTGAAAGTTACCTCAAAAACTTTATCCAAGATGGCGGAGCTAACTCATGGAAGGCAATATTTCTGTACTAACATGTAAGTTCAGGGTTTGTGGCCTTATATTTTGCAATACCTAGCAAGAAATCAACAACGGAGTACAGCCTTGTTAACAGCCCACTCAACTCGAAGTTGGTCGCTGCCTTTTGTAGCTAATGTGACTAGAGTTCGAGAGTTAGAGTTCCTTGACTGCAGTCAAAGACTGGCCCTGTTAGCACCATAGCAGTGAGACCAATCAACATGGCGCTTTAGAGTTCCTTGACTGAAGTCAAAGACTGGCCCTGTTAGTCTGAACAACCCCAAATAAGGCTTTGACTGCTCACAGAAACGTTTTCACTCTTAATATTTCAAAAAAGCTCAGGGATGGCACACCATTTCACTGAAAACTCCACAGCTATGAATGTATTTCAGAATCATTATCTGAAGACATTTACTGTGGAAAAAAGAGGCTATTTGGGAGTGGTCAGTTCACTGAGTGCTTTTTATACTGGCTTCTCTGGATCCTCTGCCATTACTGATGCATCCATTTTGCCTCATGTTCAATCAGTACCTTCTGTCCTCCCTAGAAATAGACTCTCTGAGCTGGTAATAGTGCCACACAGAGTCATTCTAATGTAACAATCCAGCTAGTCTCAGAGATTAGGAAAGTCTCTCTCAAATGTCTACAGAAAGACAGACAAAAATCAAGTCCTGAGCACTGGTGTTTCAAAACTGCTGCCTGAAATGTCCTCCTTTTGGGTTGTGTTTGACTACCTATTTATGCACATTTCAAATTCTACAAAAAAAAACTCTACACTGATGCATAATCAGATCTATGACTCTAAAAATTGTACATTGACAAACACACACAAGCAAATAATCAAGCGAGCAAGCAAGCAAGTAAACATACAAACAAACAAACAAATTAGTCTCACCAGTCTCCTCTGCATGGTGTGGAGGTCCTGGCCCACCCATCAAGTATGCAAGCAAACAAACAAGTAAAACAAACAGACAAACAAACAAATAACGTGCGAGTCTCACCAGTCGCTTCTGGACGGTGCAGAGGTCTTGGCCCACTTGGCGCAGCAGTAGCCTCAGCTTGTTACCGATGACGTGTAGCTTCTCGCGGGCCTCGATGCTGTCTTCTGCACTGGCCTCGGGGAGCAGCTGGGCTGTGAGCTCCTGGAGCGAGCCCACCTGCCTCTGTCGCTCACGCAGCTCCTCCTCAAGGCCCTGGGCAGGAGAGAGAGAGAGACACACACACACACTTTACATTCAGCTCAATTCAACTCAATTCAAGTCATTTCAGGTTGGTTGAATTCGAATTGATTCGACTCGATTCGGTTTGAATCAATTCAATTTGTTTCCATTCCATTGAATTCAGATAAATTCAGATCAGTTCAGCTCAGACTCAGCCCAGCCCAGTCTAGAGTAGACCAGTTCCATTCAGTTCTGTCCAGCCGAGTTCTGCTCAATTCAATCCAATCCAGTTGAGTTGAACTGAAGTGAATTTTATTTATTCTACATTAACGGTTGAAATAGTCTCAAGGTGCTTAATAGCAAGTACACAGGTTACAATGAAAAATAAATAAATAAAGAAAAACACCTTTAATCTGCATCTGCCAGGCTGGGAATGGGCCAGAGAGAGAACAAAGGTGTAAACCTCCAGACCACGTCTACTTTACCCCCATATCTCCAGTCTCCCTTTGACTCGGCATTTGACTACATTTAATCATTTGGATGGAGAGAATTTCATGGCATCATAATACAAGACAGGCAGAGCCTCTCCTCTCCTCTCTTCTCCTCGCCCTCTCCTCTCCTCTCCTCTCCTCGCCTCTCCTCTCCTCTCTTCTCCTCGCCCTCTCCTCTCCTCGCCTCTCCTCTCTTCTCCTCGCCCCCTCCTCTCCTCTCCTCTCCTCTCCTCTCTTCTCCTCGCCCTCTCCTCTCCTCTCCTCTCAGCACTAATGTGGAGTGTAAACACATGTGCTGACCACTGCCTTACAGTTTTGTCGCTCTGGGCAACAGTTAAGTGGCTCAATAAATTCTGAGCAATGGAACATCATCATCGGGGTTGTGAGCAGATGAACTGAACAAATCTCATTACTCAGAAAAAAAAAAACCTCTTTTTACTTATTACTCAGCTGGTTGACTCAGGCAGGAGATGTCAAACAGAAGTAATGATGTTTCAGAGAAAAATCAGCTGCAGTACATGGAAAGAGAGCACACATGGTTTCGCCCCTTGAGTAAGAGCGGGATGGAAGAGCAGCGATGCACGTGGGTGGACGAGGCGAGAAGTGTGTGCCGAGAGAGAGAGAGAGAGAGAGAGAGAGAGAGAGAGAGAGAGAGAGAGAGAGAGAGCGGTACATGTGGGTGGATGAGGTGAGGAATGTGTGCTGTGCTCATGCCTAGCTGCAGATTATATTATGACCATACAGCCATAAAACAAAAGAAAGTTGTAACTTTCACTTATGTGATATACTGATGAGTTTATCCTCTTTGTGTACATGTAAATACTATGTTTGATAATTCAGCTATTTAACTAAAATTGATTTATGTAGATGTATCTGTACTGTAAGTGTAGGCATATAATATGTGTTTACATATTTTTGTGTTGTTTTGATGTGTTTCTACAGTATAGCACTACTGCTGAAGCTATTACTGTCCTTTTAATACCATTTACAATTTATCCATTTTAATATTATTATTATTTTTTCTTTCATTATTACATTTTATCTCTATACCAATATTAATGTAAAGTTGATTATTAACATGTTATACCTGTAGCTTTGGCAACAATGACTTAACTCAACAATGACTTAACTTAATAAAGCACCATTTGATTTGATTTGAGAGAGAAAGAGAGAGAGAGAGAGAGAGGGAGGAGAGCGGTACACGTTGATGGACGAAGCGAGGAGTGTGTGCCGAGAGAGACTGCGTGAGTGTGAACTGTGAACAGAACTGTGACCCCAATTCACTACATCATGAAGCTGTCAAAAGCCAAGAGACAAACACTGAGATGAGTCCCATCAGCCAACTCATAATAGAATTGACTAATATCACACCCACTAATCTGACTAATCTAAACCACCAAGACAAAGATAGTCTATCAGAGAAAATCCACACTAACAAAATAACATACACTGAGAAAGAAATGTATATTACATATTGGAACTAAGTCACCAAAACCCAACACAAACTCGAATGCTATTTGGCCCTTAACCATACTAATAGACAAAAAACTTACAAAATCCTTGATAATGTACAGACTCAGTGAGCACAACCTGGCCATAGAACATGGAAGGCGAAAGCAAACCTGGCAGCCTAGAGAAGCCAGACTGGGCTCTCTCTGATCTCAGAGTGCTGTAGAAACAGAGCTACATTTTCTCACTGAGTGCAGTCATTATACAGACCTGAGATGTGAATTCTACATAAAAGCAAAAAAATATCTAATATAGAGTTCACAGAACAAATGAAGGGAAAATGAATATATATTAGGATAAATTAAAGAAACTGCACTAGCAGCAGCAAAATATGTATCGGCATGCCACTAAAGAAGAAGTTATTAATATTACTATTATTGAAAATCATATGTTATTACTATCATTAACATTATTACTGCTGTTTATTTTACTGTTCTTAATGCTTTGGCAATATTGTACAATGCACAGTCAATAAAGCTCATTGAATTGAACAATGCACAGTCAATAAAGCTCATTGAATTGAATTAAATTAAGAAAGAGAGAGAGAGAGGGAGAGAGAGAGAGAGAGAGAGAGAGAGAGAGAGAGAAAGAGAGAGCGGAGAGAGTGTGTGTGAGAGAGAGAGTGTGTGTGAGAGAGAGAGTGGGAGATTGAGTGGTTGGTTTAATCAGATACTGTATTCAGAATTTCCCCTCTCAAATTCTCAAAGTCATCAAAGCCATCAGCAGGATACAGGATGTGTTATTGCAAACACAAGTGTGCTGACACTAACATTATGAAATACAACACGTAAACATCAGAACAACTAGTTAAAGATGTGTATGGACACTGCTGTGCATATCAGAGGTTTGTGTTTATGTTTATTGTACTTGGCAGACACTTTTGTCCAAAGCGACCTGCAGTATATATACGTATGTATACTGTGTTGTTATGTATATTGAATGTATTTTGGATCCTGTGTGTTCGGCATATATAGCATATGTACTACAGTATATACATATAATATGTTGTAATGTGTTCAAAACCCATGGCAATTGCATTCAAATGTAAGATAGCTCCACCATCTAAACTGGCTTTTCTCAGTGCTGTTGAAGTAGACAGGCATTGGTGTTGGCTTGACTGTACTGTTGGTGGCTGGACATCACTGTTACCTTTAGCGTGGCCATGTGGTCGCGCAGGGCGGTCAGTGAGGTGGACTCATCGCGTATGTCCACCGTGTAGCGCCTGCTATCTGCGTGGGCCAGCCACAGCAGGAGGGCGTGCAACGTCTCATGGAACTCCTGAAGGCAGAGGGCAGGGGTCAAAGAGTGAGTGGGTGGTGGTTTTTGAACATTCTAACATAAGATTCCCTTCCGCAACAATTCAAGGTTCTACAATTCTATGTTGAATTCAATGAACCCAGATATTCTTTAGAACGTTCTGTATGTACAGCATACTGTAACTTTTCAGTGCAATAAACCACACCTGAGAGCACACTAGCCCAATGAATGAATGAATACATGCATGCATGAATAAACGAATGAATGAATGGATTAATTAACATTACTGATACTTAAAACCTCCTATGTACCTATGATATGTCAACACATTTCCCTCTAGATTTACATACTCTGCATATGGTGTAGTAAGCGCTAAAGTCCGGCTCTCCTACCTGGCAGCGCATGAGTGTAGTGCGCAGGCTGCTCTCCCAGGCCTCCAGGCGTGAGCAGGCCTCCGTCCAGCCCTGGTTCATGGAGCGCAGGGCCTCATGCAGCTGCCCCGGGTCCTCCAGGCACTCGGGCCTCTCAGCACCACCCTCACCCTGCTGCTGGAGCTGCTGGCCACCCAGGTTCAGAGATAGCATCATGGCCTTGTAGCGGGCAAAGGTCTTCTGCATCTCCTACACAGCAAAGGGAGGATAAATGGATGGATGGATGGATGGATGGATGGATGGATGGATGGATGGATGGATGGATAGATAGATAGATAGATAGAGATATATATAGAGACAAATAGATAGATAGATAGATATAGATACATAGATAGATAGATAGATAGATAGATAGATAGATAGACAGATAAAGATAGATAAATAGATAGATAGATATCAGTCAGCGACGTGCGTGAGAGGAGAGGGGTGGTAGAGGAGGAGAGTGTAAACAAAGTAATTCAATTACATTTGATCTGATTTTATTTCTATAATGCCAAAAACGTCTGAAATAGTCTCAGGATGTTTTACAAAGCCCAGTAGACACATTAGATTTAGTCAGTAAACAGTTCAGACACCATATAGCCATGGTAGGCACGCTACATCAAAGTATCTTACAGCCATAGCTGTACTTCAAAATGACATACAAATTGGCTCAGTGGATACGAGCTCAGAGCAAAGTTTCAAACTTCAAACGCATTGAGTTCAACTTGTGCAACTTTGGCCAAATTTGTGTTGAATCATAAGAATGAGATGGTCAAATTAAGTCAGATATTCTGGGTATCGTAAGTTCATTACATGACATTAGTTAAACTTTGACAGTCAGAATGGAGAATTATCAATATGTGTGTGTGTTAAATCATAATAATTAAATGGTAATATCTGATTTCTTAGGTACAGTTAGTTCATTAAGTGGCAACTATGACAATGATTTTTCTGTCATCGTACCTTGAGCTGCCGGACTTTGGCCTCCATG
Organism: Alosa sapidissima; assembly: GCF_018492685.1. NCBI lineage: Eukaryota > Metazoa > Chordata > Actinopteri > Clupeiformes > Clupeidae > Alosa > Alosa sapidissima. Next base: position 11,261,186 of record NC_055962.1, read on the forward strand.
GCCTCGATGGTGGCATCCGGCTCGGGCTTCTGCAGCTGCTGCAGCTCGGGCGTCACTTGGCCCAGCCAGGAAGTGATGTCACTGAGGTCAGAGGTCAGCTGCTGGCGATCTCTCTGGCTGCTCAGCTCCTGGGTCATGGCCTGCGCCTGTAGAAGCTCCCAGCGCTCAATCACTCCTGAGAGGAGGAAAGAAGAGGAGGACAGGAGAGGAGGGAGGGGAGGAGGAGAGGGGTGGAGAAGTGGAGGGGAAGACGGAGTGGACAAGAAGAGGAGAGGAAGGGAGGAGAGATAAGACAGGAGAAGACAGAGGGGTGGCAGGAGAATGGAGAGGAAAGAGTTGAAAGGAGAAGAGAATAAAAGAGGGAGAAAGGGAAGAAGTGTTGAATGGAAAGAGGAAAGAAGAGATGAAAAGAGGGTGGAAGAGAGGAGATGGTTATGGGATTTGGCAGACGCTTTTGTCGAAAGCGACTTACAAATAAAACAATAGTTAAATTAACAGTGAACAGTTTTAAAAAGTTGGTAAGGCTACATTAAGGATAATAGCAATAATACACAATAATGTCAATGCAATCAATAACCTAATGAAAATAAACAATGAAAATAAACAAATACTATAATATACTATAATATAATATACAAACCATAACTCATAAGAAACGCTTAACTAACAAAGTGCAGGCTGAACAGATATGCCTTTAGACCCCTCTTGAAAGACCCAAAACTATCACAGGAATGGAGAGCACTTGGCAATTCATTCCACCAACAAGGAACCACTGAGGAAAAGAGTCTTGAATTTATGCGTTTATGGCATGTCCACACAGCAGCTTGATCATAAAATTGAGATAGCAGGGAGCAGATCCAGTAAGTGTCCTATAGGCCAAGGTGAGAGATTTAAATGCAATTCTGGCCACTATAGGGAGCCAATGGAGAGTAACTAAGAGAGGCCGGCTGATTGAAGACTAGGGATGCTGCAGAATTCCGAATCTGTTGCAATGTTCTTACTACACAAGCAGGCAGTCCCGCTCACAGTGAATTACAATAGTCTAGTTTGGAGATAACCATGGCCTGTACAAGACGTGTGGAATCTTGTGTTAGATTAGGTCTGATCTTCCTAATGTTGTAAAGGACAGACCAACATGATTTTGCAATTGCGGCTAAATGCTCAAAGTCGGTCATCAATTATGACGCCCAAGTTACGTGCCGATTCAGTTGGGGTCAGTGAAGATGAGTCAAGCTGGATGTTAATCTGTTGGGGAATAGCTGTTTTTAGCTGAAAACACCAAAAGCTCTGTTCTTGAGAGATTAAGCTGAAGATGCCAATCTTTCATCCAGACTCAAATATCCTTAAGGCAATAAGGCAGGGCACTACACTAACATTTTTTTCCAGGAGCACTTGTGCACAGTCACTTCTGTACTTAACTTACACATACTGTAATCTAACATTACACTGCAGCTAACAGTTAAACATGCCAGTGCACCAATTGCGAATATTAAGAATGACTGACAACATTTAGGCTACAGGAAACAGGATTTTAAAGATCAGTGCCTACTTTATTTTCAGTCTGTTCTATTTTCCTACATTTTGTTAATGTAAAATAATATAATACATTGCCATATTTGCATTTAGCCTGTATATCAAGTATCCTGCCAAATGTAGGCTAATTTATTTATTTGTGAATCTATCTGTAGCTAATCCAAATATGCCCATGGTGACCTATCTGACTGCATACTGCCTAATACTACTACTAAAACAGTCCATTTTCTCTTCCAAAAAACCCAACATAGGCTATCAAGGATATATATATTTTTTTATCCTTTTTTTTTTAAATATCTGCATTGATGGGGGCAGTAGGCAAATGTTAGGCCTTCTTTCGTTTTGCACTTCAGCTTGTATTCAGTGTAAACAAACAAGCATGCGTGGAAGCCTGCGTTGTCAGTAGCGTTCTACCTTTGAATAAAATGGGAGTATTACGGGAGGCTACTTTTGTGCCTGTTCGCTACAGCTATATTTTGCATATTGCAGCCAATACGTCAACTGGGCTAAAAGGCATGTTAGGTTACCTTTCCTTCTCTCACTGCATTCTCAGAATCTCATCCTGTTCCTCCTATATCCGATGAATTCGTTGGATAGAAGAACTAATTTCTTCAATCTTTGCATCTTGGCTGGCTAGTCTAACTTTCCGCTTTTTCTGCGCGCTCTTGGATTTGATAGAAGCGATTACTAGCGAGTCACAACGCGAAACTGCTAACGTTGATGGGAGGTGTAGTTTTTATGCTGCATTCGCAACGTGATTCTATGGTTTGCACATGTTTCTCGATGTTGCGGTGTATTTTGTAGACAAACATTGACATGGTTAGAAGTCATTCGCACCAGTGCGCCTAAATATTTTTTTGCACTCGCACGCCATCATTTTTACTCGCATGTGCGAGTGAAATGGGCGCACTGTAGAGCCCTGCAATAAGGACATAAAACAAGAGCCAAGCCAAAGAGCCAAGAAAACAGAATTGACAGAAAAGACACCAAAGTGCAAAGAAGAGAAGATGGAATGAGATGAGAGAGAATATTAAGAACCATTTCCTCATCCATCTCATAACTGACAGAAAAAGTGTTGTTTTGTATAACTAAAGACATAAACCAGTGGTTAGTCTGATATGTGATGGCGCTGTAAAACCATTTATTGATGTCACAGACCACAAACATGTTTGTGATCGTGCCAGCTTGTGATTCACTTTCAAGGCATGCCTCACAACAGCTGTGTCACATTAAAACAAGCCATTGCTTGACTTCAAATATGACCACATTATGACTGGATTAACTATCGCAATTAAAATGGTCATTGGGCTTAAGTTGTCCTACTCTGTTTTAAGGTTAAACAGGAGTGAGCGAGTGTGTGTGTGTGTGTGTGTGCTCTACTGACGTGACACTATGTGACGAGACACACTTTGCCCACATTTGACCATAGTCATCTCCAAACATGCATAATGTACTGCTTGTCACACACACACACACACACACACACACACACACACACACACACACACACACACACACACACACACACACACACACACACCTGACTGCTTGTCTGCAGTGGCGAGGCCGGTGAGGCCCTGTTCCTCCTGCTGCTCCTCATCGTCCAGGATCAGAGATACGCGCTTCACACTCTTGATGCTGCCGCTGCATTCCGACATCAGACGAACCTGAACCACACACACACACACACACACACACACAGTTAATTGATCAACTCTACAGACACAATGTGGGGAGTCGAGCTTTCTAGTGACAGATGGTGTCTATGATGGCTGAATGTATGTATGAATGTACAGCCAGCAGAGGGCAACATCTACAGCATGTAATGTGTATACATCACATTTTTTCTCGATCGCTTTAATGCTTGTGTCAACTCTGGCATCACGTTTTCAAAACAATTAGCACGCATGTCTAAAGAAAAACACTCTGGCCAAAATGACACATTTTGCTTGCAAAAGGCTCTTACTCTCTCAAAACATTTAAAACATGCAGCAAAAGCAAATTTTGCCTTCAAACAACATACTGTTTGTAGTCAAATCACTGTGTGATTTCAATCAATCATTACACACTGGACAACAAATTGCAAAATGCAGTTCTCAAAATGAAGAGTTTCTGCCTTTAATTTTGGAATTGGAAAAACTGAAAAGACTAAATGTACTGAATAAAAATGAATTGTATTCATTCCTCCCAAGATGTAACTGTCATGGTCATGTAAGACCTACAGTAAGCATCTGGATAATAGCAATACAGTACTTTTTCTAAATGTGCCTTAGATCCATACTTGCAAATAGCAACACATAACAGACATGATATCTCTTATGGATAATGAATGATTGCTGATTGAGGAATTGTTTCACACAGGTGTATCAGAGATTCAGACTTATGCAAGGAATCTTTACCACCTGTGAATAGATGTTTTCCTTTTGTTTAGCACAGGAAAACCAATAGAGTTTGGGGTCTTTGAATGACATCTGTGTTAACTGTTTTGCAGAAGGGTGTGATAAATGTGTGAACCCGATGAAAACATGTGAGCACATTTGCAAGAGATGACTTTTGCTGTGCAAAGCAGGTCAAAGTAATCGAGGCTCAAGGGTGTTCTGATTTCTGTGAAATTAACAGTTTAAAATACAATCAAATATTGTGTCCATGTGTGTGTCCGTGTGTGTGTCTGTGTGTGTGTGGGAGGGGTACTTACATATCCCTGTTTGTACGGCGTGCTAGTCTGGATGGGTGTGTGTCCGGCACTGTCGGTGAGGTCCAGCTGAGAGTCCTGGGAGTGCCAGCTCTGAGCCTTGGCCAGGGACCTGCCTGGACCTGACACACACATCACACCACACCACATCAAAACACATGTCACAACCATATCTAACAGCAGCCTACTAAAGACTACAACTCCCTGCATCCCACTGCTCTCAATTAACAGGAACCATTATCAGTAACACTGCTACTCTACTGGATGAAGTTCATTTCATTCAATATACAACCTGAATACATAAACATCAGATTAATACACATGTACTAATTTGTTAAACAATACTGCAGACCATGAATACAATAATACAGAACATGAATATTATACATGAATTCGTAATTTAAGACTGACCATTATATTGTTAATTTCATTCGATTATTCTTATCATAATACACTGATAATACAGCATACAACATCAATGTGATACATGCAGATACGTGATGTCAATAATGATATCAAATATCAGCTGAAAGGACGTTTTGGCACAGTGTGCAGTTATTAGTGCGGATCACAGGATATATATAGATTAATATACCCAGATCTCCCCATGCAATATTGGGTAAGTACTGACAGTTAAATAGATAGGAGGCTTATGCAGGTAAAGAGCTCCACATAAGCTGCAGCCGCTTTGAGCGCTCTACCCCCCGACATAGCCCTCTCTTGGCTGGGCAACCCACACCGCCATGTCCCCCTGAGGGTACCATTAGAGATGAGGAGGTGAAACAGAGGGATGAGAGGAGAAGAGGCAGAGAGAGGGAGGTACAGGGCAAGTGAGGGAGAGAGAGACAGAGAGAGAGATGTAGAAAGAGAGTGTGTGATGGAAAAAGGAGGTATGGGGAAAGGGGGGGAAAGAGAGGGAGGAGAATGTACCATATTGCTTAATTGCGTGCGATTGTGTGTAGTGTGCAAGCACCATCAGGGAGTGAGAGAGTGCAGTGAAGAAGAGTGCTGATGGAGAACTGGGGGTAGTAAGTGGGTGGAGGAGGTTAGGTGGGGGCGAGGGGCAGACAGGGGAGGGGTGAGAGAGTGAGAGCTAGGGAGAGTGGTGTTCATGCAGGCCACAGCCACTCTGCTGTAGGTGTGTGTGTGTGTGTGCGTGTGTGTGTGTGTGTGTGTGTGTGTGTGTGTGTGGGTGGGGGGTCGTTGGGTGCAGGGGCATGGCACGGTGTGGCAGTGCCTACCCGAGGTCTCCCCCAGCGAGTGGGCAGTGGCCTTTACGAACGCATCTGCGCTCTCAGTCACGTCCACATCTGGAGGGAGAGAGCGTTTGCCGCTGTCAAAGGCGTACATCACACATAGACACACATGCACACTCACACAGACAATACACACATACATATATATACACACAGTTGCAAAAACACAGACACACACACACACACACACACACACACACACACACACACACACACACACACACACACATATAAACGCACAAACACACACACATACAGAAACACACAGAAACACACCAAAGCATTTTTGGAAGCTGGGTAAATTATCCTTAAGGTGTTTTGCTTGCTGCACCACCATAGGATGTGTGTGTGTGTGTGTGTGTGTCCTCACCTGAGAGGGTGCTGTAGTACGTCCCTTCCTCGTCGTCCTCGTGCGAGGACGTGCCGCCCACATCCCCCGTGTGGTCCCACTCCAGTGGGATAGAGTCCACACTCACGGGGGTCTCCCGGCCAGAGCGCTCCAGGAGTGGAGCCACAAGGCACGCGGGGGCAGGAGCCAGAGGCTGCTGCTCCCCCACCGAGGAGGCCCCCTGCCTGGGTACTGTCCCTGGGGAAGCCTGCTGGAGCTCTGGTTCTTCCTTCAGCTCCTGGACACAGGCAAGGTCACAGATTAAAACTAGGCCTAAATGACAAACTTTAATTATAAAACATGATTATATAATTATAATTCAATTGTAACTGTTTGCCTTTCAGTAAAGAAAAGCATTGTGAGGCAGAGGGGAAAATGAAGATTAAGAGAACAGGAGACATCAAATAAAAAAGAAAAAAGAAAAGACAAGAAACAATAAAGAGAAAGGAACAAAGAGAGAACGTCATGAGAAACGTCAAGCGCAGAGCGCCAGGCGTAGGAGAAGAGGGCAGAGGAGAGAGTTATCAAAAGATGAAGGTCATTTCATTGAGGAAAGGAAGAGATACAGTTTTGGTGAGTTATGCCACCACACATATATCAGCTCCACAACAAGTTGGAAGAATGAAACTCTGAAGGCTGTCTGCTAGCCAGAGGCACTGTTTACACTAAACAGGGAATCTGAAGGAGTCAGATAAGAAAGGACCACACCACAACCCACAAGCAAGCAATGGCAACAACCCAACTGGGTTAAACTGGTACAGTAGCCTTGAATTTTTTTTAAGGCATTATTTATCATGTAAATAATTCCGGACCCAACATGCAGGTTTGACCATTTTGAAAATGTCATTCATTTTCATATTAATGAATATTTATGCTGCCTTGAGGCAGTCAAATTGGCTGGTGAAAAAAGCATTATAAACAATATTTTTTTAAAAATATAACAATAATAATAATAATAATAATAATAATAATCAAATCATGCTAAATGTCTCATTAGTAAGTCCAGAGAAAGACGACATTATAGTCTAAGTGGAGGTAATGGGAGACACACAGGAATCTTGTGAGGCTGCAGTTTACTGGGCCAGTGTGAAAGATTTCAAAAGAATTGAATAACAATCTTAAGCTCGGCTAAGAGGCGTA
>NC_055962.1:11273194-11383194 GCF_018492685.1 Alosa sapidissima
ATAGAGAAGCTTGCCACCAGCTTAGGCAGAATCTTTTTAATTTCCCTCTGGGCCCTGACAAGGTTTTGGGCATTTGTTCAAGAGTTTAATATTCACAATGCCAGCTATGTACACACCATTGTGGTTTTGTATTGTCTGATGACAGGATACAGACTTAAGGAAAAGTATGTAGACTAACAATATCATTTTAAAGTCCTAATGATCAGCCTACTTATTTGTATGTCCCGCAGCTGACTTGGAACATTATTAACCAGTTCAGTAACTTTATTTTTTTGTTCTAACCGGTCCAGGAATACGTTAAAATACTGTTTCTGTTCGGAACGAACCAATTTGGTCAAAGACCTACTATGGACTATAACTTCATGACCACATAAACTGCACCACTACCCTTGCATACAGGTGCCCCCCTTACTCACACCTTAATCCACCCAGCCCAGTCCCCTCCAACACAAAAACACACACACACCCCACTCCTCTAAGGTGTCTCCCTGGCCTTCAAAAGTCTCCATGGCAACGGCAGCAACACAATCACAATCGCATCGGCCTCCCCAGCTCAAAGGCGGCAGTTGCTATAGCTACACGGAGTGTAGACAAAGGAGCATCCAGAGCTCTCAACTTCAGATGTGGACACTCTCTTTGTTAACACATCTGCTGACCTGGAGGTGCTGTCCGAACAATGAGGAGCAGGCTCAGAGTAGTGGCTATTTGTCAAAAGATAGAGAGAGAGAGAGAGAGAGAGAGAGAGAGAGAGAGAGAGAGAGAGAGAAGGAGGTGGGGATGGGGAAAGTGGGAGAGGGGTGGGATGAGCTGATTCTTATCATTTAAGTCAAACGCACACAACGTTTTGACTCAAGGTTAATGTGCGCAGAGAAACTCAATACAGCACACGGCACCCTTGACAATTCACAGGATGCGGCTTCAATCCGACCTTGCGATTCTATTACAAAGACTGTCATCAGGACAACTCCCGACCTCTTAGTATCTCTCTCTCTCTGTCTTTCTCTCTCTCTCTCTCTCTCTCGTCAGGAGTCGACAGGTCCCATACCCAGCAATGGAGGAGCAGTAAATAATGCCAATCAGAAGTTCACAAGTTCACGGCGCTGCCTAGAGAGACTCCATCAGGGTCAGGCCGAGGCCAGCCAGACAACCGTCAGGTTGAAGGCTGAGAAACTAAAGCTTTAAGGGCTTAGGCCTGCGGGAGGTGACACACACTCACACACACTCACACACACACACACACAAACACACACATACAGTGTTCCTCTGCATTGTTTTGCATGGAGGGTGCCGGATTAGCCTAGCATAGCATAGCCTAGCCTAGCGCAGCCCCAGCCAAAACCCAGCAAGACTCAACCCAACTCACCCCAGATCCGATCAGATCAGATCAGATTGGGGCCCCTAGATTAAGCCCTCAACAGCAGCTGGCCATTTATTCATTCCTTCCTAAATGCAGGGTATGTGTGTGTGTGTGTGTGTGTGTGTGTGTGTGTGGTGTGTGTGTGTGTATTGTATGTCTCTGTGTGTGTGTGTGTATGTCTCTGTGTGTGTGTGTATGTCTCTCTGTGTGTGTGTGTGTGTGTGTGTGTGTGTGTGTGTGTGTGTGTGTGTGTGTGTGTGTGTGTGTGTGTGTGTGGAGGCCCGAAGGGGTGGGGAGCTCCGTGTCAGCGTTTGGACAGTCTTCCACCCCCCGCTAAGCACCTTCTTCCTCCTCCTCCTTTTTCGTGTCATCATTACTAATGTAGGGTGACAGCCAACCCCGACCCACTCCCTGCACCCCCCAACCCCCATGCCCATGGCTGGAGTGGAAGAGGGGGGGGGCTACCGGATCCACTGTCCCAGCCTGATGGGCCATATGGCAAAGCCAGGGACTGCGCTGCCGCCACAACCACCGAGGCCCTCACGTAGATCCCCTCTGCCTCCACTACTGCTGCCATCTGTTTGGGTTTGGGCTTGCTCATCTTGGTAGCGACAGCGCTAGCTAGCAAACATTAGCTTCGGCAGCAGGAGCAGTGACAGTAACAGCAGTGAAGTGTCACACAGGAACCAGGACACTGACACCCAACACCAACTTAAACCAGACATAATACCCCCCACCCCACCCGACCCCCTCACCCCCATAAAGAAAAATCATAACACACTTTGTCTGGTGCTAGTTATGACATCTGTGAGGTACAGTAAGGCCGTCTGGTCTTATATAACCTGATGTGTAACAGACAGATGAGTGACCTCGGCGCGGGGAGCCGGCAAAAGCATCTGAGACAGACAACATGTTTACTAAAACACTCACAAACAATTGGATTATTTTGATAATGGACGTAATCTGAAGCATGTACAGTATTTATACGTGTCTTTGTGACTGGATGTTTATTCCATAAAACAGTAATTTGCTGTATATACCACCAAAATCAACCCATTTCATGGGATTACATATGTGTGTTTGCTCAATAGCCCTAGGACACACTGCAATAATTCTTCATATCATAGTAGCTTTTTGTGACAACCTAAAAGTTCATCAATTGTGGCTATGAAAAGCACAATATAATATACAGAGCATAGACAAGCACAGTACACAATAAATGTACAATAAAATATATGTGCTAAATCTGTATCAGATTAGTTTGTCTGTTGTCTTGAATTGTTCTAACACCTCACATCCCCTTTTCGTCTTTGTCTTGTCTTTGTTTGTTGAAGGTAAACTAACTAAACAAACTCCAATGTTCTTACAAGATGTATCTCTCTCTCTCTCCAAACCTGCCACGGAAAAATGAAAACACTTAAGTTTGTGTGCAGCGGGGTGCTAATTCAGCAAGGGTCGCCGCACAACTGCAGACTACCCAGCGGGATAATAACTAAACGAGGACCCCCGACCGGGAGCAGACGCACAACGGGGGCACGGGAGCGCAGGCACCTGGGCCCTCTTTAGCTGGTCCCTCTCGGCTAAGTGCGTCTGTTTTTGGGGCCCGTTAGTGCTCTGCCGATGCTGATGCCTCTGTCGCCACTGCGCAGGCTGCTCTTAGAGGTAATTGGGACAGGATTACTCGTCCTTCACCACAGGCAGGGACAGAGTTCACCGAGAGGCTCATTAAAGTTGGCGAAGGAGAAAAGGGAAAACAAGGTCCCAGTGTGTTTGTGGGTTTGTGGGAGTGGAAGTCGGGGACGGTGGCAGGTGAGTGTCAAAATGACCAAAATCACCCGCAGATGGAAAACAATGAACGCACACAACAAAGCACAGAAAACTAAAGGCTGCAGAACTTTTTTCCTCAACAACAACTTAACTCTTTCCAATGTATTTCAGAAAACCACAGCATGCTTTATGCAGTGTTACTTAAATATACAGTTAGAAAGAGACTGATCGATAGAGAGATAGATAAAGAGCCAGATAGATAGATAGATAGATAGATAGATAGATAGATAGATAGCACAGATAAGCACTCACTCACCTGGTCTCGATGTGGTCGAAGAGACTTTGCCACCGGGCGTTGACGTCGCGGATTGCCCCGTGGACCTCGGCCTCTTTGGTCTTATCGCTGGCGGACAGGAGCTGCTCCCCGAGCTGCTTCAGGTGGCTCTTGTTCTCGCTGAAGAGGTTGATCTCCTCCATGCAATCCTTCAGACAGGACACAGACACATGGAGGGGATTGGGGAGAGGAGGGATAGGGAGATGGTTAGCCACGGATGACCAATAACAAGGGCCATGCGGCTTTGGAATCACTGACCCGAGCCCTACGGTAGAAAAATGACATAAAGACAAGCGGCCGGCTACTAACTCCCTCGGGGGTGGCTTAGGACACTCACGACAGCTGTTAAAATCTCACCATCAACTTTCTATGCCAAGTTATTACTGTAAGACTGCTTACGCAGCTTCCCAAGGCTTTATCTACATCCGTGTGTGACAGCTCTCAAGGAACGCTCATGAAAGAGAGAGAGAGAGAGAGAGAGAGAGAGAGAGAGAGAGGGAGAGAGAGAAAAACAGACTTAACAGACCTTTATTAAAACAATATTGGGTATTATTTAAATACTACTTGTACATCCGTGTGTGACAGCTCAGCTCTCAAGGAGTGTTCATATGAGAGAGAGAGAGAGAGAGAGAGAAAGAGAGGGAGAGATGTAGAGAGAGAGAGAGACAGGAAGACAAAGACAGACAGACAGAGAGAGAGAGAGAGAGAGAGAGAGAGAGAGAGAAAGAGAGAAACCATTATCTGGCTAAAAGCACCAATAACAATTGACAGTGTTTGAAGATGCTTCACAGAGTCCGATGCTGAACTCCCTAGTGAAACACAACCCCCTACCAGCCCCTCAGGCTTTCTCAGTGCCAGGGCTTAACTGGAGATCACCTGTCCAGCATCGGTCTGATTACGCCTCTCTACACTCCACTTTGATCTATGGGACAGTACCGTTGCCCCCAACAACACCTAAACAGAACAATGCCCTCATTTCTCTTTCTCTCTCTCTCCCTTTCTCCCTCATTCGTGTGATTAGTAGTTCCCTTTAAAGCCCCCACTGTCAAACTGGGCCAGATCTATGGATGTGTTAATGAACATCCTGCATGGAGAGAACCCTCTCAGCAGCCGATGAAAAGAACAGCCTCCATACAGGAGCCCATTGTTGTCATTTGACAAAAGGGGTAAACAAACAGTTACTTTTGGCCCACACCACCCATTCTGTCCTAAATAACACTATAGCCTCCACGTCTCGTTAAGAGTTTAGTTACATGAGAATAAGAAAAAAGCCGTACTAAGGTTTCAGCCTCTTTTGGTCTCTAAACACTTTTATGGGCACCGTACGCTTGGCCTGCTAAGACCAGACACAAATCAACGAAGCTTCACTACGGTCATTTACGAGTCTTTTTACAGTCCAGCTGGAGAGTAATAGGTAAACAAAGCCACAGTGCACTGCTCTGGCTACAGGAACGATAACTACAACACATAGTAACATGATCTTAGGCATATGTATAAAATATCATATTTTCAAACAGATAGCTTCAGGCCTTGATTGAGATTGGCTGAATCATGTTCGAAAAGAAAAATAAAGTAACACTTTACTTGACGGTATCTACACAAGAGTGACATGACACTGTCATGACACATGAACCCTAACCCTAACCCTAACCCTAACCTTATCTCTAACCCTAACCCTAACTTGTCATGACAAAAACCGAATGACACTTAATAACAGAAGCGTTACAGTATGTCATAAACTTAACTTGTCATGACAAAAACCGAATGACACTTAATAACAGAAGCGTTATGCCATAAACGTTTATGACTTGTTTATAAAGTTTATGACACGTTCATGACAGTGTCATGTCACTCTTATGTAGATACTGTCAAGTAAAGTGTAGCCACAACGGATACTTATTTTAGACCATTTTATTGGGTTACACTTTACTTGACAGTATCAACATAAGAGTGACATGACACAGTGGAATAATTTTAAATAGGATTAGGGTGTTACTAGTAGTAAAAACAATAACAAGTGTAACTTTTTATTGTTACTGTAATTTCTCAACTATTAGCCGCAGTTTATACATTGATTTTGCAAAATTTCTTCAGCTATGAGGTTAATACACGGGTGCAGTTAATATGGTATTAATATGGTTTCGTTTTTTTTAACTTGCATAAAACACTGTCCAGCGGTTTATACACAATGCGGCTAATACACAGGAAATAACTATATTTTACTTTTGGCTGAATCATGTTCGGAAAGAAAAATAATACTGATTTTAGACCATTTCACTGTTAATTTATAGCAAAGCATTCTAGAGTGTTTGGTTTAAATAAACAGGTTTCACTGTATTCACTGTATAATCTCACTGATGAATGAGCTGGACAACTATAGGTGGGAATAGCCTAAAATGAGAAACTACATGATAACAAAAGGACAAGCTCAAAGGACAAAGGAGCTAAAGTAATTAAATAGCATCTCATCATGCCACAGTTATTAAAGCACTTTGATCGGGCTGATGGAGTCACTCACTGCATCAATCCCTTCAATAAACAAGACCCTCCTTGGACCACTTGTCCCACACAAAAACACAGGAAATGGGAAACCTATAGCAGGATTATGGCCCAGGTTTAGCCAGGTTGAACTCGTCGTCTGCTGGCTGGCTTTGTCCTGGGGGGCTCCATGAGAGTTCTGTAATTGGGCTAACCGTTCAAACCCCATGAGCCTTTACAGATAGCTTTTTCTTTTTGAGCAAAACTCTCACTTTCTGCTGCTTTCTTTCCCTTAACAAATAGTCAGTATAGTTCATGCTGACAGTGGAGGCCCAACGCATCCAGTAAACCCAAACTCCTAAGCTAAATACCCAGGGATGAACATTTATACAATAAGTAGCAAGCAGGTTCCAAGCTGCAAGCTAGATGAATTACATACCAAATGTAAATGCAAAGCAAATGGATGATATGTAGGCCATACATTACCATAACATGAACACTAATAAGACCGTTAATTAAAAACGGATAAAGTGTTTATATGCTCTTTCTATACACTCTTGTCATCTGTGGAGCAGTCCCCATATGGTCCTCCTTGACCTCACCCCCTACATGATACAGTGTTCCATGGAGTGTTTCACCAGCTACTCCCCCCCCACACACACACACAGACCACTCACCTTCTTGAGTTTGTCCACCATCTCCTCGATGCTGAGGTGCTCGCCGCTGTGGGCCACTTTGCTCTGCATCTGCACCAGCCACTCACACAGCTCCTTGTTCTTGTCGTTGAACACGACCCAGGCGTGGAGCCGGTCAGCAATCTCCTGCTTACGCAGGGACACCTGGGAGATTGGGGGGGGGGGGGGGGGGGGGGGGCGGGTGAGATGGAAAGTGAGAGTCTACAAAAGTGTATACTTAATTATGCAAATACACACACATATACAGTACATGCAAACACACACAAGGACATCATCCCCAGAGACACACACAGATATATACATCTACACACTTGACAACCCCCCTATAAACCTAACCATAAGCTTTGCATAAACTGTGGTGAACACAGACAGAAAGACATAAACACACACACGTGAAAACACACACACACACACACAAAAAAAAAAACACCAAAAGGAAAAAGCCAAACCATTCACAGCAGAGAAACCACCCTCAAAGGTCCAAAAAGTGTTCTGAAATCAGGAGTGCTTTTACCAGAGCACACAACATGCTGTGAGACTTGGGTGCGCTAAACGAGCCTGACAGCGCCGTTTCATTTCACAGCTTTGGGTCCCTTTGGGTACAGCAGCACTAGACACAATGGCACGGCCCAAAAAAAAAGAAAGAAAGAAAAAAAAAAGCAGCCAGAACAGCCTTTCCTTTTCTATCTGTTTTTCATTTCCCTCCAAAATTTCATGGGTTTGTCTCTCAGTAAAAAAAGCTTCTTTCGGGAAACGAATGCATTAAGTCAGTGATAAAATGAAGAAAAAAAAAATGTGGGTCTTAATGTATCAGAAAAATGGTTCTATAAACTGCTCTTAACAAAACTGAAGACTCTCAAGGGACACTCTATGATGACAATAATTCAAACTAGATGCTCTTTGGCAAAAATCATATTGCGTAATTACTGACAACACCGCTGCAATTAGGCCTGATATATTTGACGCAGCCTATAGAAGCAAGTGATTTATTTGTGGGACATTATCTTTCATTGCTCTTTCATAAACACTCTAGTTGCTCTGTTTAACATGGCATTTGTCTTGTCCCCTGAGACTAGAGGGAGTGAGGGCTATTGTGGGCCGTGCTGGCCTGGGCAAGCGAGGCAGGCAGGCGCTTCCCTGTCAAACGTCACAAACACACACACAATAGGCCTGTCCTCAGCAGACTCCCCCTGCCCCTGGCGGTGGAGGGCTGGCCATCTGCTGTCCCATTCCACTCACTGGCTGCCTCCACCTGCAACCTGTTGGCCTACAGCCTCCCAAATACACACACACACACACACATTCCTTTTTTTTTTTTACAAACATTCAAACATAAACACAAACTCTTCAGGCTTCACTTTGCCTACAGGGATGAGTGCCCTCCAATCACAGACTGCAACCAACCAACCAACAGACCCACCACCACCATCACCACCACCAGCACCACAGCAGAGGCTGTGGCAGCAGTTACAGCAGCAGCTACAGTACTACTAACAGCCCCAGGAGATGTCCGTTGACTAAACAAGGCCTTTTTTGTGTTTCTGCCTAACGTGAGATTCCTGGCGTCGGAGAGAGGCGATGTAGGCCAAGGCCGGGTTTCAGCGCGGCGCTTCGGAGCTAAATTAGTCACTTGCATTGTACTCCTCTCCCCTGAGCCCATTCATAGAGGCATTCCTCCCATCCAGTTAGAACACAGACACTCTCTGTCACTCAGGACTGGGCTTCTCCAAAAGCACAGTAAGGCAACCACAGTGTAAATGAATAGAGAGAGAGAGAGAGTGTTTGAAATGATAGTCTCTCTATCATTTAATGGTGGTAGTTCTTCAATGGCTCTCTCAGAAGAAGCAGCCCTGGTGGCTTGTCCAACTGTGAGATGAGGAGGCTTTGGGAAATGCACCTGTCATTTAAACCAGTTGGTGAGGCGATGTTATGAAAGCATCGCTAAACAACATCCCTGTGTATTCAAGAGGAGTTTTAATCCATGGTGACTAAATGACTGCATTCATACAAAGTGATTTAAAGGATCACAGAAGCCAAACACGTGCCAGTACTCCACTAAAGATATGTTGGCCTGGTGACAGCACATGGAATGACAACAGTCTCCAAACATATGTTGATCCTCTCAAAACCCCAGAGGGGTATACAACAAACTCCCAAGTAATGTAAACAAATACACACACATTAACACACACATTAACACACATACACACACACAGTCGGTTAAAAAGTCAATTTTCCCTAAGCTTTTGCTTTTGAAAAGCTTCTCCATTAAAATCTCTCTCTGGATTTCCCTCTCTTTTCTATTCTATTCTCTGAGAGGGAGAGAGGGACACCTTCCCCCCTTCTTAAGTGACAGGGCTACAGACCCCCGGCAGCAGCAGTGGCCGCAGGCTTTTGTGTGTCTGCACTGCTGCCTGGACAACCACCTCATGCCTCCCTCGCTTTTGGCGCTCTCTCTCTCTCTCTCTCTACCCCACGCTGACCTATCAGTCCCACTCTCTCTCTTCCCCTCTCTCTCTCTCTCTCTCTCTCTCTCTCTCTCTCTCTACTTGCCCATCCATTTCACTCTCTCTCTTCCATCTCTTCTCACTCTTTTTCATTCTCTCTTTTGCTATATATGTACACTCCTTTCTTTCTCTCTCCTCTTTTCCCTCATTTTCTCTCTCCGCCTCTCTTTCTATGTTCTCTCTCTCTTTCTGTACCCTCTCTCTCTCCCCCCTCCCTCCCTTTCTCTCTCTCTTTCTCTCTCTCTCAGTGTCTCCATATCTCTTACCTTGAGGCAAAGTTCCTCCCAGTGTCCATTCAGTTGGTCCAGCTGTCCCTGGAGCAGTGCCGTGTCGCTGGCCAGCACGTACTGAGAGGCGTCCGCCTTCATGGTGTCCAGCTCCCGCAGCCGTCCGCCCCACACCTCCAGAGCCTCCTGATGCGCCTGCATGACCACAGCAACCACCAGCAGCACCAGCACCAGCAGCAGCAGCGGCCAGTGGAGAGAAAGGGCAGTCAGTGGAGAATCCCTTTCTGTTAACGCTAGTGAGCTAAATTAAGGCAGGCAGGTAGGGAGTTGGACGGTAAGGTCAGATCAGGCACTCACTCACTCAGGCAAGCAGGCAGGTCCCTCTCTTACTGGCCTGTCCCTAATACACCCTCTCTCTGCGAGTGTGTGAGCGTGTGTGAGTCTGGAGCGTGTGTGTGAGTGAGGGTGAGTGTCTCTCTCTCTCTCTCTCTCTCTCACACTCTCTCATTTGCTCGCTCTCTCATTCACTGGCCCTGTGGATTAAGGGCCTGCTGGCCTGAGCAGGGGGAGGGGAAGAGGGTGGAGAGAGGAGGGAGGGAGGGAGAGAAAGAGAGAGAGAGAGAAGGGGATAGAGGGGAGGGAGAGGTGGAGGAGGAGGGGGCAGTGGGCTAGTGGGCTGAAGTGTGTGTGTGGGGGGGGGGGGGGTAAAGTGTGTGTAGGGGTGTGGAGTTGGGGTCCAGGGCGGAGAGGGGTGGAGGGGAAAGGGGGGGTGGAACTCCACTCATAATGGCACAGTCGGGGGTGTAGCGAGCTCTCCACCGTGACAGCAGCAAAAGACTTTGGGCTTTGTTAGACACTAGAAGCCTACTAAACTCTCTTGTTTTAAGCCTCCCCACCGACACACACACACACACACACACACACACTCAAAAGCACACGCGTACAGACTCTCACACACACACACACACACACACACACGCACGCACACGCGCACACGCACACACACACACACACACACAAAACACTCCTGCCCTGGAAACGCCTGCCATCACAGTCTTTTTTGATCAGCACAGTAGATTAACTCAGCCACTGAGAGGATCTGATTCTATCAACTCAAGTGAGGCTCAGTAGTCAGAGGCGTTCTCAATGGCCGTGGACATTCCCCATTATCATCACAGAGAGCTAGAAGAAGAGACCTTATCTGGCTCCTTTTCTCTCGTCTTGGAGTGGGTTTTTTGTGTGCATGCTCAAAACAGCAGAGGATGTAACACTGCTTTTGACAAATAACTCGAAAGACCTTCAGCTCCCACACACACTCATGAAAAGACACACACACACATCCTCAGATAGAAATCCTGTATTCATCTTGGAAAGCTTCTCTTTGAATGTGAAAACACACACACACACACACACACACACACACACACACACACACACACACACACACATACACATACAAACACACACACACACACACACACACACACACACAGAAATAGATACATCCTTAGAGAGAAAGAAACCAGGCTATGTGTGTATTCACCTTGGAGAGGTTCTCCTCTTTGCACAACTCCTCCAGATTCTCTGGCAGCGGCTGCTCCAGACTGGCTTTGATCTCCTCCAGCTTGTGTGTGCTATCGGCTAGTCCTGTCTCACAGCGCTTCCAAGTCTGTACAGCAGAGAGAGAGAGAGAGAGAGAGAGAGAGATGAGCACTGATGATCATTCCCACTCAAAGGAAATGATAACAGAACATTACTGATCACAGGGAAGTGATGATGCATCTTTCATTTACTAATATTTCATTTACATGTACCTTCCGAGAAGTATTTTATTTAAGAGTTTATTTTAGATTTAAAACAGTGATTGGTTATTTGAATACAATACTCCTTATGCTTGCTGTGTGATATCCTCCTGAAAGAGACATTACCCGCTTCTGATCTAAATTTAGCAAGATTAGCAGAATACAGACTTAGCAAACACCATCAGCCATGTCGCTAGCACCTATAATGGCGCCATTAGCACCGATAAAGGTTAACTTATGACATCAACTCTGTGTTGATCTTCTGTGTTGTTGACAAAAGCTGACAATATAATATCAGTTGGGGATGTCCTGTTGTCATGTAATGCTTCAGGGCTTCTATTGTACATCTAAAATTGACGAGGAACAACTACCTTCTTGATGTACCATGATTGACTGGGCTGATTGAATGGCTGGTTTAGACAGACAGACAGATAGACAGTGAAGAGCTGCCGCTATTTTGGTGGTAGCGCAGCCGTTGTTTCTCTGCTGTCTGTATCGCTGTTGTGATCTGGCTGTTGTGCTATGGGATTTCCCATTCACTGGGGCTGACATAAACTGTTTGCTTTGGCCCACTGCGCCAGCCTTTCATGTGCAGGCATGGCAAAGGTTTAACAGAACCGGGGCAACCCCCCCCCCCCCCCCATACATACACACATACACACACACAGAGTGATGTCACCTCACAGGGCTCCAACAGCCCCCAACAGTTGACCAATCAGAGGGGCCGATATGAGGGTGTGTGTCCGTGGTTGATGGCTGCATGTTAGGCTGACGGTGACGTTCAGGTTTGTCAGGGTAGAAGCAGTCGAAAAAGCTCTTTAATGTTTAGAGAGCCTGTGTCAGGAAATGGGGTCAAAGTTCACTTATTCTTGGGGGTTCTCTTGGGTGTTAACGCAGCAGACGGGATTACTCTAAGCCATCACTACCCCCTGCCACACACACACACACACAGACATACCACCAAACCCCCACCCCCCCGGATTTTGACATGCGATGGCATCTTAGTAACCCCCTCTTATCCTAAAGTTTAGCGTATGGATGGCAGCAGCTTTACTTAACATCAGATCCATCTTCACTCTTCACTGACACCCAGCTGACACCCAGAAACCTTTCAGTCACACAGATGTGCCGACAGTGCCGTTCCACTCTCAGCACCACTAATAGCAACAGAAAGTGTTCATAGACTATACAGTAGGTCTGTATGAACATCACATTCCATAACAAATTAGCATCTCTACAATGTTTATATACAGTAGACCATCAGTCTTGGCTTGCGTGACAATGTGGATCTTATTACATGCCAAAGCAGGGGTGTGGTGGTCCTTAATACCCCCCCTCCCCACCCGCTATTTGTCAGTGCTGGCCCAGCTGACCCATATGTGGATCATGGCAAGATTACGGCTGATCTTTCATCCTCTGCCCGTCTGCCATTTGCAGCGCAGTGGAGTGCAGTGAGGAGAGAGGCAGAGTGGTGTGGTGTGGTGTGGAGTGGTGTGGTGTGGTGTGGTGTGGTGTGGTGTGTGGAGGGGACTGGTACACACTGGGATGACTGAAGTAGGTCAGATGGCGAGAGAGAGAGAGAGAATGAGAGAGATAGAGAGAAAGAAAGCAAGAGAGAGAAAGAGAGAACAAGAGAGAGAGAGAGAGAGAGAGAGAGAGAGAGAGAGAGAGAGAGAGAGAGAGAGAGAGAGAGTGTGTCATTAGCCTGTGTGTCAGAGGGCGTCTGGTACCCTCACTCCCTCCCTTGTCCCCCTACTGTACATAGACAAAAGGTCGACTGAGGGTCGGGGGTGTGTGTGTGTGGGGGGGGGGGGGGGGGGGTGGGGAGATGGAGGCGAAAAGGTGTCGTGACTAATCACATGAAGCAAAAATCCACAGACGTCTTTTTCATGCGTCACTCTGTGTGTGTGTGTGTGTGTGTGTGTGTATGTGTGTGTGTGTGTGTGTGTGTGTGTGTGTGTGTGTGTGTGTGTGTGTGTGTGTGTGTGTGTGTGTGTGTGTCTGTATGTGTGTGTCTGTATGTGTTTGTGTGTTCTGTGCATGTGTGTATGACTGTGGGCAAGAGCACCTCAGCTCGAGGATCAAAAGACCTGGGTACATTTCAATAGTGTCTTTAGCATCCATGCCACCTCAACGTTGATATTTAGGTTAAAACTGCATTTTGTCAAATTCATTTCATTGACTGAAATGCATAATATCCATACAGTATATATGTCCAGTCTCAGCCCCTGTGACTCTAATCCTAATGTAAAATGTACATTAATCTATTGGACAACTGTATGGAAACAACAGCTTGTGAAGAACAGATTTCACATCAACACAGCTTTCATTAGATGAAAGCTCCTCTATATGTACCATATGAAGTGCATAGGAAATAATGATAGAAAGAAAAAAATTATAGCTCTGTGAGGAGAAATATAAAACCTTTGCACAGAACCAGGGGATGCACTGAGTAACATAACATTACGTTTTAAACACTAGCAGTGAACACTGCTTTGAGTTTGCGCGCAATACTATCCATGACTTTTGAAGGAACTTACCAGTATGACTGATTCCGCCAGAGCCTTCCTGACTCCCAGAAGTCTTTGCGTGTCCTCCCAAGACTTCCTCAGGGCGTCCAGGTCCTCCTGCACGTGGGTCTGGGCCTGCCCGTCCAGCCTGGGGACGAGCTCTCGGCTGGCCTTCAGCACCCGAGTGTACAGAGCCGCGTGGTCCTGGAGCTCCTTCTGAGCCCACTGTAAATAGTGATTGATTGATTAATTGATTGATTGAATAACTTATTGATTGGCTGAGTTTATTTAATGATTTTCAAAAGCACTCATAGGACAGTACACAGAAGTTATATACATTAGAAATCACAGAGGATGAAAACACAATAAAGCCCAGAGGTCACATTTGTGGTAACACTTTAGAAGGCTATAAAGTTTCTATTTTGACCTACTGTATACTATATATCAATAGCCTTAGATCAAGACCAATGAGACACTTATTAACTCAATGAGTGCCAAAAACGTAATATTACGTTTTTAGCTTTTTTTACGAAACTAGACACTCTAACACACCTTTTATGTGATTTTGGGAACTCTGTGATGAATGGAAATTAAATATATGACAATCGAAAACTCATGAAAACGCACAATCTGGACATTTTATCTGGACATTTTATCATAACTCGGTTGCCGCTTTGGGTCGAATCAGTGACGCATGCACGTCGGCTGAAAACCAGGCCATTTTTGTGTGTCTATCACTAGGTGGCAGTCTCGCCAGGTCTCGCTGATCACTTCCCGGAAAGTTTACAGGCAACACTTCATATTTCATGAAAGATGTTATATCTCCATTTCTAGAAAAAAAACAGCGATTTTGATGAAAACTAGCCACTGTTTAGCTTGGGATTTCTCAGGAACAAAGGTGTGTAGAAATACACGGTTTGCACCCACTGAGAGCTTAAAGTCTCAAACGAGCCATTGTATGTGTTCATAGCTATAACACAAAATATGCTGTGGCTGTACAAAAATCATCAACAATGGTCTAGGACAAAGCTTCCGAAAACAGCTTGGCATTCAATGAGTTAAGGATTTACCAAGAATAAATCACCTATTTAGCAAGAATAATGAAATAGTTGAATGAAATCCTAATTACATGTGTAAGGATGGTCAATGCAGACCTTATTGAGCACTAATACATATATGTTACATATATACATATATATTATTTATGCATTAACACATAAACACCAAAGTATTATGTATAGGGCATTTTTCCCAGACATGCCAAGAAGAGAGCATTCTATATAAGCACTTAAATTCTTGAGTGAATAAATGCTTAAATGTCATATCACCAAACAGACAACTGAATAGCTTTCTCAATAATCACATGCAGGCCCCGGCCGTGGTGCGACTGGCACCGTATGCCGGCGACCCGGGTTCGATTCCCACCCCGTGGTCCTGTCCTGTCTCATTAAAGGCATAAAAAGGCCAAAAAAATATACTTAAAAAAAAAAAAAATTCACATGCACATCAAACCTGTTTTTCCAGGAATTTGCTTTTGATACTCCTTGATGCCCCGTAATCTTACTTCTTACAATCTTACAGTCTGTTGATAACATATTGGAGACACCTACCTGGAAGTCACGGATGACGCCTCGGAGCTGCTGCAGACTGCATGCCGCCAGACCAGCAGGGGGCAGTAGAGTCTCCAGGTCACTCAGCAGCTTCCACAGCCTCCTCTGGCCTCCGGACAGGGTCCTCCAATTTCCCATCATTCCTTGCAGCAGGGTGCCGCGCGTCTGGGCCAATCGCAGGGCCTCTTGCCAGCGCTCCTGCCGCTCCGTCAGCCTAACGACCAAGTTGCTGCCACCGTCAACCCACACACACACACACACACACACACACACACACACACACACACACACACAGACGCACACACACAGACGCACACACACACACACACACACACAGATTAGAACTGACTATGATTAAAAGTCCTAAGGACGTCCAAAACGGCACCTGACAAATCTTCACACCATAAAAGCCCAGAGCCCAATTATCGTGGCCCTTTGGGGAGTGTGGGCAAGAAAAGATTTAGCAATGAAAGGAGTTTTGGTGGTGGTGGGGGGGGGGCGCTGCCAATTTCCTGAGTGGTCTCTGGTAGCTAAGCTTCACGCTCCATTGAGCCTGAGCAGCAACTGAATAACATTATTCAATGTACAACCTTGCAACTGAACAGTTGGCTTTGTGTTGAAGTTGAAACACCATTTTATGAAATGGTAACTAAGTGCTGGGTTGAGTGAAAATGTAGGGGGCATGTTCAAGGACTGTACAGAATATCGGTGTAAGGGAACTCACTGAGAATGGACATTAGTTCAGATTCCATCGTGGCAATGAGGGCTTTTATTTCCTGACCGAGAGCCAGCTTGGTCATCCAGATCAGAGCAGAGGAGATGGAACCTCTCTCTCTCTCCCTCTCCTTCTCTCTGTCTTTATCTCTCCATATCTCTCCCTCTCCTTCCTCTCTCTCTCTCTCTCTCTCTCTCTCTCTCTCCGTATCTCTCCTTGCTTGTATCTGAGTTACAGCCGGAGCTGGTTGTCTTATTACTCCGCTGGAAGGAATGCAGACTCCAAAACCTTCACTTTTAATTACTTCAGAGTTCTGATGATGAGAAGCCTCTCAAGAGAAAACAGATCAAACGTATCAAACAGGCACTTTGATCATTTGCCCAAGAAGACTTTGCATGCCAGGGTGGAGTTACAACTGTGAAGATGGTGGTGATGGAGGGGGTGGTGTTGGGAATAGTGCTGATATGAAAAAGGGGTTCTTGGAACGTGGAAGATTGTCAATATCTAAATTCAAAGTTGACCGGTACTTAGCAGATGCTAAGGGGCGACCAATTGGGCCAACCAATTGTCATGTGGTGACGTTACCGCTGCTCCAACCACACCTCCTCCATGCCAGTACTGTATATGCCTGTCAAACTCAACAGCCAATCAAGCACACCTCTTCCTTCAGAGCTCCTAAAGCCATGTTGGAGCGTGCTACTGATTGGCAAGAACAGTGCAGTGCACTTCCCAGACTGAACCACTTTGCTTGTTCTACTACTGTTACAAAGCCTGGGTGACTGGCCATTGATTAATTGACATACATAAGTCCCTTTCGAGACATGAGTCAGCAAAATGAATAAGTATGTAAGTCTATCTAGTGCCTCACTTGTCTTTGGATGGTCCACTCTCCAGAAGCTGCAGGGCCTCCCTGACCACTGACTGAAGTAGCAGCTGCCCAACAAACATCTCCACCTTCAGCTTCTGAGAAGGGATATCAAATAGAGCAAGTTATTATAAATGCTATATTTAATATTATTTGCACATATATTGACGTACGTATATTTTGGCACAGCATACATTTACGTAGAAGCATGTGAAGAGTGCATGCACAATGTAACTTTAGATGTTTTTGCTTGCAGCACTCAATGAAAAGATTGGGTCTCACAGAGCACTTCTAAGGACTAAGGATTTCTAGGCTTGCGTTTATCAGAAACTTAAGAAGCCGTCCAACATAATTGTCTATTTCTAAATCTAAAATAGCCTGGGCCAAACTTAAATTCCAGCACAGTGCCAGAGATCTTCAAGCCTTCAATAAACTAGGTGCAGTTACACCAAAGTTTTTTATGACCTCAACTGAAGT
This sequence comes from Alosa sapidissima, assembly GCF_018492685.1. Taxonomy (NCBI): domain Eukaryota; kingdom Metazoa; phylum Chordata; class Actinopteri; order Clupeiformes; family Clupeidae; genus Alosa; species Alosa sapidissima. The sequence goes on from NC_055962.1 coordinate 11,290,539, forward strand.
CATTATGGCATTGTCACTGTGGTCTTGTCATTCAACTGGTAGATCAAAGTGATGATACCAAAGTCATCATTGTGCTACTCAGGCAGTAAATACATGTACATGTACATGGATGAAATGCATGTGCTGTCTGTACCTACTGTATATCCCTGTATTGTAATGCAATGAGTTTTGAATAAAAGCATCTTCAAATATGCTATGACTGCAGAAGCTCTCCAAGTGATTCATGAGTGTAGTCTGACAACACTGAGGTTAAGGTACTTTGCACACTACCCAGGAAGTGCTCAACAAGTCCCAGCTCTCTAAAGTTGGCAATTTTTGGTTGCAGTCTTTAGAATGTTCAGAAAGTCAGAACTTTTTGACATATTAAACTCTAACAACTCTATTCAACAAACACCAACACACGCAGACTGATGCTGCACACTGACCCACCTGTTGGCATTTGGCACTTTTATACATATGCAATGCACTTGGCCCTTTTTATACATACGCAATGCACTTGGCACTTTTATACATATGCTAATGCACTTGGCACTTTCATACATATGCCATGTGCCCTTTCTGAATTACCTGGTGACGTGTAAGCTGCTCCCGGATGGCTGGCTGAGTGGAGCAGATGTCTGTGGCCAGGTCAGCCTCCATCTTCTCCAGGAGGGCAAACCAGTCCTCACACCGCTGCTTAAAGCTTTGGCTAGATAGCTGTGTGGTGTGCATCTCCCTGAACATACACAACAGAGAATATATGCACACATATTAGTATTAACACACACATGCACACACGCACACACATACGCATGCACGCACGCATGCACACACAGACACACACACACAATCAAAACATATACCATAAAACCACCAGTACCGTAATAGAGAATATCTTGCAACAATGCACTATTATACTCAATCTTAATCAAAACTAAGAAATTCTGAGAATGGTTGCTTGCTTTATTTCACAGTTGGTAAAACACCCATCAAAACAGCTATCAAACTGGCCACGATGTCCCTCCAAATTATATTCTCCTGTGATTTTAAGTGAAGCCAGAGCTCCATGGAGCGGCAGTCCTCATAAATAAACCTTGAGTTCTCGACCTCCCCAATTTCCTGCAGATGAACTAGAGTGAAAATGCAAACAGCGAGGGACCATACATGTGATTCATTGATCATACGGCCTTCTGTTTGACTTTAGCGCTGCCAGATTGCAGTATATCTCGGCTCTGTCTCTCTGCCTGGGATTACAATAAGGAAGCTTTCAGGTCAGTAGAGCTCCGTCTGACAGCAGGAGAGCTATTTGTAATTACTGTTACAGATTTTTTTATTGGATTCCCTCTCAATATAACATTTTAAATGACTCTCAGATGTAATGTCATTTTTACCAACCGGACTCCTCACGGACATGGTCCAGACCACGAAACTTGCTGGGAAACATGGGACTCGGAACAACAAGACCATTTAGCACATTTATCAGCACACTGAACATTATTATTAACCTGCAACAGTATTTTTAGACCATTTCCCTTTAACAAATAAAAACGTTTGAATTGAAAAACAAACTACCAGATCTTTGAGTAATACCAGACCCTTGTGTAATTCAGTTCGGTTAGACCTTGGTGGTGGTTACCCCTTCACTGTTAAATGCTTTGGATGTCTTGCTTGTTGTTGTTGTTGTTGTTGTTGAGTTTGTGATGGGCACGGTCACCTGTATCTGTCTGTGGCCTGAATGAAGACCTGCAGCCACTGGTCATTGAGTGTCCTAAGTCTCCCCTCAGCTGTGTCAATCAGACGGAGGCCGATGCTCAGCTCATTCAGAGTGCCCAGGTCAGGAGCCAGCCCACTCAGCTCCAGCAGACCCCTCTGTGTAGGAAACCAACAAGAGACTTTAACGTCGGGGGTCAGTGGAGGATAGACCATAACAATATCAATCACTTTTATTGATTATGTGTATTTTAGTGCAGTGTGCTACACAGGTCAGATGAGCAAAGCATTCTTTTAAAATGAATTTGGTAAACATAAAAGTATTATTTAACTCATTAAACATATAAACATCCTATGAATACCATTAACATAACATAATGACTAACTGACTGATAGACCAAATGGTTGAATGAATAAATTAATATATACTGCTCAAAAAAATTAAGGGAACACTTCAATCATACACTGGATCGGTACTCTGACACAGCTTGGTTCCGAGCACAAGTAAAACTTTTGAGGCGAGTGTTTTATTTTGCAAGAACTGTCAGACATTCTGTGAATGTAGTTTGTGAATGGAGAAAGGAGTGGAAGGTTTCAAAAAATGTGTTTTAACAATTGTGGAAAACTGTAAGTGTTCCCTTAATTTTTTTGAGCACTATATAACAGATTAGAATGAATAGTCTATTTCTGTCAGTCTGCTAGGAGAGCAAGAATACGTTGTGTGTGATTCTGCACAGTTGCGTGCTGTGATAGGAGAGAGGGGTGCAAGGCACCTTGAGGTTGTCCAGACTGGAGTTGGGTCTGAGAAGGCCACTCTCAAAGCCCCTCAGATGAAGCTCCAGGGAGTCCAGCAGACCACTGAAGTTCTGATACTGCTCCAAGTCCTCCTGACGGAGTAACCCACACATATGCACACACACACACACACACACACACACACACACACACACACACACACACACACACACACACACACACACACACACACACAGAGAGGGAGGGAAAGAGAGAGAGAGACACACACACACACACACACACGTGAGAACAGATCAATTATACATCCACTATGTAAGTGAACATCAAAGCCATTGGTTTCCAGAATTAAAGATGGTGCTCACCTGAAGTTGCTCCCGTCTCAAAATAAGTGCCTGGCCCAAGTGAACAATGTCGCGTGATAACAACCTGGTCTCTGATTGGATCAGAGCAGCTCCTTGGGGTTCTATCTGGCCAATGAGAAGCTTGGCAGCCTCTAATACTTGTCCCACACTGGTCTGCAAACCCTCCATTCCCAGTTGAATATCCTGGAAGTGAGGATATAAAAAAGAGTGAGAGAAAGACAGAGGGAAGAGATAGGGGAAAACAATCATTGTATCATTGGGGGCCAGGACCGTCTTTCAGGCCTTAAAAGTTAATAATAATAATAATAATAATAATAATAATAATAATAATAATACATTTTATTTGTAACACACTTTACATACAAGGTGAAAGCGACATTAAAAACAGTGAAAAGGTTGACACATTAAGATATCATAAAAGGCAGCAACCATCAAGGCTACATTTAAATTTAAATGTAAAGTTGCATTCAATTATCTCAGAAGTCTCACTTGACAAATCACATTGTCAACCAGAACAACAACAAAGCTTGTCCACCTGTAATTCAATGTTCTCATCATACATAAATCATCAACTGATTATCATCTCTGTTGTTATAGTAAACAGTGAGAAAATTAATGAATGACGGTTATGTTACTATTTTTAAATGCCATTGCTACAATACCAAATGTGTTGCCTGGGTAACAAAACCTAACAAACATCCATAGTTAATTAGAGCTAGTCCACAGGGCAGCAAAGTACAAAGAACTAAGAGGGTAAAATGCCTCTTTTGAAGATGAAGTGTGCCAGGCTGAAGATGGAACATTACATGGCTTGAGGCCAATTGACACATGTTTGTGTTACTATTAATGTGTTTTCCTGGTTAAGAGATGGAGGCTTTGGAAAACAGTCTTTGTTTGGTACTGAAAAGTACCAAATAACCTTCACAGTCCTATATTCACTCACCTGAAGTTGTTTTTGCAACCACTTAGATTACCTAGATGTTCTAATCTATTTATTTAAAAAGGTAGAGTTGTCTGTTGCTGACAGCTGCATTGATTCTGTATATGTTTTTATCCTAAGAATTATTTCACATCGCTCCATGTTATAGCAGTTAGAAGGTGTGGTAAGGTAGGTTCACAGATCAAATGAATAACATGGATCAATATGTGCGCACATTACACTGTATCGAACACCTGAATAACACAGCTAAATGCCATTGTACCTAAGGCTGTGCATACCTTTGGCCGTGCTTACCTCTCTTTGCACTGATGATGGTCTGAATGTACAGCACTGTAAAGCACTCTGCACCTTTTCTTTTGATTTGGATCAATTAAACACAAAAGCACTTTTCTACTGTCGCACGCATGCTATTTGTTTATTGTTTAACATCGGCTTTGCAAATAATAATGTCCAAAGACACGGTAGAGTATGTTGCATGATGTATGTTATGTGTTGAATAAAAGTATGATGTATTGCGACATCAGAAGCAAGTCAAATTTGTAGTTTCATTATTCCATCGAACTACAGATCCGCTACCCGATCTGGCAAACTTACATAGTGCGCTTATAGCCAATAAGCGAAGCGAATGCAGAAATGCCGTTCACCCTGTTATGTGTTGATGAACCACTGAAACGATTTTGGAAACATTATATTAATGTACAAAAAACTCTTTGGTGTTGCTTTAAAAGAACGTGTTTCTGTATCGGCAGTACACACGGTGTGCAAGCTCTCCTTTGATGGAGCATTAAGTGTTTACCTATGATAACAATGTGACCCTCTCCCACTCCCCCCAACAGGGGCTGATGACTCTCTTGCCCAATGGCTGTGCTTGCATTAGTGTTAGCGTTAGCACTCACGCTAAGAAACTCCAGGCTGGCTTGGATGTGTTCCGTGGGGTCTCCCTCAGTGTCTTCAGGGGCTCCGGCTGTGGCTGCTGGGGGTCCTCGGCACTGCTCCCAGAGCTGGGTGAGTTGCCCAGAGCAGATGCCCGTCAGACGGACATACTCCTGCCACAACTGCAGCAGCGCCCGACTCTGACGATGCTCCTCTCTCGCCACCTCCACCACCGACATCCACCTGCCAGAATGGGCCGAGTGGGAATACATCAGACTACATACTATATGGACAAACCTGTATGGACACCTGGCAACACCGATAGGAACTTTTAGGACATCCCATTGTGAATATATAGGTAAAGGATAGCTGTAACAGCTTCCACTCTTCTGAGGAGGCTGTCCACAAAATGTTGGTGTGTTTCTGGGATTGTTTATTTATTTATTTATTTATTTGCCCATTCATTCAGAAGAGCATTTGTGAGGTCAGGCACTGATGTTAGATAAACAGGCCTGGCTCACCATCTCAAAGGTGTTTAATGCAGTTGAGGTCAGGGCTCAGTGTGGGCCTGTCAAATTCTTCCACATCCAACTCACCCAGCCATGTCTTTATGGACCTTGCTTTGAGCACCCTACAGTACCACTTGAATTCACTGAGCTCTTCAAAATGACCCATTCTTTTGTGAATGCATAGAGTTCTATGGACACATCTGTAGTAGCGATTGTTAGTATGTAGTATCAGTCGTTTTGTATACAAATCACATCTGTAGTAGATGGATAAAAGCATCTGCTACAGTAAGCATCACAACCTTCACCGTATTTGCAATGTTGGTATCCAGACAGCTACTTCCTGTTGATCTGTGATCTTAAGGAAACACTACACACGACTGTACAGGAAAGAGATTCAACAAAAGGTTGATACAGTCTATGGATTGAACCCTCTAACGCCTTTCCACTCTGCTCTGCAGACAGCTGCGGTCTCTGTCTGCTTGTGCATCTCACTGCTGTGTCTAAAGACTTAATGAATGTGTTTGTCACCTGCGTCACACTCGAGCGAAAGGCCCGGTTGAAATATGGCCGCCGGGGGCCGCGCCGGGCTCTGGGAGCAGCAGAGGCAGTGGCGCTATTGGAACCACATGCTGCTCCAGAGAGGGGGGGGGGGGGGGGGGGGGGGGGTTTGAGGGAACACGCAATCTCCTCCAACCACCCTCTGATTTATTACACCATAGACAGGGACCGCAGAGAAAAACTGAAAGGGGGGGGGGGGGGGGTGAAAGAGAGAGAGAGAGAGAGAGAAGGAGACAGAGAAAGGAGAGAGACATCTGGCTCTAAAGCCCCCTTTCATTGAACTATCAAATGGATCAAGGACATCTAAAAAAGAAGCAAGGAAGACACTGAGTGAGAGCTGAGGAGAGAAAGAGAGAGAGAGAGAGTGAGAGAGAGAGAGAAGATGAGATGCAGAGAAAGGTAAGAGAGCCAGACAAAGTAGGAGAAAGAGAGGGATTTGACAAAGAGTGGGAATGGAGGAGTGACGGAAGATAGAGAATAGGGAGTCATAGGGAGAGAGAGAGAGAGAGAGAGAGAGAGAGAGAGAGAGAGAGAGAGAGAGGTGCTGACATTAAAAGAGTAAGCCCATCAGTAATCTGGCTTGCAGTGCGAATCTCTGCTGAGACTTTTATGGCAGACGATTATGGAAAAAAGTGCCGTTTGAGCGATGGCAAGTGAAGTGATGTGAAGCAGTAGAGTGTTTGTATCTGAGCTCTCCTGTGTGCCAAGGTATGCACGAGAGAGCACAGCACAGCACCACACAGCAGCGTGCAGCACAGCACAAACACAAGCCACTAATGCGTGCGCTGTAAATCTGTCTGGAGGTCCAGACAGTCAGCCTCTCTGAATCACCCATTAGGTGGTGTGTGTTTGGAACATCATGTTCCAGTGGAAGCCAATTAAGAAAGGAGAAAAATATACATATGCAAGGCTATGACACACACACACACACACACACACACACACACACACACACACACACACACACACACAGACACAGACACAGACACAGACACAGACACACACACACACAAACACACACACACACACACACACACACACACACACACGATTCCAGCATAAAAGGCATCCGAGGGTTTATCTGTGCTAACGTCACAGTCTGCTTAAGTCAGGCTTTCCCCAGAGGGTGGGCATAATGACTTTCAATGAGCGGAGAAAACACTGCTCTGAGGATCAGCACATAAACATTTCCACTCAGTAGTCTCTTCAGCAGCTACTCAATACTGGTTTACGCTAGATACAGCCAGCAAAGGTACAGATCTACAGAAGAACTGAATAGTCACCAATTAGCCAATCACAGAAGATAGAGCAGATGTTCCCATCCTTTTTTGGACTAAGGCACACCAAAGGTCAAACTAAAATGCCAAGCACTGAACAACATTTGAGAAGTGAGAACCCTGGAACATAGATACATTGTACATGGGAATCTGTCGTAACAAGGGCCTCTCACCAGGTAACTGTTAGCTAGTTAGCTAGCTAGTTACAGCACTGATTGGCTCAGTAACTGCTTTACACACAGTGAGTACAGTAAGAGTCGAGTTTCACCAGGTAGCCAGGTAGCTGGTACTTTGTCAAGTACACTATTTTCTGGTACAGTAACTTCTCATCAAGCTGCTGGGCTCTCCTGTCATTATCATCATCATCATCATCGTTATCATCATCATCACTCACCGCGCTCTCTCCCTCTCCACTCGCTCCGTCAGCAGGCGGCCGGCATCAGAACTCACTCTCTCGCGCAGGCTGACCAGTGCAGCGTCCACAGATGACCAGAGGTCAGCCCCCTCCTCTGCCTGCTGCTGCAGGGCCTGGGCACAGGATGCAAGGACAAGGGGTCAGAGAAGGAGAGAGAGAGAGAGAGAGAGAGAGAGAGAGAGACAGAGAGAGAGAGATCCTATCATCCTGCTATTACTTGTACTACCGTTCATTCTGTGTTCACACGTCTATACTGCTGTATATTGTTCAAAAAGGTTCAATAGAATTCATTGTATTTAATGAATTCATATTTTAATCTTTATAGCAAAGGCCTTAATAGACAAGCTTCCCAAATATATTTGCATGTCTTCCGTCATTTCGCCCTACTGCATACAGCACTCGTTCTTCACACAAGCTCCCCCTACAGTCTACAATATCACAAACCAAACTGGAGGAATCTGCCTTTTCATCCTTTCACCACATGCCTGGAATGAGCTTCAACACACGCTCAACTTGGACTCCTTACCTTCCTTAAATGTTCTTAAAAGTACTTTAAAGTTAGCTTACACTGAGCAGTGTCACTGCTTATAGTGTTATTTTTCATTTATTCTTTTAGCTCTCCTTAGCCTTTGTTGTCTCTGTCTCTGTGTCTTCTGTGTTAGTGTGTTATTGGTGTCTTTGGACTGTGTCCATGCCCCATCTTGTCCATTCACTGTCTTTCTAAATTAAATCATTGCTGCCATCATGACCAGGACTCCCTGGCAGAAGAGAAATTGTGTCTCAATAGGACCTTCCTGGCAAAATAAAGATAAAAAAAGAAGAAATTGCAGTATTTCTGTATTCTTTCTTTTGTGTCACTAGTGTCTCGTTTGTAACAATAACTTTGGCAACACTGTACTCAAAGAGTCATGCTAATAAAGCACCCTTTAAAAAAAAAAAAACATTTGAGAGAGAGACAGAGAGAGAGAGAGAGAGAGAGGGTGTGAGTGGTTTCATTGTTCTTTCTGCTTTGCTTTGGCAACACTGTATCTGGTATCTCTAGAGACCCTTCACTGGGCCTCATTCTCAACGTGGCCCTCAGCTTCTCACCTGCATCTGGTCCACGTGGTCACTGCTTTCCTGTAGGGACAGGCATGGCGTCCTCTGCTGCTGCTCCAGACCGTACTGGGTCCTGGCGCTCACCAGCGCGCCCTCTGCCAGCTCCCTCTCAAACCCGACCCACTGATCCCGGACCTGCCACAGAGAGGGTCTGAGGGTGGCCACCTGAGAGAGAAGCAGAAGGAGACACTGATTAGAGACCAGAGGGGATTTCAGCAGGGGATTTTACCCCCATCAAAAAAGAGAGAACAGCTGTGTGTTTTTGCATTATGCAATGTCATCCTTTGACAAATTGTATGAGAGACTTGACTGTCTGCATTTACAAACAAAATTGACTGACAAAAAAAAATAAACCCAAAAATAATTGAATTCATTTGTAACATTATGGTACTCTAATAAGTATTGCACATTAAATAAGTTATATTTTCTAACGTAATAGGGTTATGTGCCATACATATTTATTAAGGGCAACTCTGGCAGATACAACAAAGTGGAAGGACATGACTGATTATAATTTGAGTTCAACATTGTGTGTGAGTGGCTCTGAATGTACCTGTTGCGTAAGAAGAGAGTGGTCCTGCGTGACATCATCCACCAGCACAGAGAAGGTCCGGTCACTGGGGTGCTCCTTATCCTCGGACAAACGGACAGCTTTCAACTCCAGCAGCTCCACGGATTTCAGACTGAGCTTCTCCTCAATGTCCTAGAGAACCGAGGTAAGCAGACAATGCACATATTGTATATCTTAGCAGCACTCTGTACATACCATAATTTCCCAACTATTAGCCGCGGCTTATACATTGCTTTTGCAAAATTTCTACAGCTATGAGGTTAAAGGGACACCAGGCAAGCCTGATGCTTTTTCTCTACGAAACTCCCCCTCGCTCTGTCTGAAGCTCTTTTCCTTTTCTTTGTGTCTTCCGTCAAGGGTTTTCGCTGCTTCTTCGTCGGCTCTGCCATTATACACACGTTTGCAACAATCTCTAGCGTTTCGTTAGCCTGCCTCTGTGCTGTAAACTGATCCTGCTTCTGTCGGCGGGTAGGATACACCGAACTTGCAAGTGGGATATTCTTCCTACAGGCAGTAGGGGCGGGCGAGAGAGCCTTCATTCACCCCGTAATGAGTCATTTAACCATATACCGACTTACGAAGATGATTAATTAACACAAAAACGTTGCCTGGTGTCCCTTTAATACACGGGGGCAGTTAATATGGTATTAATATGGTTTTGTTTCTTTTAACTTGCATAAAACACTGTCCTGCGGCTTTTACACAATGTGGCTAATACACAGGAAATTACTATAGCCTCTTGTGAATGTAACAGTGGTCTGATGAACACCAAAGAGCACAGGCCCTGATGTAGAAATAAATGAAATAATTGGTGATGCTACACAAGTAAGGCCTACAACTACAGATACAAAAGAATGCAAAACAAGTCTCTAATGTCAAGCTGTCTTTATAGGGAGCCACAGTATACATACACACACACATACATAGACAAACACAACCCACCTGAAGCTCCTGTAGGGCCTTCTCTATGTGAAAGCAGCTGTCTGGTCTCTCATACCCACTCAGCATCTTCCTCTGTGCGGACAGCCAGCTGTGCAGACGATGCAGACGGCCCTCTCTCTGAGAGCACACGTGCAGACGGTCCTCCACCTGCCGCACCTACAGGGCATCAAAAGCACAGCTCATAGTCCAACTTCAAATATAAAAACATAAACATGGGTTTAGATAAGGTTTGCTCCACCAGTTTAGTGCAAAGAGTTGCGTATGACTACCGGTATATGATTGTTGTTATGATGTTATGACATATGCTCTATGCTGCACCCTATAGGCTATGACGTGTAACTACACTTATATTACTTTGCACTCATACAGTGGGTTTTAGGTGCATATCAAATGTTTATGGAGTATTTACCAAATTAACAATAATGATGCAGGTATGTGAGACCTCAACAAAACATATTTTATTCTTTTCTATTTTATTTTATTTTTTTTTCACTCCTATCTGATGACCTGCCAGTGGGAGTCAGCCCAGTTGAGTGTTCCCTGGGTCATACCTGATTGTCAGCCTTGGCCTGCAGTAGGACACAGCGCAGGTGAAGCGCTCCAACCTGCTCGGCCAGAAGCGTCCTCTCCTCTCTGTCCGCCTCGTCCTTCACGTGGCCGGCCTCCTCCACCAGCTGGCTCAGATGGTCCATGCTTGGCTGGTGACCGGAGATCTCAGCCTTCAGATCCTGACACACACACACACACACACACACACACACACACACACATACACACAGAGACAGAAAGAGAGAGAGAGAGAGACAGACAGACAGACACACACACACACACACGCATGCACACACACAGACACACACACACACATCCACAGACACACACATGCATGCACGCACGCACGCACACTCACACACACAGACACACAAGCACACGCAAACATAATACAAGAATCAAGTCTGTGTATCAGTGGACAATTTGTCATGTCAAGGCAAAGAGCTTGTGGCATCTAACACAGATTGCATGTGTACAGCTGCACTTCATGTAGCCAGCTGCATATAGGCATAGAGCACATCAAAAGCTCTGCATAATATACAGTATATCTAGCCATGTCTAGCTGGATAAGAGTTGTCTATGAGGATAAGAGGCGGTCAACGCCTTATAGCAATAAACACCTGGCAGTGTTTGAGCTGACTGGCATGTCCGAGGGCATCCGTGACCTCCTGGAGCATCTCCGCCTCCTCCTCGTCCAGTCTCTTCTCCACGTCGCCCAGCCAAGCGCTCAGGTCCAACAGCAGCTCATGGGCAGGCAGCGCACACAGGATCTGTCAATCAAGTCAAAAAGAAGATAAACTTAGCAAAAAATACATAGCATAAAATAATAGCTGTTATTCAGCTGTTACATTTGAGAGTAAAGAAAAAAAATCATTAGAAATGCAAGTGGATGAATGTGTCAGCATTCTAACTGTATCTAAATGCTCAACATCATGGATTCATGAGCACTGCTGCTAAAATCTTTATCTACTCTACACTGTATCATATTGTAAATCACTATATAAAAAATAATAATTAAGGGTAAAGTGTACAAGCTGTTCCGGAATAGAGGCTTTTGTTCAAATATACCTATGGCAACTGGAGCAGCGTGAGCCACAGGTGTTGATAACAGATGGAACGAAGAAATGCCAACGAATGTGGGAGAGGCGATTAGAACCGCTTCAGTGAGATACCAGAACCCTCTCGCTTTGATGCCTGAACCCTACAACCCTTACTAATGAGAACAAAAGCCCATGGCAGACCCGAAGAGTGAAGAGAGAGAGAGAAGAAGAAAAGGAGAAGAGGGTGACAGAAGAACGAGTGGAGAGGAGGAATAGAGGAGAAGAGGGTGATAGAAGAACGAGTGGAGAGGAGGAGGAGGAGTGGAGGAGAAGAGGGTGATAGAAGAAGGACTGAAGAGGGAGAGACTAATTGCCATACTGAGAGGGCCTTTGTGAACTGGCCTTCACCGGGCACAGCTGTGGGTCTCACGGGAGGAGGGAAAGTAGGGGTAGATGTGTTGAGGTGGAGGGTGGGTATGAGACAGGGCTGGGGTGGACAGGCATGGACAGGGTAGGAGAGGAGAGTAGAGAACAGGAGAGGAGCGGAGAGCCGTAACTGGAGCGCTGAGTCACCTCAGGGGATTGCTCAGGTTTCCCGGGTCTCACCATTGTTCCTGACCATCAACCGTGGGCAGCATGATCTCATCGCTGACACGACATGATGATGGATTACAGCAATGCCTGCTATGAGCCCTCCTTACACCTCCTTGACATGCTGATAGTGATTCAGCTTTTTGGGAAGAGCTCAAAGCAGAAATCACCTGATTACTCACCTTCATGTTCTTCATCTGTTTTTCTTAAATATTTGATTAATTTCATTTAATCTTTTTTTTTTAAATGATTCAGATTCTAATTGAGACTTTACTGAGATGGGACTGCATCTAGAGACAGGAAATGAGTAGGGGAGAGACTGGGAGTGGGGCCCTAGGTACCCGATGACCTGTATGGCATGGCATGCTATCTCTATCAGTTTTAGTCCCGGTGCCAAAAAACAACATGCCCTCATGCCTGAACGACTATCGACCTATTAGCCCTCACATCACTAGTGATAAAGGTGTTTGAGAGACTTCAATTTTTTATTAAAAACATCATCTGCTCCTCCATCCCTGACACTATTGACCCACTGCAATTTGCTTACCGATAGATCTACTGAGGGTGCCATCTCTTATGTCCTTAATACCACTCTTAGGCATATTGCCAGTGGAAAAGGGAATTATGTGAGGCTGCTGTTTATTGATTATAGTTCAGCTTTTAACACCATTGTTCCTCACATGCTGGACTCTAAGCTCAAAGACCTTGGACTGAACACCCCCCTTTGTGACTGGATTTTGAACTTTCTTTCTGGCAGACCCCAGGTAGTGAGAATGGGTCAGTTCACCTCTAAATCCATCATTCTGAACACAGGAGCAAAAACAAAGCCACTAAAATCATTAAGGACTCCACCCATCCCAGTAACTGTCTGTTCAGTTTGTTGAAGTCAAGCAAGTGCTTCTGCAGTTTGAAGGCCAAAACTGAGAGGCTAAGAAAAAGCTATTTCCCTCAGGCCATTAGACTCCTCAACATGGACATGCCAACTCCAACACTGAATCCCATAATAACATTATTATTATTATTATTATTTTATTTTCATTTTTATTATTATTATTATTATTATTATTATTATTATTATTATTATTCAAGTCACTTTATACTATTGTATTGAATTATGTATTATTAACATCTTAATTATAATCTGCTTTTAATCTTATCTGTTTTACTTAGATTCTTCTACTTTACACTGTCATGAAGCTAACCAGGCTTACACGTACGCTGAATTTGAATCAAACGTTCTTTAGAACACAGCTGATCAACCGTCTGCCTTCACTTTTGAATGAGAATCCATTGCCATTGACGGTCATTATTTAGAGGTCTTTAGACGAAGATAATGACCGGTAGAACTTTGGAAAATCCCATTCAAATCGATGGAGCATTCTAATTGCATTGTGAAGAGCTGTATAATAAATACTAATATAACTGTGTATGTGATGAATAAATCTCTCTGAATCTCTGAATCTTGTGCCTCAGCTCATTCTGTTTATTTTGCAAGACTCTTGTTGCTTTCAGCCCCCAGCTTTGACGCACCTGCTTCGTCCAGCTATGTAGTGTTGGCAGAGTGGACGTCACATCTGCCCAGCTCTGCTTCAGCTGTGCCAGGCGCTTCCGTAGGCACGGGGCATCGCTGTCCATCAGCTGCAGCAGCTGCGTGCCAGCGTCACAGGTAGACGACCACTGGGCACGCCGCACCTCCGTCTGCTGACCCAGACCCTGCCGGTGGGCACGCGGACACAGAAACACGTCAGGACAAGACAGTATGAAACAGCCACATCACAGGAGCGATGGCCCATGTGCTTTCAACCACATTAATTAATGTTAAGGTTTAATTAAAGGCTTTTTTTTCTGAACAGAGTGCATTTGCTACTTTCCTTTTTACTAAGTCACAGGAGCAATTTATGCGAAGAAAGATGTAGATATGAATGTGTATTTAGCCATGTAAGGCTGGGCTGAGCCCCTGAACATAAACATTTATAATCATATAATATACAAAATACTTCATAAATTCATAAAAAATGCACATATTCTCTCTTTTTAGCTTTTTAAATGTGAGAGCCAATGGGTGGAGTACCATGAGCAGCGTGAGCTGGGTCCAGCTGAGATCCCGGGGCTCTGATTCAGGGTGGCACCCCCAGGCCTGCAGCTGATCCTTGGCTTCGGCCAACCACTCCTGCAGGGACTGGGAGTCTCGCTGGAATCTGCAGCACAAGGAGAAACACACATACACACACATACATACATACAGTATACACACACACACACACACACACACACACACATGTTAGTATGCATGTACATGTGAGTGTGTGTGTACCTGTGTGTGTGTATGTGTTTGCACCCTCCACACCTCTCCCACTGTTCCCTGATCTGATCTGAGAGTGTCTCCTCCATCATCAGCCTCCTGTGCACGGAAGCCCAGCGCAGCTCCAGACCTGATCCTGGCACAGTGGTTTTCGTGCCCAAAGGGCTACAGCCCCTGTCCTCAAGGGCTCTGCACTGATCCAGGACCAGTCCAAACTCAGGCCGGCTCTCCTCCAAAAGCTGCCGCAGGTGCTGTACAAAAGACAGAGAGACAGAGTGAATAAAGGACCCAGAGTGGATGGGAGAAAGAGAGAGAAAGACAGAGGAACAGAGAGACAGAGAGAGAGGGGGGAGGAGAGAGAGAAAGACGAGAGAGACAGAAAGAGAGAGAAAGGCGAGAGACAGACAGAGAAAGGCAGAGAGAAAGTAGGGAAAAGTTGGACAAAAGCAAAGGAAGAAAGACATGTACTAAATATACTTAATATATCTGTGAGGAGACAAACAAAGGACCAACAACAGATTGCATGGGACACAGATGAGGAGATGAAGAATGAAGAACACAGCGGATGAGAGAGAATTCTATTAGCACTTTGTATACAAATCCATGTATGGAGCCTTCCAATACCTCCCTGCCTTGCCAAACAACAGCCCACACACACACACACACACACACACACACACACACGCACACACACCTGTACCTGCCTGTTGCCTGTACCTTTGGGCTCCACTCGAGTTGGACACACACACACACATACACACACACATACACACACACATGCACACACAGCCACACTGCACCAGAGAGATGAGGTCTGGTAATTGTAGGGAGAATAAATGGCAATGGCACAGCCTGAGCACCAGGAAGAAATGGCAAGATGGAGAGAGAAAGAGACTGATAAAGAGAGAGAACATGAAAGTTCGGCAAATAGGCCCCTCCATCTCCTGCTAGATAATCCAATTTGGACCTGAAGTGGGAGAGCACCAAAAGAAAGAGATAGAGATAGAAAGACAGAGACAGAGAGAAAGAGAGAGAGAGAGAGAGAGAAAGAGAGAGACCCACCACCGACACTGCCTCTCGTTCCTCTCGCTCTCTCCATCTCTTCTCCCTACTCAGACGAACGGGGTCGTACGCAGAAAAGCCTTCAGGAAATGATTTCAACTCCACCACTGTGCCAATTGAGCTGTGGTGGAGGACTGGAGACTGTACAGAGACTCAATAGAGCCCTCCCATGGCAGAGAGAAAAATATATATATATATATATAACACTGCCAAAATTCATTCTGTCAAACTTGAAAATATCACAGCCCTCTTCAGGTCTTACGGAAATGTGAAATGAAAGAAATGGCAAATGACATGCAGTTTCTGAACCTTTCTGAACAGTACATGGGACAAAACATTAATCCTAGGTTTCTTTTCAATCAGGTAGTCATTTATAAGTCATCATATAAATGTATTAGGTTATATCATGTGAATTATAGGCTATTCTCTGTGGGGTAACTCCTGCAACTACATTAAAGGTTGATTTCAGGCCCAAAAAAGGCCCAAACATGAATGATCACATTCATCTAATCTTTCCTAACGATCCGCTAGCTGCCTGCCCAGTCCCGGCGTCATGGGGGGGGCTTTGGGGGGCCGGGCCCGTCCTGGAAGTCATCTTTGCCCGCCCTGGACGAGCTTGGCTGCACCAACCAACCCCACTTCCCCAATCCCATAGATTGAGTTTGAACATGAATTAAATGTAGGCCTATATTATAGGTTTGTCAATATAGCAAGTAGCAAATAAAACTTGTAAAATCTGTATTATTCCGTAGCTTATTAATCAGGAACATAAGGTAAGCCCAGCTATCACCTTAATGGAAAGGACGTTTTAGTGGCGCAGTTTAGGTTAGCCTACTTCACTTCTGCACTAATCCGTCATCCGATGACAAATATGGCTTATCGGCTTGCAGGTAGTCTCATATCGTAATTAGTAGAAGTACGCCTAGTTTCTGGGTTTGTTTGATAGCGTTAACCTTTACTGTTTTTTCTTCTGACCTAGTCGGAGAACACAGGGGAGCTTGTTACCGCTCCAGGCCCGAAGTTATCCGTAACGTCGGGGCTAACTCCCTAACCCTCTATCTGAAAGTGGTTAGCAAATGAACGAGGATTTTGGTTTTATCTGCGGATTTATTTTTGCATTACTTTGAATATGACTCGCTCCAGTCTCAACAGCACGTCTACTTTTTCCACACGCATCTCAGTTCTAACACACATATCCCCTCTCGCTTTCTCTCTCCCCATCCCTGTGCACGGGGCTCTCTTAAAGGAGCTAGCTGCACCATTTTACAACAATTGCATCTACATTTTCAGTTTAAGCTTAAACTATCGTGATCAATTTAAGTTCCCGTGCCCCCCCTTGGAAAGGTGAAATGCCCGTCCGTGAATTTGTGTCTGCCGCCGGGTCTGTGCCTGCCCCATAAGCAGACCGTCAAAAAAACGTGTCTCTGTAGGCAGCCTAGGCTCCGAGATCTGTACACAAAATCAATTGTTACCAACAAGGGTTGGCAACCACTCAAAGGCAAAATAAAGTGTTTCAACCAATAACCAACGAGATGCACATTTAGGAGAGTTTCAATTGCACGGGAGGGAGGGGGAGGGAGTAGCGAGCTAGCTCTGTTTTTTCTTTTTTTTGAACATCAACAGAAGTGACGTATCCCCGTTATCTGACCTTTTTGGTATGGCTGGTGTACCTCTGCACCTGTTGGTTACTGTCATATTTGAGTTTGCTTACAAAATGCAATATTTCTATTTTTAAGTCATGTTATTATTTAATCGTGCATTTCAGGTACAATAAAAAAAAAAAGATTTATGAAAAGTCATTAAAATAGAGGGTATGGCATTTAAGGGTATGTCATTAAAACAGAGGGTATGGTACCAAACTCTTCATTTAGTTGTTTGTTTGTTTGTTTGTTTGTTTGTGCATAAAATGGCAAATCTATGGTGGTGGAGCTGACCTGATGTGCAGCTGCCCTCTCCTGCAGCTGGCCCTCGGGCTCCTGTTGGGGGGTCCCGCTGGGCATACCGGCCTCCAGTTCGTCCAGCAACCGGGCCAGCCTCCCGCTCGCCTCCTCCCACTGGCTCCACTCCTGTAGGGGGCGACAGAGAGGAGGAGGACGGGGTCAGAATACTTCCACTGGCCTTAGGACAACACATCAATGTGTATGTGTGTGCATGCGTGTGTGTGTGTGTGTGTGTATGTGTGTGTGTGTGTGTGTGTGCCTGTGTGCATGTGTGTGTGTGTGTGTGTGTGCGTGTGTGTGTGTGTGTGCATGTACCTGCAGGTTCCTGCGCATCAGGCTACCCTGGTCCACAGCTTGTTTCTGTAGCGTGTCCACCTGCTCCTCCAGCTCAGCCAGGCTCTGCAGCGCCCCCAGTGGCAGTCGCTGGGACACATACTGGAGCACAGCCCAGTGACGCCCCACGTCTTGGAAGAACTTCTACGAGATCATTCAACAGAAATATGGCCTGGATTACAATAATGCACCCAGCCTTGTTCTATGTCTGTTTTTTGCTACAACTGATTCAGCACATGAGTGTTTATCTGTTTATGTTTGGATTTACGTAAAACAACAACCAATCAAAATGTTGCACCCCAGAAAATATAGCATTTGTATGTGGTAAAACAACACATTGTAGCTTTTTGCAGTACGTACACAAGTCACTATATACTGTATATATTCAATGAATGCATAACTCCCCCCTCTTCATAAACTTTTTAATTTTTATTTTATTTATTCCCCACCCCCCTTCGGTTTTCTATCTTCTTACTTTTCTATTATTATTAAACTTTGCACAGCTGGGAGCTGCAGTCGCAATCCCCATTTCACTGCTTTTTGTTCCATAAATTATGCATGTGACAAATAAATTCTTGAATCTTAAAATCTTGAATCTATATCAAGTATAGCCCTCCATACCTTATGCCTGCTGAGCAGGGGGTGCAGCTGGCTACGGCTGCATAGTTTGGTGTCCTGGCTGTGCTGCAGACGCTGACTGCCCAGCTGTAGCAGAGTGGACACACCTTTCAGGAGAGCCTCAGCACGAGCCTGCAGCTCCACGTCCGACCCCGTGGCCTCAGCACGGCAAATCAGAGAGGTCAACTCTCTGCCAGACGCGCACTGGAGAGAGACATACAGTAAACACACACACACACACACAGACACACACACACACTTTTTTAAAATCTGAACACAATAGAATAAATTGACTCACAATACCATTTGTCTACATAACATCTCAAACATGAACGAGCAGGAGCATGCAGGTGACAGCACTGTAAAGTTACCCGTAGGCTGGGATGGCCTGCTGTGACTGTGCTGGGGTCAGTGTGTTTGGCCACGGCCTCCTGTAAGATGAACGCAGGGCTCTCCAGCTCTGGCTTTCCTGAGAGGCTGCCCAGGAGGATCGCCAGGTTCCCTTTGGCTATAGCGCCCTCCTCAGGCTGGGCTGGTACACTGTCTACAGCAGTCTGTGGTCTAAAACAGAACCACAGTTAGAAGAAGAAAAAAAAAAAAAAAACAACAAACATATACTATGTAAAACCCAAATAATAATTACAGAGGTTGACTTCTATGTAGACAATAAGTGGAGTATTGGATATAATCCTAAAAGGGTGTTCATGGTTAAACACACTACCTTGCAGGAGTCTTTTCCTGGATGGGAACAGTAATAGCAGCTTCCACACTCAACTCCATTGGTTCCTTGAGGCTATGCTGTAAACCCAGAAGAAGTACATTGCAGGCATGCAGACATGGGGAATAAAGAAGTTTCTAGAATTCCACAAAGCCCATTTGGTAGTTCATCTACTGTATCTATCACATTTAAATGGCAGTGTCAAGTCACAATAATTGAAAACAAGAAATAAATGTGAAGTAAACAGGAGGTGTACATACCAAACGAGAGTCTTCCGCAGGCCCTTGAGTCTTGTCTGGAGTTGACAGGAGCGACTCAGGGGGCTTAGCAATGCTCTCCGTGACCACAGGGGAGGCTGAAAGGTTCTGGTCATGGAGAACAGTGGAGAGCATGGTGCTCTCTGATTCTGTGGGCGAACCCTGAAGTTCATCACCCACTACTGCAGATTCCATCTGTGGGTCAGTCACACTCGTATGCGCTGGTCTTGGTTGACCACTGGGTAAAGAGAGAACTCTTGCTGGCTGGTTGATGACGGATGTGAACTCCTTGGTTGTTGATGCTTGTTCTTTGGTTATGACCTCAGCCTTACTGATAATGGAAGGGAGCTCCACGGTGGCTGATTTTGACTCCATGGTCAGAGAACCAGGTTCCTTACAAACGGATTGTGTATCCTTGGGTATGGACTCCAAATCCTTCAGAACTGGTTTAGGCTCCGTCGGGCTTGTCAAATCTGGCTCCTTGTAAACACGTCCTGTCTCTGTGCTGGCCTCCCCGTTCGCCTTGCTAATGTGCTCAGTAGATTTCAGGTCACCGCCAGTCCTCTCAAGTATTTTGGCTGGTGTCCATAGTGCTTTTGACGCTAATGACCCAATCTCCTCAACGATGTCTTCAGATGCCATGGTTACTGATGCCGTTTCCTTGGATACCGATGGACTGCCCCGGGGAGGTGATTCCTGACAGAAATGGGAAGTAAACAAACAGTTTTTAGATTTTTTTTTTCACCTTTTTGGACAGAAGATGCCGTCAAAGCACACCCAGAACACAATTATGTCTGCTTTTCTTGCTATTGATCCAAATGTTGATCACAGCACTAGTCATTGATTAGCATAAAACAATTGCTAAGAGTCAGTAGCGAGAGAACAAGGTCTACCTACAGTTGCCATGACCACAGTGGGAGAAGTTGTGTCAAACTCAAAACCTTGATCATCCCCGAATGTCTGGTCCTGGTCAGGGTCCTGGTCCGGGAGCAAAGAAAAGAATTTGCAAATGGATCAGACGGGACGGGACTGAGAGCTGAGCCAGCGTCTGGACCCAGCTGTCCATGACAGACCCAAGGGCCGCTATATTTAGAGAGCCAGGGCTACATTAGAATATTGAGGTGCATGCCAAAAAGAAAAAAAGATGAAAGCGCTTCAATTTATGCTCAGTAAATCAGCCTGATCAGACGAAAGGCCTGAAGATAAATAAGATCATCACTCAAATCATATCAACAGATGGAGAGAGGATGCAAGTCATAATAGAACATAGAACAATAGAACAAATTATAAAAGAGTGTGATTATGGTGAGATCAGAATTAGTGAATCAACTTTCAATTAAGAATAAAAAAGATAGACAGACATGCCAAGGCAAATGGTGAAACGTCAGGTGGCCCATGAAATGGAATAGAAGTTGGTAGTTCAATTCAGAGTTGCTGCAGAGTGGGCGAAGGACCAAGAACCAAAGAACCAAAGGGCGAAAAGAAGAAGACAAAGGGCGGCTGAAGATGTTTTAGACATCAGCCCCTGAAGGAAGGAGGCCATGAGTAGCTGCCATCATCAGTGATAAAGGAAAGTGGAGGTGGAGATGGAGTGGAGCGTTCCAAAAAGAGAGGCCTATAGATGACCACCCCAAGAAGAGAAGTGGAGAACAGAGCAGCCACAGGAGAGACCTAGAAGAGCATCTCAAGAGGAGAAACCTATAGAGGAGCATCTCAAGAGGAGAAACCTATAGAGGAGCATCTCAAGAGGAACCTATAGAGGAGCATCTCAAGAGCAGAAACCTAAAGGAGCATCTCAAGAGAAGAAATCTAAAGGAGCATCTCAAGAAGAGAAACCTAAAGGAGCATCTCAAGAGAAGAAACCTATAGAGGAGCATCTCAAGATAAAGAAACCTAAAGGAGCATCTCAAGAGAAGAAACCTATAGAGGAGCATCTCAAGAGCAGAAACCTAAAGGAGCATCTCAAGGGGAGAAACCTAAAGGAGCATCTCAAGAGAAGAAACCTTTAGAGGAGCATCTCAAAAGGAAGCTATAGAGGAGCATCTCAAGAGCAGAAACCTATAGAGGAGCATTGTAGCATCCCAGGAGAAAAAAAGGAGTAAAAAAGGAGAAACCTATAGAGGAATGTTCCAAGAGGAGAATAGAGGAGTGTTCCAAGAGGGGAAGCTTATCAATGAGCATCGTTGCATCCCAGGAGAGTCCTTTAGGCTGGCCCTCTTCTTTGTTTACCTCAGCCACACTGCCCGTCAGTGTTCCAGAAGATGACGAGTGGATACTTCCTTCATCGTCCTCCTCATCTTCATCTTCACCATCATCAGAGGGTCCATAAAAAGAGGTTCCCATAGATCCCTAATTCATAGTCCCGGGCAATACGAGTTAAGTCAGCTTTTGGATTCTCTACCCGCAGTGCAGCCTAGTTATAGAATAACTTTCATGACACTGGATGGCCCTGTTTTTAGATTTGATATCAATGGGCAAGGATAACATAAAAGCCAAGTATATCATTTTATGTCAGCAGTTCTGCCGAAGCCTGCACGTTTGATCAGTAAAGTCTGGTATTTGATCTAACCGCCATGTAATTTCAACTAATCCCTTTCCCACACTATTAAAAAAACTCATGGACTGATGAATCACTTAGCTGTATGTCTGGAGCGTTTAGCTGTACAGAAAGCCATACTCTTTATATGGTGGTGTGAGCTCAACTCACCAGAGCACCGAGAGAGGGGAGAGCTTGATGGGAGGACATTGCCGCATCGAGGCCACTAAGATGATGACTGAAGTCCATGGACAGCCCGAGTGCTTCCTGCAGATTGATGACATAAACTCATCTGTCTCAGAATACATTGCATACATTGGAGGAGCGGATATACAATCAAGTTCTATCTACTTAATATTTAATGAAACAATGACAACAATGTATTTATCATATTATTTTAAAATCTACTTTGGGTTAAGGTTTGTATGTTATAATGCATAATTACAATAAAAACATTTAACAATGCATTATATACAACTAAGTACAATAACACTTACATATCCACTCAATAAAAACGTTTTAATTTAAGGAGTGCCTTGGTCTGAAGACTTTTCTTTTCTTTTGTATTATTAATTCCTTAAAAATGCAGATGATCCTTCATCAGAATTCACTATCAGTTATAAACCCAGAAGAGATATAAAGCATATGAGACCTACTTTATTAATTTATGACATCTGCATAATGTTCCAAATTGTGCTTCCCATAGACCCCAACTCTCCTCTGCCCCTCAACCCATCTGAATCTTCCCCTTTCTTTCCTCAGATTTCCCAGGCACTTCAAAGAGATGAGAGAGATGCCCTCCAGTCTAAGGACACACCGGATGATTACAGCAGTCTTTATGAGGGAACAGATACAGCCGGGAGTAGTAAAAAAGACAGAAATAGAGCTTTTATATATCAAGGGTGAGAAGGCAAGAGAGCAGCTGCTTTGAGTCTGTTTCTAAGCATCCTACTAATTTATGTTAACCGTTTTATAAGAAGTACTATGAAGAAGTAATTACAGTGATTGAAAACATAAACGCAACATGGAACCATCTAGATGATTCTACATTCAGTTCTAAGTTCTAAAGGATATCAGTCAACAAATTGCAGCCAACTTGGGTTGGATATGGCATGACTGGTGCAGGTATGAATTTGTGTACAGCATTTAAGAGAAGCAAGCTAGGTGGCGCAGAGGAGCTACAGGATCTTTTATTTCAGTTTATGAAACAGGGAACCAGTACTTGACAAGTTCCTTTAATACCCTTGCTCAGTGTGTTTGTGACAAAATATGGAAAGTGTAGAGGGCTCAAAATACCAAGGCACTGGACTCTCAACAGTGTATCAAAATATTCTATAAAATACAGTTGCCACGTCATGTATGAAAATAAAATACTGTATTTTTGTATTTTGACAATAGAGTATGAAATCACTTTGCAAACCTTCCATATCTGTCCAGTACACTGACTGTTGATTAAGTGGACAGTGTTTGAGAGCAACAGCTTTTCTCTGCCTAAGAGACATATCATCAATCTGCAAACAGTCACCAGATCAACTACGCTGATCTGCCTGTTAGATCTCATAGCCTAAATACTGTATCAGAGATGTACTCAAAGTCACAACTGAACTTGTCAAGTGGTACAAACTAACACAGAACCTACTGAGAGCCACAGCAGTACTATTACCTTCAAACTCATGGTACACTCACATGTAATACAGAGAATGAAGTCTCGGACATTGTCAATGTATCCCCAGAATGATTGATATTGCACTGTGTACAGTAATGCTGTTGATCAGGTAGGATCATGACCCTTATAGCTGGTTTTTAACTAACTGGGTACCATCTAAGTGCTAAATGGTATTATATTGACACAAAGTGGCATAAATATGATTTTTTTTCAATGTGTTGCTTTAGGTGAGCAATGTTGCAGGGCAACCACATATCCGGTTTCAAGTGTTCCGATTGGATAATCATGTTAATTTGCCTACTGCTCGTTAAAGCTCTCAAGAAAAATAAGTTGCCCAATATCAAAGGGAAGGTGCCAGAACAACAATACTCAGGAACATTGCAGAACAACATTGCTCAAAGAGGTGCCTTGTGCATCATCAGCTTTGGAGGACACATACATATCACAGGATCATCTTCCTGAATTCCAATATTCTGATCAAAACAAGTCTGGGCACCAGTCAGAGGCAACATTCATTGTTTTGACCTTTTATGATCATCACTTCACCAAAAGTATTGGTTTTACCAAAAAATATTTGACAGTATTTTTAAACTACACAAATACACACCTATACAGTGTTTTTAATACCTAGATACGCAGCCATTTTCTTCAACCCAATAAAATAGAAATTACAAAATATTATGAATACTGCCCATCCCTGTGTGTATGCATCCAACTTATACCAAAATACCTTATGGATTTTTATTGTTTAATTTGTATCCTCCAATGCACTCCTGAGGGGGGCTATATTAATTTGTACCCTTCAGACTTGAGGCTGGAGCCATTTTAATTTGTACCCTGCAGAGTTGAGGCTGGGGCCATTTTAATTTGTACCTTTCAGAGTTGAGGCTGGGGCCATTTTAATTTGTACCCTTCAGAGTTGAGGCTGGGGCCATTTTAATTTGTACCCTGCAGACTTGAGGGGGGCCATGTTGAGAACTTGCCTCCAGCCTGGCGCTCTGCTCCTTGGTGTGCTGCTCCAGCTCCTGCAGGGGCTGCTGGAGGGTCTGGGCTCGCTGGAAGACGACGAGGGTGTCCTCTGCACCACGGGGTAGCCCTAGACCCAGTCGGCAGTGCTCGATCTCCGACACAGTCCGCCTCATGGAGCAGATGTTTTCCAGAATCACCTGGAGAGGAACACGGAATGGTGAGGTGGGCCCATGGAACACTTGACCTTTGACCCATCTATACATCTAAGCTAAGTTCCCTAAAAGCCCTCATCGAGCTCAGTGCAAATCAAACCAGCTAAATAAATAAAGCAGAAATAAAACCATGCCAATTTCTAGGTATGGTGAAGGGTATGTGATGATGTGGGGCTATTTTAATTCCAAAGGCCAAGGGAACTTTATCAGGATGCATAGTATCCTGGATCCATGAAATAACTGGCCTTTAAAAATAAAAATCTGCCTGCCTCTATTAACATAGGGGTGCCAATATGACTCCTGTATTTTAAGGAAGAATATTTATTTATGTATGATACATTATTCATTAACAAAGAAAATTGGTGTCCTTAAAGGTTGGATATTTCTTCATTTTTTTTAATTAAGGCATTAAGATCAATTTCCAAAAGATTCCTCTTTTTAGTCAACTTTAGCAGAGGTGCCAATAATTCTTGAGGGTATTATATGTTCCAATGGCTCCACGGGTACAGGTACTGTAGAGCAGCAGGTAGAGACATCCAAGATCAATTGTTTGATAACCAAGGAACACACATACTGATGTGAAATCTAAATACCGGTATGTGGTGGGCAATTCCACAGAAAATTGACTTTTTGTCACATCCATAACGCCAGTGAAATGCATTGGCTTTTGTATGATGTGAATGACAACATTCATTGTTTGTGCATTTTTTTCTCATGTACATTCTTCAGCCAAAAATAGCAAATGCTCAAATTTTATGTAATCATTCACATCATACCATACCATCACATTTTATGGGCGCTATGGATGTTACAAAAAACATAATTTTCCATGGAATTGCCCTGGAAGCACTTTATAATGAGATGTTATGAATAAATCACCATATTACCAAATTGTTAATTAATTCAGAATTGAATGTGAATGCCTGTGCTACAAATACGTGTAAATTGCACACCTAGAACTACTATACATTTTTTGTGTTCTCTTATGCTTTTAATGACAGCTGTTTTGTAGTGAGGCTTTTGCGAAATGTGCATGTGAATTTGATGTTGCTCACCTGACAGTATTGCAGCTGCTCATTCCCAGATGCGTTCTCTGTGTCCATGCTGGACAAGATGGTGTTGATCTTGGTGACGTTCTTCTCCATGGTTTTCACTTCTTTTTCAATGGCATCCACCTCCTATGTATGAGGAGAAGCATCAATCATTCCAGCTCAGTAAATGTCCTGATATTACTGATACAACACAGAAATGCTTCCACAAGGGACCTCACATATGCTTGATATATGCTAAACAGAAAAAAATGCTAATGATTTATCTAAATTAACTAACTGATATAACATTATGCTTTCTTAATGTACAGTATTTACATTAATTTGTGTTAGTAACTGAATAATCATCATCAACCATGATGCAATGTAAGGCATTAATCATAATTTTACAGTACATAAAAGTATAGTGGTTTACCTCAGCAACGTGTAGAAGTTGGGCGTGAGGTTCCATGATGCTTTGCTGCATGTGTGTGACTTTGTGGATGGCCTTATTCAGGCGCACCTGCATGGCGTCTGTGTCACACACTGGCGAGATCTCTTGCATGACGGGCAGAAAGGCATCCAGCGCTGCCCGGATTCGCTCAGAATCCTCTAGAACCATCTAGACACACGCCACAATACAAAGTACTCTTTCAGGTCAACATCATTCCTTATAAACAGGCGTAGGAACATCACTTTTTTGTAATCAGGCGGAATTGATTTGAAGTTGAATTGAAGACAAAGGTATGTTAGCCCAGAAGGGTCATACATAATTTACATTTCAGAAAATAAAAATCATTTTATATTCTGAAATGTAAATGATGTAAGACCCTTCTGGGCCACTGTGCAAATGGGAACCCTGTGGATTTGACCTTCCTCTGCACTTCATTGCTATCAACAGCTGCAAGTCAGTGACCACTTTGCCAGTTATGAGGTCTACACACTTTACACTACAATTGTGTATCAGTATGAAGAGAATCAACTACCTGCAGATCAATCATAAGGATTTAGCATTAAAACAAACACCCAATTCCTGTATGTCGTGGTAGTGAGTGAGAAAGCTGGGCAGGGCTGGGCTGACCTGAAGCGAGACGGCATGGCCGTGAAGACACTTGGCACTGTTGTACGTGCGAGGTGTGTTCAGCCACGACTTTGCCTCCTCCTGCCAGTGGGTAGCGCTGTTGAGCAAGTCCTCGTACTCCTGAAGACAGGCTGGGATCTGTATGGAACAGCAGGACAAACACTGTGTCAGAATGGTAGACCTTCAGCCAGTTTCCAACAATATGGCTTTATAATGCAGATGTGGATGTTTTGAGACATTTCAACTCTCTCAAAACATCCACATTATGTGCAATACAGGCTATATGATTAAGTAATACACTATAATATATTTATGCCTACAGTATATTTCATTCTGTATGTACAGTATATACTAGTTGATGGTGGATTCTGGTGGGACTTAAGATGGAAAGTCTCTGTTTTTATGCAACTTGGTGGCATATCCTGATGAAACTTCTGGTAGGAAAACCTAAGCATCCTGGGAGATGTAGTTCCACTCACCCTGCTAAGGAAGGCTGTCCTTTGCTCTGCCTGCTTGGAAATCGTCTGGTAGAGTTGCAGGGGGTCGGTGAGATCGTCCATGAGGGTGTGAGCCTGGTCAGGCTGCTCCATGGCCACCTCCTGCACCTCGGCCTCCAAGACAGCCAGACGCGAGTGCCAGCGGTCCAGCTCGTCCCACACACACTGCACAAACACACACACACACACACACACACACACACATACATACAGTACATTCATAGCACAGTTTTCAGAGTTTCCACAGTTTGAAATTTGAGTGAAATTTGAATTTGCCCTGCAGGTCGATCTGGAAAGGAGCCCTGTGAAAAAGGAGTCCTCTCTTTTTCCCCCACGACAAACTTTTGCAAAACTGCCTTGTGTCACACTTGCATGGACTGCAGTCAAACACTCATCTGCACTTTATTCCAGGTTTATGGCTGTGTATGGGTTTATGTCGTATGTATGTGTCTGTATTAAGGTGTTGATTTTAACTGTGATAAGGTAAATGGTACAGACCACCACCCCCCACATTCCCTATAATGGTTTAGCCCAGACCTAATTGGGTAATTGCCTAGCCTATTTAAAGGCAGGCTTATTTCACATGGGAGAGAGATACAATAGACTGGAAACACAGGAGAACCAGGCATACATGCGGAAGAGCTTGAGGTCCAGAAATCAGGGAAGTCATAGAGTTTGTTTGTTTGTTTAATATTAAGTTAACCTTGCTTGTTTTGAGGCAAGGTTGGAGTGTGAGGTCCAGAGTTATGCAAGGTCGCCTTGTTTGGACAGGGAGCCTAGTTAATGGCACGGTACATGTTTGTTTGTCGACTGAAGAACCCTGTATTTCATGTTTTGGACCCCTATTGTGCTCCTGGATCTGCCTGTTGGTTTATGGACTAAATATATTATATTTTTGTATGGAACTGCTGTCTCCTGCCTTCCCTTGACACCACCTAATCCAGTGGCGCACCTCCCTAAACGTGGGGTGGTCGCCTCGGTCCCTCACAAGCCCATTGACAATTCTAAACTTCCCGTTTTACCACTTCCAGGGGCTTAAATCAGTCATGAAATTAAACTTATATTTACATTAAAGTCTTATCAAATCATTTAAAAAAGTGCAGCAAACATTAAAAAAGTGCAGCAAACATTTACAACTTGTAAATGAAGGTTTTAAATGCAGTTATTTACTAAATTTCAGAAAATTCCAAAGATTTGGAAACGGACGTCAATGAGCTTATTCAAATCTGCTAACAGGTCTGTCTTGGTTCACCCAGGCTAGCTCATGACATGACAGGTATGAAGATTCACTCTCACTTAAAGAGCAGGAATAGTGAGGGGTATATCTAATACTGGAAACATACACTCTAAAATATTTGCTGATTCAACTGAGTCGAGTCATCTTTTTGCTGTTATGTCAATATGTGTGTAGTAATACACTAAGCACAACTTAACTTCAAATCAAAGTAACAAGATGACTTGATTGGGATGAGTCATTTTTACTCATCCCAATATGAGTTAATTACAATAAAATGGTGAATTCCTTTTTAAGGCAGCAATCAGCTCCAGAGTCAACCTGTCTCTGATATATGATGCAACATCCAATTCAACTGGATTCATATAAGGGACCAGATCATCTGACATCTAACAGCAACTGAATTAGTGAGTGATAATACTGATATTGAAGTTCACAGAGAAGCAAACCCCACACTTACCTTCAGTGTGCCTTCGGCTCCAGCCACAGAGGTTCTGCTTTGCTGGAGCAGGTCCTGCACCTTCCCCAGACCTGCAGTGACCTCTCTGGCCTGGTCACTCAGCCTGTGCTGGGGACCACTCTGCTGGGAGGCTGCTGCTGCTGCTAGCTGCAGCACACACAAAAATGGGCAGAACTAGTTAATGCAAAGCTATCTAGGGACGCTAAAACCCATCTTGACAGACCCAGATGAAGACCCAGCTTCAGTCTCCCATGACTGATTTGAGATTTTGACCTGCAGCTCAGCTGAAACATGACGTCACTCACTTGCAAAGCACAGATACTACACAAAGAGTATAGAGATGACATGAGCAGATACGTTTGTTGATACCTTGTCTTCCACTTCCTGCAGGGAGCGACTGACTTCCTGTAGAGGAGCCTGGAGACCCTGAGGAACCTCCTGGTAGCGTTTCTTTACTCCCTCAATGATCACCTCCAGTTTAGCTCGCTGACTGCCCAGTTCTAACTTGGCCTCCTGGACAAAAAAGGACAATTGAACAAAGAACATAAACAAATTGGTATATTTTACCCCGACCCCTACACAAACAAACACAAATACATACACACAAACTGACATAAACACAAACAAACACAAATACATACACACACACACACACACACACACGCACACACACGCACGCACACACACGCACACACACACACACACACACACACACACACACACACAAACACACACACACAAGGTCAAGATGATCTTTGGTTGTGACGCCACAGTTGGATGTGGATGTGCTGTAAATAGACCCAACCAGCCCCAAAATGCATCTAGTGAGAATGCCAATTAAATAACTAACCAATTGCTGTGCACCAAAGTCTGATGAGAATACAGGAACTTGAAGTCCTTTTGAAAACACATCACTACAACCCCTAGGTTGCATTAAAAAAAATTATTTCAAAGTTATTCAAAGTAATTTCCTTCTCAAGCAATCTGTATTTCAGTGTAGAACTGAAGAGGATGCAGAAAAAATATCTTCCAGAGTAAATTTTCAGCTGAAGAAACTGAGAGTAGTATTGTTTTACCAAATGGGAGAGTGTACAGTATGTATTCTAGGGGAAAAACAGGAGGAGGTGCTTCCTGTATTAAACATAAGAGAGGCGATCTGACTGTTCCAATCAGAGGCTGAATTTGAATTGCATTAGGACCCAGGGGATCTCCTCCAATCAGTATGGAACGTGACATTCAACATATACAATGTACAGGCAAGTTCCAGCCCAGAGAGGACTGATTCAATTACATGCACATGCGAATGACCCCTGAGTGACTTGGGACTTGGGTGGTTGAGTGAACAGTGAAGGCTTATCTTACTGCTGTTGCTCCTGGTGTCATATTCAAAAGCAGCCTGAATGAGTAGTTGATATGTTTTTTTCAGACCCCAAACTCAAAATATGCAAATCCTGCTTTTCACATTTCTCTATAATGCCGACATGGTCTCCTTTGTAAGAATTCCTTCTCATAATTCTCAGCATTGGGTTCATAGGTTGCCCCTTACTTTCCTAGTTTTCTAAAAAAAAATTTGTTGATATATAGTTTTATTGAATTATATATAGAATATAGTTTTATTGATCTTGATCTTTGATTTTTTGCAAATTTTTTTTTTTTTTGCAGATTTTTTGCAAAAAGTTTTTAATGTATGCATTAGTGTGAGCCAAACTTCAAGACTTTTTCTACAACTATGCGGTTCGGAACAGAAGAACTCCTTAACGGTTTTGTTCAGAGCTGAAAATGCAACTGTGTTTGAAAGAGGACAGATATAGGTTGCTAGTGACAAAATATTAGCTTTCAGTATGGTACAATGTCTTTGTAAACAAAAAACAAAAACGCTGTTCCTAGAAGGTAGACATTTAGATTTCACCATTGCATCTGTTGTAGAAGATATTGACAGTGCAATAACTTTAAAAAAACGACCAGAAAACAATGTCAGGCAATTGTGGAGAAGAAGGATGCTTCGGGTGTTCTTTCTACAGGATTCAGCCCCTGTATCGATTGAAACATGCCTCATAATCACATCCCAATAGAGCAGTAGCAGACTCACATTCTGACTAGAATTTGAGTATGACGACGTCAGGCTAATCCTTTCCTGTGGTCAGACTGTAAGAGATCACCAACCTGTGCATGAGGGGCATCATGGTGGGCCTTCGGGAGCGGGACCAAGGATGCCACCCTTTGCCGTACGGCGTCTATCTCTTCCAGGTCTCGGCCTCGCTCCTGAATCTCCGTCAGTGCCGTCCGTCGGACCAGCATGCACTTCTCTCTAAGTCTGTGGTGGTGGTGGTGGGCAAAGGCATGAGCAGGGTCACAACCTTATCTCAGAAACAGTTGTGTCCAATAATGAGAGCATAAAGAGCTCGGACCCTGGCTGTAGCATAGCCTACAGCCTACAGTGCTGATAGTGCAAAGTGAGTTTGTGTGTACATGTGTGTTTGAGAGTTTGCGAGCAAGAGTAACAGAATGTTTTCCCTCTTAGCTTGTTTTGACCATATTTGAGTGGAGAAAATTGCACGAAATTGAATTACATTGAGAGTAACTGAGTCCGTGAATTAGCGAGAGAATGTACGTGTGACAGAGATAGAGAGATAGAGAGAGAGAGAGAGAGAGAGCAAAAGAGAGAGCAAGCAAGATAAAGTGAGAGGGGATTAGAGAGATACAGAAAGATTATGTAAAAGATAGAGAGAAATGAGTGAAAGAGAAAAAAACGAAAGAAAGCTGTGTGAAAGCTGTGTGAAAGCTGTGTGAAAGCTGTGTGAAAGGTGCAGTGTGCTTGCTGTGCAACTCCCTACCCCCTGCAGTGGCTCTGGAGGTTCTGCAGCTCCTGGCAGATCTGGACGGGCTTGTGCGGGTCGCGAAAGGCGCGGGGGCCCAGAAGCCGGCCGATGAGGGCCTGAGAGGAAGCCAGGGCCTGCTGCTCGCGGTCCAGCCACTCCTGCTGCAGCTCCGTCAGGGCCAGCAGGGCCCGCAGCTCGTCCAGGGAACCGCTCACCGCGGCGGGGTCGGGCAGCTCCCGGCTCAGGCCTTCCAGGGCCAGGCTACACCTCTCCATCTGGGTAGGAAGAAAGCAGCAAAGAGGACCAAAGAGGAGAAGCACGGTGATTTTTTCCACTGTGAGGACCGAGATATGGTGACGTTTTGTTGAGCTTGAAGCTTATTAATCAGACTGCTACTTGTACTTGTACTTGTGTATACACACACACAGACACAGACATCATCAAAATGTTAATCGCGTCATTTGCACCTTTATAAGCAAATATTTGAACGTTTGTGTGCTCCAGACAACTTCTTCTCAGACAGACTCAACTACAACACCCTCTAATAAGATCTAGAAATCCAACATGGTGTCTCCTCCATCACTCACACTCAGTGAGGCGTCCTTCCACTCCTGGTCTCTCTGCACTGAGCGCGCTCGTAGGACCCCGACGCGGCGCTTGAGCAAGGCCCACTGCCTCCAGAGCAGCGGCAGGCCCAGCTCCGCCCGCACTCCACAGTCCAGCGGCAGCGATGGGCAGACCCCCCTCAGTTGCTCCAGCCGACCAGCCAGGCACCACACCTCCTCTTGCAGGACCTGGGGGGGAGAGAGAGGGAGAGAGAGAGAGAGAGAGGGGGGGGAGAGAGAGAGAGAGAGAGAGAGAGAGATTTAGTTGAATTAGAGACCACCTACACATATAGACAGGCAGATGTAATAACAAAAAATGGCTACCTAGAAACATGAATACCCATAAGGGAAACATTTCTATTAATATAGCTATTACTGTTTTTTTTATAAAAACAATATCATTGTATAGTTGATACCTAAAATATTATACCAGTAGATTTGGCAACAATTACTTTATGAATTCATGCCAATAAAGCATCATTTGATTTGATTCTTTTGATTGGAGAGAGAGAGAGCATTTTCATCTTATTTTCTTATTTTGGTATTTTAGTATTGATCTCCCACACACAAACACACACAAGCAAGTGAGGTGTTGTGAGTGGCAAGTGGCACACACACACATACGGGGATGATTTATCAAAATACTTAATAGATGTGCATTTTTGTAGTTCAAAAATACTGCTAAATATTTTTGGTAAAACTAATACTTTTGGTCATGTGATGACATCATAAAAGTGCAAAATGAATGTAGCCTCTGACTGGTGCTAATTTACTAATTTGCCCAGACTATTGAGATTCAGGAAGATGATACAGTGTAAGATGAGTAAAGCGTAGGTTGCTCACACACACAATACACTCCCTCTCTCACACCAACCCACTCAATCAACTTGATCACACACAGAAGTTTGCCGTTTTTGGTAGAACTTGCTATGTTGTTGTGCAATGTTCCTGAGTATTGTTGTTCTGGCACCTTCCCTTTGATATTGGGCAACTTATTATTTTTTTGAAAACTTTAATCATCACTATTAACATAATCATACAATCAGAACACATGGAAATGGTTATGTGGTTGCCCTGCAACATTGCTCCAAAATGCCCCTTGGCGTCAATAGAACACCATTTACAGTAGCGCTTAGATGGTACCCAATTAGTTAAGCACCAACAAAAAGGGCCATGATCCTACCTGATCAACAGTGTTACACAGTGCAATATCAATCACCCTGACAATTGACAATGTCAGAGACTTCATTCTCTGTATAATGTCAGTGTACCATGAGTTTGAAGCTGTTATTTTAAGGTAATAGAACTGCATTTGGTTGCTTTAAATCCACATTCTGTGGCTCTCAGTAGGTTCAGTGGTTAGTTTGTACCACTTGACAAGTTACAGTTGTGACTTTTTGAGGATATCTCTGATAGTATAGTATTCAGGCTGTGAGATGTAACAGGCAGGTCAGCAGTTGATCTGATGATTTTGCAGATTAAAAATACATATATGGAGGGTAGGGATTCCATGCTCCCTTTAAAGAGTACTTTTAGTATTTTGAAAATACAAAAATACAGAATTTTATTTTGATACATAGCGTGGCTACTGCATTTTGTAGTTTATTTTGATACACTTAAACTTAGGCTATTCAATATCCTATTTTCAATACAAATACATTTGTATGTACTTTGACACACCATTGCACACATGCACTATGTCAGGCCTCTTAGGGTATTTCAATCTCATGTTTTTGTTGCACATCATGTTTTTTTAGAAGCGCATGGAAATTAAACACGAAGACACACGTACACACACACACACACACACAAATTTGTCCACTGAGATAACAATATTATAAAATGTACTGCATCAGAATAAGGGGACACTCAGCACACCTTTGCCTTGTCCTGTTGTTCTACACATTCTTCAAATGACGTGGCTTTCTGCAGAAGGCACTCATTCAGACGCGTCTCAAAATTCTGGAAGAGCTCGTGTAGCTCCACGTGCTTCTTCCTGTGATTACTCTGCTCTTCAATGTACCTACGTGGAGGGAAAATATATTTAGTTCTATATTGGAAAGACTAAGCAGGCTTTATTTTTTTTTTCTTTTGCAGATAAATAAAGTCGTCAGTTACCATTATGCCTATTATGAGTGTTCCCTACCTAGAACAGCTAATACATACAGCAGCTTATTAGACCATTAGACCATTATTAGCCTTTCATAGTGATGTGTGTATCTAATCACTTCACTGCATGCACAGTGGAAAATACTCAATAGTTAATTTCCAAAAAGAGTTCATTCATAAGTTGTTAAGAAAAAATTATAACTTAGCTAAAAGGAACATGCACATTTACTTGACAACACTTCTCAAAGGGCTGACAGTTATGATCATGCCGTAGCCAAGAACCCTAAAGGCTATAGTTCTTTGAATAACAATTTCAGAAAAGGCAAACAAGTATGAAAATAGTCTTTCTGAAGAACCATTTTTCACTTGATGTAAAGGTTCAACACAAAGTCATGGTTATTTATGGAACCAACCATATAGTGATGAAAATACCCATTTAAGCACCTTTATCTTTTAGAATATAACTCATTTATGACTCTGCTTACTTCTTCAAAGTCTCTGTCCTCAGCTGACCCTGGGCCTCCAACATAGCCTCCCTCACTAACAGCAGACTCAGGACCTGGATGTGAAGCTTCTGGGTTTCCACGGTGGAGAAGCAGGTCTGCTTGGGCACCAGGTTCCCCAGGCGGTCCATATGAGCCTTGAAGCTGTCCTTGAGGGAAGCCACGGTCTGCTGGGTAGCTTTCAGCTCCTCTTGGCAGTCTCTGGTGCCAGTCAGGTCTAACAAGAGCCTGGGCTCTGCGTCGTCCAGGAACCTGACAGCTCTTTGGACTGACCACTGATAGTCTTTGAGAGCCTCCCAAGCCTGAGACAGATTGTCCTGCACACACAGCATCATGAGTAATGAATATACCACACAATACCACATTATGTGGATAAGAAGGGAAAAACACAAAGTCTATCATATAACACCACCAGTACAAGTACTTTCCCAGATAGCAAGGTGACATTGATATGATGTTGATTTTCCATCCAAATCATCATTTTGGTTGAGATTGAAATCTCAATGGTAAATAGACATTGAATCAGCATTACAATCCTGACAAAACCCCGACAGTGCATGAGCATAGATAGAGAGACATCGAAACAACATTGGTTTATAGTTTATATTGCCATATAGCCTGGCTAGCGCCACCACTTCTCATTGAGACGTGGTCTGGGAACCAAACGTTAATTTTCTCGTATTTGAAAAAAATGCCCAGATCCGTTTATTGGGTGCCACGGATGTCTATCAAATGCGTCTGTGCATAGCTCATCATCGTCTTGCTTTCCCCCCTGTTCTGTGATTGGTTCCCTATCTCAGGCGAAAATTTGCTCCATGGTCTCCAGGCTGCCTTAGCAGCGTGAATCAAATCGCGCGCAAGGCAGCATGGGAACACCCAGGCTAATTGCCATAATCGACTAACAGTGTCAAGAAAGGTCTGATCAGTAGAGCTACTTTGGTTAAAAATAAACCTCTTCATTACCTTTTGCTCGAACCTGCCATGTCCCTGGTTCTAGTTCATAATTCCCCTGTGCTGCTACTCTGGCTGGTAACTTCGTTCACTTGTCCAGCTGACGATTAAAACTCCACGACTGTTTAGGCTGCACAGCAGCCATTCACCTGTGCACTGGGGACTTTGTTTACTGGAGTACAGTGACAGTGGGGGCATTTGCGATATCCAAGGGGGTTGGCGGCACAAACATTTCATCTCACAGATTGATGCATAATGTTATCCGCAAGTAGTTGACACAGCTAACCACCAAAAACCCAGCTGTTCTAACATTAGCTTATCAGCTAAGGCTCTAGGCTACATACATGCTGCTAACTGCTGATAACTTTGCCCTTTTTAAAGAGTTTTGTCTCCGCGATTGGCTTTGTTGTGATATGAACAAACTAGTTAATTTGCATGCATGCGTATTGCGCTGCGGTGTTGATGATGCTAACCTTTAGTTAACACCGAGCCGAACAGTCTTTCGGCCGCATTTATTTCGCTACAACAATCTACAGTAGTTTGTTCCGATTCATGTGCAAGTAGCCTACAGAGGAGAGGAGCGGGTCTGTGTGTGTGTGTGTGTGTGTGTGTGTGTGCGCGCGCGCGCGTGTATGGAGAGCACAGGACAAGGAGAAGCCGTGTCAGTGCCACTCCATGTAGACCTATTTGTTAACTAACGAAAGAAGGTCATATCTACATGAAATAGAAACACAATAGAAACGAATCAGAATCATTAAATGTTTACAAGGCTGGAAGTTCAACAAATATAGGTCTACTAATGTGATTAAAATAGTTAAATAAAAAATATTTCATTCATCAATCTTATTCAATGACCTAATGCCATCATAACATAGGCCTGGGCTCCAGGAAAGAACAGTTTATGTTTAACTTATCTAATTTTGTGTTGGTCATACTATAGAATAATATATTGCTTTCTATGTTGAATAAGACAGAAGATAAAGAGCTTAAAAATAATCGCATCACAATCGCAATATTGGTGAGAAAAATCGCAATTAGATTTTTTTCCAAAATCGTTCACCCCTACTCCGGGTACCTACAATTTCCGCACAACTTGGTGGAAAAGTGTAGCACAGGTTAAAGAAAACCTATTCATGTTTGGACTCAAAAGGAACTTTAAAGTATTTCCCATATAGTAGCCTTTTAGCTCACAACGACAATGAAAGTGGAACTTGGAAAGTGGAAGTCAAAATGTGGAAGTCAAAATGTGATGACGGCACACAAACTTGGGCAAAAACGTTTAGTATACACTTGTGGTGATAGCCTACAGTTAATGTGAATCGCTGACTATAACCAATGTAGAAGATTTGCACCAAATAGGCCTAAAGGCTGTGGTTGTGTTTCTACAACATGTTGGCACAAATCGTAATTTCTGTCAACTATGACGATCTCCATGCATGTTCAGTAGCCTATATTTTTCATTTAGTCAAACAGTGACATGTGGTTTAATCAGTGTTGGGCAAGTTACTTCAAAATCGTAATATATTATGTATTACTTATTACTGTCATTTCAAAGTAATTCATTACATTATAATATTACTGTTTCTGAATTGTAAGGCATTACACTATTGTATTACTTTTAAGTTACTTTTACCAAAATATCTAGAAATATGGATTTGGAATTCAAAATGCAGTTTATTATGCTCAATGTAGCTCATTGCACTTCTAATGGAGGGTGATGTGGTACAACATTATGACTGAACTTAAGGCTACAGTAGAATGCAATAGGTGCAGTGATGGCTCATGATGCAATACAAGGAACAATCATAGCCAGAATTTTGTTTAAAGAAGACAAAAGGTCAAAGTCTGGTCAATTGTGATATAAATGCTGTAACTTTAGGCTTAGGCCTACTCCTTAAAATCAACAGAGAGCCCACTACCTGTATATTGTAACCCAAAACTTAAAGACATGTCAAGATAGGCTACACAGTGCAGCTTTTTATTAACAAAGTATGTCATCATATGGCCAACTATAAAGATGTAATCTGCCTGTTCCCAGGGATGGGTAGTATTTCTGAAACATGTAATATGTGTTTCAAATGCAAAATAGTATTTTGTCATTTGTATTTTATTGGGTTGAAGGAAATGGCTCTGTATTTTGTATCAAAATACTTTATTGGTGTGTATTTTTGTATTTTAAAAATACTGCAAAATACTAAATGTGAAAAACACAAAAAAAGTACACACAGGTGTAATGAATAATTGGTAATTAGGCAACAATGGTTTATGTTTATCGCAATCAGCTAATGTGAGAACAGCTGTGTTCAACAACACTTACAGCTTTTCAGTGACGGCTATTGCTGAAGCATCAGCCCTGGTCTGAAGCACTGGTGTGAAGTGGTACGCAAGTAAAGATGAGCAAGTTGACCTGTGCAAGTTCACATAAGGACACTGACAAAGGCAACCATGTCCCATTGTCTCCATGCCAATCTTTAACAGAAAAATGTCAAATATCTCAACCACAATGACATCAATAGATGGTAAGTAGAGATGCAC
The DNA here is from genome assembly GCF_018492685.1 of Alosa sapidissima. Taxonomy (NCBI): domain Eukaryota; kingdom Metazoa; phylum Chordata; class Actinopteri; order Clupeiformes; family Clupeidae; genus Alosa; species Alosa sapidissima. The sequence goes on from NC_055962.1 coordinate 11,329,144, forward strand.
CGATTGCAATTTTCTGGGCCGATACCGATTTCCAATTTTTCATAGTTTGACCTGCCGATACCGATTTTAGCCGATTCCGATTTCATTTCTTCTAACCAATTTACAGCACACACACAAATAGTTATTTTCTATCTTTTTATCTTTTTTATAGAAGATGTTAATATAGACATGTAATCAATTTATCAATAAGGAAATGGCTGTTAAAAAAAATGGAACCGGTGAGCAGACAGATTCTTCTTCAAGTCTAACTTCAGCTGCAGTATCAAATTATGGATTAAGTTAAGTTATGGAACACCCATTTTATTCTTCTCACATCCAATATCCAACTAAAGATATAAGAACAATTTTCATGATACATTTGAACATGCTACCATGATACATTTGAACATGCTACCATGTAACATTTTCATATGCATTGATGAATTTATGGGAGGGCGAGGGAAAAGTGGTAGTGGCCTAGGCTATCACGCAAACACAGGGGAGAAGTGCTAATAGCGATTAGGTGCTCCACCATATATGAAAACAGTGCACGTCTGTTTTGCGATGAAAAAATTAAATCCAAATTCCGGTTAAATGCATCAATTAGGCTATAGAAACTTTCAGAGACGGCTGATTCAGTATTCAGAGCATCAGTTTTCTTCATTGTAGGCTACTATGTCAAAAGCAACTTTAACGTTTGTTTGCCTTTGTAATAGGCTATCGTTTGTTCACTTTCACGACATCCACTTCTCAATCTGCTAGACTATACTAGGGTATTTTAAGGCATAGCCCTAGTCTACGTGCAGTAAATAGTTCGAGTATTTTTTTTTAAAGTGGAGTAGAACTACTAGGGCTACTGTATGTCGCTGCTTGTTGACATCTTATTATGTAGCCTATGATCGCTAAACTTTGATTATTTTTAATGTCGCAATCGGTTATCTCCGTTCAGCAGCGCTTGTGGTTCAGCTGCGGGCACGCAATTAGCGGCAGTGACGGGCGGTGATGAGCGATGTTTACGTAGCCTAATGAAGTGACAGCTTAGTAAATTCCACGCAGTAGGCCAATGGCAAAGCACAGCGTTTGCTGCATAGAAAAACTCAGTAGCCTATTATCGCTTTGTTTGTAGCCTTACATCCAGCCCTGAGTGCTGGCCTGGTTGCTAGCTTCTTCAAACTTTGCAAACTCAGCTAGGTGTTGTTACAATTGCGGCGCACGAGTGCATTTGACCGGCATAAAATCGGCATGTCTCAGACTGACCGGCTGGTCGCCGGTCATGGCCAATCACGTGAAAATCGGCCGATTCCGGTCACCAGCCGATCTATCGGTGCATCTCTAATGGTAAGGTGTTGAGTGTGTTTGAATTCCCTTCCTTGTAGCATCCTTTTCTGCATTCCACAGTGGGGAGAAGTTCACCTTGTTTAATTAAATAACAATTCTATTTCCTTATTAGCTGCATACTTGAGGTTGGAGATATTAAGGCACGTCAAGTCTCTCACATACTGGAACTTCAAGATACATAGCCATATGATTTTCTTATTCAGTTCTGCACTGGACTTGAATTACGAATTTTGGCACAGATACACAATTATGATTTTGGCCTATTGATTATAATGTGGTTAATTGAAAGCTCTGTCAGTCATTTGGATAAGCATCAGCTAGATGACTAAATGTAAATGTAAATTCTTGAATTATTCTTAATTTTGATCACACTACATGAACTTGCATATGGTATATGACAGGGGCCAAATTGTATTGTTTTTTACTATATAGTTTTAATAGGCTAAATGTTTGGGATAAAAAAAAAAGCTTTTTTGCAGTGCTTCCATACTTCCTTGAAAAAAGTATTTTGAGTATTTTCTAAATACAAAAATACAGTATTTTATTTTGATACATACGTAATATGGTTAGGCCTACTGTATTTTGTAGTTTATTTTGATACATTAAAAATGAGGGTATTAGGTATTTTATTTAGAAATACATTCTGATGTATTTTTGCCCATCCCTGCCTGTTCCCAGCATTAGCACAACACTTTGCGATGATTAGCTTGTCACCTGTGACGATATATGGTAGGCCTAAGTGACTGACCTATCTGGGTACACTCAACACCTTACCATATATTGATGTCATTGTGGTTGAGATATCTGACATTTTTCTGTTAAAGATTGGCATGGAGACAATGGGACATGGTTGCCTTTGTCAGTGTCCTTATGTGAACTTGCACAGGTCAACTTGCTCATCTTTACTTGCGTACCACTTCACACCAGTGCTTCAAAGACCAGAGCTGATGCTTCAGCAATAGCCGTCACTGAAAAGCTGTAAGTGTTGTTGAACACAGCTGTTCTCACATTAGCTTATTGCGATAAACATAAACCATTGTTGCCTAATTACCAATTATTCATTACACCTGTCTGTAGTATCTACTTTTTTTGTTTTTCACATATAGTATTTTGCAGTATTTTTAAAATTACAAAATTACTATTTTGCATTTGAAACACATATTACATGTTTCAGAAATACTACCCATCCCTGGGAACAGGCAGATTACATCTTTATAGTTGGCCATATAATGACATACTTAGGTTAATACTGTATTTCACCAGTTAGGGCACAAAAATGGCCAGTAGCTGCACTGTGTAGCCTATCTTGACATGTCTTTAAGTTTTGGGTTACAATATACAGGTAGTGGGCTCTCTGTTGATTTTAATGAGTAGGCCTAAGCCTAAAGTTACAGCATTTCTATCACAATTGACCAGACTTTGACCTTTTGTCTTCTTTTAACAAAATTCTGGCTATGATTGTTCCTTGTATTGCATCATAAGCCATCACTGCACCTATTGCATTCTACTGTAGCCTTAAGCCTAGCTCAGTCAACTGGATGGTCAGGCTGACTGCAACCGTAGGCCTACTGAATAGATGGCAGGGAAGCACAGCACACGGGAATTTATAAATGAAGAAAAGTGAATAAATGCACTTGCTTTTCAAACTGATAACAAGTTGTCAATGGTTATTTATGCAAGCTTGTGTAGCCTAAACCAGACATACCTAGGCCTAGCCAAATGTATCCTGGCTGTAGATAAAGCAGGGTATGAATTTCCCAATATTTTGCCAGATTTATAGTGGTTTACTGCAGTTTAATATGAATTGAAATACCATTGAAATCGCATTGATCTTTAGTTTGGTTGTAATTTCAACATTGTTTCAATATTTATTTTAATTGAAATACAATTGAAATTCCGCTGGTCTATAGTTAATAAATCAACATTGTTTCAATATTAACTGAGGGTGCAAACTGATGTTAAATCAACATCGAAATCCGACATTGATTCAATGATTTATGGTTGACAATGTAATGTTGATTCTACATAGTTTCAATGCCTGTCTGCTATCTGGGTTAGCAATTTTTCAAAGCGACTAACAAACAACCAGCAGTGGTCTGGAATCAAGCCTAAGATGACTGCTTGGACTAACCACTAACTGCCAAACCACCACCAAACAACCATTCACATGCTGACCAAACCACATTTACCAGATGGTATTACCCAATGATGACTTGATGTAAAGGTCACCAAACAACCACTCACATGCTGACCAAACCACATTTACCAGATGGTATTACCCAATGATGACTTCAGTTATTGCACAATCAATTAAGTAAGCATTGTAAGCTTTTTTACGCTATATTTTTCACAGACACAAAATGTTCTACTGGAAATCATAAAATTGAAAAGGATAGGAGTCTTAATACATATACTGTAGATTATCAATTGAACTAGAGGAACCTATTTCACTTTAGAGAGCTTACCATTCTAATATTGCAATCTCTGGAGATCTTTTTTCCGTAGTGAGACAGTTCTCTGAGAGCCTCCTCTTCAGTTCCTCCCCTATGCTCTAGAGCCTCCAGCACTCTTAGTCCGCTCTCCATACTCCTCTGAAGCACCGAACACTTCTGCAACTCCCTCACTATGGCTTGCTCGTTTGGATCGAGGCAGGCAGCTCGCTGAAGCTCTTGTCTGGCTTTATGGAAGACATTAGCGATGGCTGTGAGATCTGCCGGGCAAGTGAGTCCGTCTAACAGCTTGTGCTCTATGCTGCAAAGTTCATTGTGAATGGTCAGCTCCCAGGAGGCCAGGCTCTCCAGCGTCCGGTGGATTTTCTGCCGCTCGGACGTCAGCTGAGACGGGTAGACGTCTCCCGAGATGGCCTCCAGCTGATCAGCAGCCTGCTGACACTGCTGCTTCACCAGGGGGAGCTCCATCAGTAGGGCCCTGCAGACCTGCAGCCTTTCTCTCCGGTCCACCGTCCGGTCACTCGTCTGAGGGATCCCCTTCTTCACAACCTCCCTGGAGTCCTCCATTCGCTTTCTGTAGTTCAGGTACTTCTCATGTTCACGGGCTTGGATGTCGAGCATCCTTGCCTTGGCCTGCAGGGTGTGAATGGTCTGCAGCAGCCCCTTCTTCTGCGACTCCTGGCAGTGCTGAAGCTCTTGCACATGGCACTGGTACTCAACCAACATGTGCCTCAGTGGCTCAACGGCAGATAAAGAGGCACTAGTCACCGGGAACCTTTGTCTCTCCAGGTCCATGGATATCTGCTTAATGCTCTTCTGAATGGTGGTCAGCTCTTCAGCTGTGGTCTCCTGGGCATGAAGTAGCTCTTCAAGCTCCCAGCAAGCAGCTCGCTCAGAGCTAGCCACCCCTGAGACCTCTGCTTGTAGAATTGTAAGCCGGTCGATGAGATAATGGCTCTCTCCAATGCTAAGGTCGGGGATTATAATGGAACATTGCTCCAGGAGGCCTTCAATGACAGCAGTTTGCTTTTCGGCTTCTTTCAGGGTAGCGCTATGCCATTGCAGTCCAACCTTCAAGTCTGCTACGCTTGCCTTTAGCTTTGAATCTCTGGTCCTGCTACCTTCCTTCTCGATGTGGGCCACCAACCAGGTACTGACTTCTGAAATCTGAGCCCACATTTTCTCTCTTGACTGTTGAGCCTGGTTCACCTCTTCAATTGCATGAGTGATCTTTTCTGAAATTACTTGATAAGTATCCTCTAAATCCTCCAATAAAGATAACATCACTGAAACATCATCTTCCCTCAGGCCTAAGAGCAAGGCCTTCTGTTCCTCCACCACAGATGTGACTTGGCTTTGCCTGGCAGAAACCTCTGACTGGAGCCTCTTAATGTTAGTAAGCTGGTGGTGGGCATGTTCAGAGAACAGAGCTACTTTTCTCCTTGCTTCGACTTGTTGCTCTACGTGTTTAGCCCACGGAAGAAAGTTCTGAACTACTTCTATTAGTTTAGCTACTGAAGAGTCACTCACAGAGGTGACATTGCTGAGGAGCTGTTCTTGAGTATGATCCAACTGTGCCTTCAAGTGCAGCAGGACTTCTTCCATCTCATGCTGTTCCTTCTTCCCGAGAAAGTTTTGGTTGAACGCTTCAAAAATCCCAAGAAGGTTGATGTACTGCTCATTAGCAGTGGTTAGCTCTGAAGCAGTCACAGTGAGCTGCACGGCCATCTGGCAATCTGAGAGTGGTGTTGAGGACTGCAATGAATCCATAGAGGTGTGGATATTCTCCAGTTTGCATTCTAATTCCCTGGCCTCTTGAAGCACAGCAGACGTCTCTATTGTACAAGCAGTGGCATGCCTCAGGGTTCTGTCTGCGGTCCCCTGTAATATCTGCCACCCCTCTTGAAGGCCTTCTACCTGGGCAAGGAGTGCTACTGGTCCATCTGCCTCACTCAGGTGGGCAGACACCTGGCAGCAGGTTTGTAGCAGTTCTCCTATCTTGTCCTTCTCTTGGTCCATACCCTTCAAGAATGTCTGCAATTTTTCTGCTTGAATGGAGGTGCTTCCCAAATTATCCCTGATACAAATGGAGAGAAAGACATCAGAGGAATTTCATTAACCATATTTCATAACCATAGGCTACCAACACAATGGAGACACAACAGATGCCATTAATTGCCCACTGTTAAACATCAAACTGAACAAGAATTAAAATATTTTAAAATCATTTCAGGGCACATTGATAACTTCTCTCTTACTCACCACTCAATATGAGGTAATTATGTGCTATTTCACAGCATAGTTTATAACTCCACACATGCCTTTGCCTCAGCCGGTGGGAGATTATACAGTGATGGCCAAAAGTGTTGGTACCCATGCTAAAGTTGACTGAAAAGAGGAATATAAAATCATCTTTTAGAAATTGATCTTAATGCCTTAAGTGAAAAATGAGGAAATATCTAACCTTTAAGGACACCAATTTTCTTAGTGAATGAATAATGTATCAAACATAAATAAATGTTCTTCCTTAAAATACAGGGGTCATAAGTATTGCCACCCCTATGTTAAATTCCCATAGAGACAAACAGATTTTTATTTTTAAAGGCCAGTTATTTCATGGATCCAGAATACTGTGCATCCTGATAAAGTTACCTTGGCCTTTGGAATTAAAATAGCCCCACATCATCACATACCCTTCACCATACCTAGAGATTGGCATGGTGTTATTTCAGTTAGCCTATTAGCTGGTTTGATTTGCATTGAGCTCAATGAGCAACATCCATGAAATAACTGGCCTTTAAAAATAAAAATCTGCCTGTCTCTATGGGAATTTAACACAGGGGTGGCAATACTTATGACCCCTGTATTTTAAGGAAGAACATTTATTTATTTATGAGACATTATTCATTCACTTTGGTGTCCTTAAAGGTTAGATATTTCCTAATTTTTCACATTTTTTCACCTCAATTTCCAAAAGATGATTTTATAGTCCTCTTTTCAGTCAACTTTAGCATGGGTGCCAACACTTTTGGCCATCACTGTATAGTATAACAATGTTATACAAATACACATGTGTGCCTATCTAATTAACTCACAGGTTTAGCATCTCCATCTCAGCTGTGAATCTCTGAAGGGTGGCTCTTAGAGCCTCTGTTTGCTGGTGGTACTGCTTGACCTGGAGAAGCTGGGCCTCTTTAACCTGAACTGTGGCTGATGCATTCAGCAGGGCGGCGCTCCAACTACCCTCCATGCGCTGCGTGGCCTCGGACTGCAGGTCCCTGTCCGCTTCTTGGTGAGACACAGCGGCCACTTGCTGTAGCACACGCTGTCTGCAGCTCTGTAGAGGACACCAAAATATGTAAGGAACAATACAGTATGGCAGGGTCCGCTGCCCACTAGCAGTCCCTGAAGGCAATTCTAGTGATCCCTGACCAATGCAATCATTCAATGATGATTTATATGGACAAAAAAATTTAGTTTTAATATGGGGATCACTGTTTTCTATTCAGCAGTGGTTCTCTGGTTGCTTCCTTGTAAAAACAATATCTCTTTACATCTGGATGTCATGTATGGTAAATGAGAGACACTGTGTCTTAAATTATTACATGCAATATTGTAAGAAGTGAAAAATCAAAGCAAGAACAGGTAAAGTAGAAGGGAGGCTGCCCCATGCCAGGTTGCACACTGAAGAAGGCATGTGCCAAAACGCCTCTGTGCAAATAAAAGTGAACTTATGCATGGTGCAGCCTCCCTCCCACTTTACTTGATCTGACTATTCAGGCCAGCACTCTAATAGTTTGGAAAGCTACATATTCAGTGAATCCTGCTCCTATCTTTATTTACAAAGCAAGAACACTAATGTGATGATGAACCTAATACTGCAAACAAAGCCTGAGCATCTTGACACACAGACATACAGTAACACATAACTATGGTGTCCATTAAAAAGCTCTAAACAGGTACAGTGGTTCATACTTCTGCTTCCTGTAGCTGCAGGGCCATGACCAGAGGGTTGAGCTGAGCCGGCTGGTACCGGCAGCCCAGAACCCTGTGAACCGCCCTCCCGAGTCGGGTCGCTGGTTCCGCCACCGTGGGCTGGAGGCATGAGATGGCTTCCATTGGTTCACCTCCCTGTCACGCAGCAATGAAAGTAAAATCACAACGAACTGCATGATGATAAACAACAAGAGGTGGTGAAAGAACAGACTGTGCCACTGTGGTGCAGACGTGCATTCTTCAGTAATTATCAAAAGTCCTAAGACATCACAGGAAATCCCAATGACCAGTCTCCATCCTGTGTAGGCCCTACCCAAGTCCCTGGTGGGCCCACGTTATCATTGAGCCCAATTTTCGTTCAAAGTCTGTCGCCATTATCTTTCAAGTGGCCCATGAATCTCCCTCGTCTGTAAACACACACGCTGGCGATATATTTAACAACCCCAATTTTCCATTCGCATGCTGCTCTCTAACATGGAGCTGTAATGGTAGGAAATGCCCACAAACATGCTGAAAAGCAGCTTTTCATAACTGTAACCTATGATTTAGAAAACCACTGGTGTTTGAGCCCAGATTCACGTGTATAGGATCTTTTAAACTGAATACCTTCACAATCCACACAGAGACACTCACCACAAGACTGTGGGCTCCCACCACTGGTTCAGCATCACCCAGAATGACCAGAAGAGTGTCTCCATCTTCTAGTCCCTGGGGCAATTCCACAGTGACCCCTAAAGCCCTGTCTCCGGCAACCAGGTCTTTTGCAGTTCGTTGTACTCTTCTGTCCTTTGTGATCTTAACCTGGTCCTGTTGATGGAGAAACATTGTTGGCACAATGTTGGCAATAGAAATGTTGGCACATTAGGACCTGATTTATCCTCCAGTCAAGTTTATGATCATTCTTCAATTCATAAATCTCTAGTTTTGTTCCCTTTTGTGCCTAGCATTCTGCTCAGTCCCATGCCGTCCTGATAGTGTGTCTCTGTTTTCTGTGGCTGTTCGAACTGGAATGCCGAGACTGCCTCAGGGCATATGGGGCGTATCCCTCATACATTTAAGACTCATTGGAGAAGCTGCAGTGCAGGAACTACTACTTGTGTTGAGAAATAAAACTAGTGCAACGATTCTGGACTGTAAACCCCATAGACCTGCACACGTCACTTTGACACCAAGCCAAAGGAGAAAAACAAATTCCTGACACACACAAAACCGGCCATGCAGACTGAGAGATTGTGGCGGGTCACCCTGCAAGCTACCACATGCATACACATCCTTAGCAGAAAATGTGCTAATTACACTTCAGTTGGGTAAAGTCTTACAAAAGATTCCACTGAGTTTTCAGTGAGAACATAGCAAAGATGAAATTTACCCTTTAAGATAGATCCAGGAATGACAGAGCCAAAATGAGAAAGAGAGCTCCTCTATTAGCTCTATGGAGCCCTCGGGACCAACTCATGGTAGAGACGAAAATTAAAATCTGACAAGCTGAATTTACTCAACTCCAGAAAATTTGATCAAATTTGAGTTTACATTAATTAAGCAAAGGTTTTTTTTCTCATACTGTGTTGTGTTGTACAGTGCCTATTTGGTGTTAGACAAATGTCAGAGTGAATATTAAAACACTGATATATTTCTCCAGTGTAAATTCGGATTGCTCAAGATGAGCTTACTCTTACATTGTTTTTAAAGTTGCTCTTCAAAGTTAGAGAGGAAAGGGGAAAAAAAAAACAGACAAGCCCTGATGATTCCAGTTATTTGTCTTCAGGCAAACTGTGACCTTTCGCTGTGTCATGGGCTAAATCATGCCAATGCAAGCCTCGAACAAAGAAAAGGCCTTTGAACGTGGCACAAATTTAAATACTGAAAATACTGAAGACTACAAAAAAAGAAGAGAATGTTCACAAGAATCACTATGACAAAAATAATCCCAGAAATCTTTCAAGAACTCATTTGGCAAAAGTCAATAACTCACTAAGATAAGACAAGATAATACCTTAACTGTCTCACGACGGAGAAATGTGCTTTGTTACAACAGCACGAGTCGCTGTATCACTGTGTGGGGCGGAAGCTGCACTGAATACAACATGAAAGCCCTGCAGCGCATAGTGAACACAGCTGGAAGGATTATTGGTGCTTCACTCCCCTCCCTGAAGGACATTTACACCACCCACCTCACCCGCAAGGCGACCAAAATTGTGAGTGATGCAAGTCACCCCGCTCACAATCTGTTTGATCTACTGCCCTCTGGGAAGAGGTACAGAAGCCTGCGCTCCCGCACTACCAGACTCACCAACAGCTTCATACACCAAGCTGTAAGGATGCTGAACTCTCTCCTCCTCTCCACCCTCAGCTACATAACATCCTGGACATTGGACCCAAAATGGCCGCCTGCACTACTCCACTTGCACACTTGCACACTTGCACACTTGTACACTTGTACACTTTACAACTTGGTGTTGTTGTCCTGAAAACACAACACTTCTGCTGCTCTTACATAACTTGCACCACTATGCCACTTTCTTTCTTACTTAGGTCAAACAGAACTACCCAAGCCTTTTATTGGCCTGACTTTGCACTAGTATTTTATTGACTGTCTATGCACAATTTCAACCAAATTTTGCTGCTCTTATTTTTTCATTATTATATGTGCCCTCTTATTTACTTATTTACTTACTTTTTTGTTTACTGAAATGTTATGTTTGTCTGTGGACCTAAATTGGCAAAATATGTCTTGTCTTCACCGTGGGATAGTGAGAAACGTAATTTCGATCTCTTTGTATGTCTGGAACATGTGAAGAAATTGACAATAAAGCTGACTTTGACTTTGACTTTGACTTTGACTTTGTTAGTGAGCAAGAGCTGCTGTAATAGGCAGCCACTCAGATGGTAAAAAGAAGGAAAAAAAAACTTAAAGAGCAACAAACTATGCACAGGTGTACATTACCTGAGGGTCTGGGACTATCTTTGGCAGATCAGTATTGTCATCCTCCAGGGAATGCATTTCTGCTTTGGAGGTCATTGGAGATATTTTCTTGAGTGACTGGGTATGGATCGGCTCCTGGGGATCTGGGTCATCTTGGTGTGAGGGGTCCGATTGTAACAGCTCCGTACCGCGGGTCTGCGTGTCGACTTTATCTTTAACGTGTGAAATGGAAACAGCATCAGGCCCATGACTGGGAGACACACTAACAACGTTGGCCTCTTCAGACACTCCCTGATCAGACGCCTCTGGCCTCCTGGTGCCTGTTTCTCCTTCAGCGTCTGCGCTCTCTGATGTCACACTATTGACGTCCTGTCCCTGGTGCTTGTTTCTAGTAACTATTAGGCTGATATCGATACTCTGTGATTGTCCTGAGGAGTTTGCCCCCTGTAAGTCCTTTTGTGTAAGTCCATCAGTTTGAGTGATGTGAATTGGGTCAATCTCTTTAGACTCCAGGACTATCTGAGCAACTCTGAGCACAGGGTCCGTGGGGGTGCTGCTGCGCGTTGTGTCCAGAAGTGAGGCAGATGAGACCACTGGCTGCAATAGCACATCCTGTGACTTCAACTTGGAGAGGTCAAGTTCAGCTTCCCTTTCAGAGAGCACTGACTCAGGGGATCCATAGCCATCACCATCTGCCACAGATGTACCAACATTTTCAGGTGACCCTGAGATTTCTGGCTGTTTTTGCTGATGCCCAGAGCTATTCTCTGATGGTAAACTTGAAACCTCAGAGCTCCTTTTCTCTATGGGTTCTCTGATTTGACTGTCCATTGACTCATTTGTAGACACATCAGCTTCTAGAATTATAGTGAAAACCTTCTTGGGCTTGGTGTGCTCAACCAGTGAACCCTCATAGTTTTGCATGGCCTTTTTACCCTCTCCAGATTCCTGACTTGGTGACGCTGTACTAGGCTCTTGCTTGGTGCTCTGTAGTTCATCAGGACTGCACTCGTCATGGAAAGATGTATAGTCTGACTGCTTGGGTTCACTAAGCTGTGTTGCTGCTGTGTCTGTGGAAATATTTTCATTTTGGGACAATTCCGCATCCAAAATAATAGTAGCTACTTTTTTGGGTGAAGGGAGGACCTCTTCCTGATTTAGCTCTGGATGCTCCCTTGCTGTGAGCTCAAGTGGATGTTTTGTTTTCGCCTTCTGGTGTTTCAGACTCGTCTCTGGTACATTCATGCCTTCACTCTGCTGAGTGGTCACAGCATCAGAGTGACTGGACATATCCTGAAGGGGTCTAGAAATGGAAATATCTGTTGCTGGTTGGCTGTCTCTAGCACCAGTGAGGTCGGCGTCCAGGACAATGGTCAACACGGGCTTTGGAGGGCCATCCGGCTCTTCCCTGTGATCATCAGCCTTCACAGTTGTGTTGCTAATATGGCTTGACCTCAAGGTAGTGCCTGGTTCAAAGCTGCCATCAGCTTGCTGTGCATTACTGGCTGCTATGCTATTAACTCCAGTAGATTCCTGCCTTCGGGTAAGCTGCACAGGGAGTTTAGAAGGAGTCTTTTGTGCATCACTGTCCAATGTCTTGGCTGGTGGGCTACTAACCCCAGTAGATTCCTGGCCTAGGGTAAGCTCCACAGAGAGTTCAGAAGGAGTCTTTGTGCACAGGGTCTGTGACATGCTCTCACGTGCTGTGCTCTGTGTTGCCATCACTTGAGCACCCACTTCAGAATTGCTCTTAGCGTGTTGTGCATCACTGTCCACTGTCTTGGCTGGCGTGCTTTGGACCTCAGGTGATCTCTGCCCTGAGGCAGGCTCCACAGAGGGACTAGAGGGAGTCTCTGTGGACAGGGTCTGTGATGCTCTCTCCTCTGCTCCACTCTGTGCTACTGTCTCTTGAGCTGACGTAGCGCGTGTCGCCTCCACCGGACTCTTAGCCAACTACATATAACACATAGAGAGAGAGCAGAGAGAAATAGTTTACATACATGATTATGTAACATGGCTTGCCATGCATCCACATCACAATCCCATCAGATAGCCAATCGGTGGTGGGCATACTGGCATCACAATGGCTGAATCACTCCCAGATTGCACATGGCACAAAGGACGGGTCACCTCTGATTGGTTGCCTGCTCACCTGAAGGCTCTGTGATAGGCCCGCGAGCTGAGTGGTGCTGTCCGTCAGAGCGTCTGTCCCCTCTCTCTCCAGACTCTGCATGAGCTGCTGGCCCACGATGCTTTTCAGAAAGTCTGTGTGCAAGAGCGCCCCCTGCAGGTTCCGTCTCAGCGTCTCTCCCTCCTGCAGCGCCATCTGAAAGAGTAGAGGGCACGACAGGGCATTTGTACTTTTCCCATACTGCTGCTGTGAGAGTGCCGCAGACACACTCTCTCTTTGGACTTTTCTCCGCTGCTCTGGCATCCATTACGGTCCTCATCCACTACACTCCAATTCCCAGGTAAAAAAACATCACCTGTGGAGACATGAAACTGCATGCTGTATAGGGGCATGCATTGACACACATAGGTAGAAACACACACACACTCTCTTTCCATCTTTCACATGGACAAACACGCACGCACACACGCACGCACACACGCACGCACACACACACACACACACACACACACGCAAATGCACACAGATAGAATAGACACAAACACACTCTTCTGCACTTTTATCACTCTTCATGAGACGAGCCTCCACCTGACTGACTCTTAAAAGCCCTGTCCTCGTCAGCTACACTGCTCCATTATTTCTCCTGTCAGTGAGAGTGCCTTTTGCCTTTGTCTGAAAAAGCTTCAACTTTAAAGTAATGGAGCTTGCTGTTTTTCCCTGAGACCTGAGTGATTGTGTGTGTGTGTGTGTGTGTGTGTGTGTGTGTGTGTGCGCGCGAGTGAGTGAGTGAGCGAGTGTTATTTGTGAGTGTGTGTGTGTGTGTGTGTGTGTGTGTGTGTGTGTGCATTTGTCCAAAGTGGTTGCTTTCTATCAGGGTCTATCAGGGTTCGAATTGCAATTCTGCTTCCTGTTTACTACCTCAATTGAAATGCAAGAGAAATTCAAGAATTGAATTGGAATTTAAGAGCCAGTTTCAATTCAATTCTGGAATTTTGCACAACCCTGCTTTCTATAAGAAAGACAACAGTCAAGTCAGCAATCAAGCAAGCGAGGCCAGCTCTTGATTGACGCAGGCTTTCTTGCATTCTGGATATCGACTCGTGGTTCCATGGTAACCGAAGAGACCTGATGTGCAAAGGGTCGACTAGGTGGCTGGCGATTAATAAGTTGAGCTTTCGCATGTAAGCAGCAATGCCCTGACTGAACTCATGAGAAGTTTTCTTTTTGTTTTATTTTTTTCAGAAAAAGTTTATAGTCAGGTAAAGAAAGGTAGCGGCTCATATGATCGGAGGAGACATGTCTCTCCGTGACTCTGAACTACTTCAGGGAGCAGTCTCCCGAGTGTTGCTCAAATCTAAATGTCATGTAAATGTTAGCATACTGTATTTCTTCGCCTCTTTACCCAGCCAGAGGGGGCTTGTGGGGGACGGGTGTGTCTCTATCTGGAACGCTCACCTCACTTCCAGGCAGCCAACCCGTGTGCTCCCTGGCCTGGGGCTTAATGGGTGGTCTGGCACCCCATCATACGCTGGCAGTGGATTCAATGTGTGCGAAATGCTTTCAGGACATCTACACAGACGCCTATAGACATCTGAATTGTAGCATTTTTCATTCTTTTGTTCGTTCATTCATTCATCCATCCATCCATCCACCCATTCATTCATTCATTCATTCATTCATTCATTCATTCATTCATTCACTACATTCACATCTTCAAAGCATGCTGGGTTGGGCATGGACGCCCCGTGGTGGATTTGATGCATGTGGCTGCCCCACACTGACATGCAATTCTGTATGTACTGTATGTTTAATGCTCAGTGTGAGTGATCTTTATATCTGACAGCATTTACACTTTTCCAACACGTTTCTATTGAAAAACATTTGAGTTTTTGTACATTTGACGTCACCCCCCCCCCAAAAAAAAAAATTTGAAAAAAATAAATCTATATAAGTATAAGTATATATACTTTTTTGATCCCGTGAGGGAAATTTGGTCTCTGCATTTAACCCAATCGGTGAATTAGTGAAACACACACAGTGTACACACAGTGAGGTGAAGCACATACTAATCCCGGCGCAGTGAGCTGCCTGCTACAATGGCGGCGCTCGGGGAGCAGTGAGGGGTTAGGTGCCTTGCTCAAGGGCACTTCAGCCGCGGCCCACTGGTCGGGGCTCGAACCGGCCAGAGTGCTAACCAGTGGGCCACGGCTGCCCCACAAATCTATGTATCTCCTCCGAGTTAAACCGGTGTGCCGTGCTCCCTACCTCTGTAGACTGGGCTGTCTGGGGCCGCTGCTGACTCTGACTCTGGCTCCACAGGCGCAGGGCCTGGATGGACTCGCGGACACTGAGCACCGTCCGCTCCTTACACACCCTCAGACTCTCGGACAGGGATATGCTGAGGCTACAGGAGAGGGAGAGAGGGAGAGAGAGAACAAGAAGCATAGGAAGAAAACATGGAGAAGTCACAACATGGAGTAACATGACGAGGTAAAACATTCCTTGAGTCTCGTGACTAAGGGTGGATATATACCCTACACTTCAATGATCAATATCAGTATGCAGCGAAGGGAGAAAGCACTCACTCCACCTGGCCTCGTACCCTGGTCTATAGGGTAAAAAACCTGATCGCATGTTAGTATGGCAGTCAAAGTGCATACTCAACTGTAAATAAAATACTCCTTCACAAAGCATTGTGATATTAAAGAGCACCAAATAAAAACGTACTGCATATCCTGGATCAAACTGTGCTCCACTCTACTCTATCCTCTCCTATTATTCTGATAAAGGGCTCAGACTGGCCATCTGAAGTTGAGCACAGGTGAGCAGTGACCTGTTGTGCCTGCCCTACCTGTGAGAGGACAGTGAGGCGCGTACCTGACTGACTGCTTGGTGAGTGTCCCCAGGGCTGAAACTACCTCCTCTGACAAGGGACTCTCTGCCCTCTCAGAACCCTGCAGCTTCTGCAAGTGCAAGATGAGGTCCTCCTCTTGGCTCTTCAGGGCCTGGGGAGGGAGGTGGGGAAGGGCGGGGGGGTTTGAGAGATTGTCAAATGGCTACCGTAAACAGAGAAGCATAGTAAACGACACAAACACACACACACACACACACACACACACACACACACACACACACACACACACACACCTTCTCTTTCACTTCCTCGTGCAGAGACACACACAGAAAAAAAAAAACTCATACAAGATACATGCACTAGAACTACAATACTAATGGAAAAGCTCCTGAACCAGGTGGATCGGGACCAAGCAGGAGCATAGATTCAATATGTGGCTTTAGAAAATCTTTGTACTTAGAGGGCTCTTTTTTCCAGAGGACAAAGATTAATACAACACAGCAAAGCACCTTCAAGTTGACCCAGTGCTTCTGGAGCTGGTCAACACCATCATGCTGCTCCCCAGCTTTCAGCTCTTGCTCCAGGGCAGCATTCAGACCCTGCAGCGCCCTCTGCAGGCTGGAGGTCTCCTGCATGAGTCTCTTAGCTTCCTCCTGCTTCTGTCTCTCTCGCTCGGCCAGCCTGTCTTGGGTCATCTTCTCCAGAACGGCCCGCGAGTCCTGCAGACTCTGGAGCTGTGCTGTAAGGGCGGACTGACCGTGTTTGGACAGGCTCTTGGTTAGGGAGGAGGAGAGGGCAGTGGCCTCCTTGATGTCCCTGTCCACCCTCTCTATGGCCTGGTGCAAGACCTATACAATCAGAATGGAATGGACTTGAATTTTTTTTTAAAAATGATTTGCATGAAGACTGAAATGAGTCAAACAGAATTGAACTGAACTGAACTTGTGTTAACTGAATTTAATTAATTTGGCTAAAATGTTTGCCCTGGCAGGAGTTAAGTCGTGTATAATTTGCCGTTCTAAAAGATAATCTGTGCAAAGAGCACAGAAATCACTGCGGCTGAGTTGAGAGATTCTTCACCAAATGAACACAACGAAGAGCACCTTAACAAAGCTTACCAAATAAGAGATGTGATGAAGGTCTGATGTAAGACTGCCCTGGATGTTATTGTGGCAAGAGACTGTGTGATGTATTACTGCCCTGGATGCCCTGGAGACTTGACTACATGACTGTTCTTACCGCTAGAGCTTTGGCGTCCTCCCTCGAGCTCTGTGCGCCTGTGGTCTGTAGTCCTGACCGCTGAATCCTCTGCTGTAGTGAGGACAGGCCTTCACCACACTGCTGCAGTGAGTCATGACAACGCTGCTCCTTCTGAATGCTACTCTCTAACATGCCACACAACTCCTGCAGGGGAAGATAAACAAACCCAATCAGATTATACTGAACTACAGACAAACAGAAATTCATGATTTTATGATCCATCATCTCATCAATGTTTATTAGCAAACTGTAGTATGACAGATAGACAGGTGCATAGATAGATATGTAGATAGATAGATGTACTTCATTCAGAAGAACAGTCTAAACAGTCCAAACAGTCTAATTTCTCAGTCAGACGGTTCTCACATTGAGCTCTCTAATCAGGTCAGGGACTCCGTCCTCCAGCACTGCCCAGGACGGCTCCGTCCAGCTGGGGTCCTGCGTCAGGCGGACCAGCTCCTTCCTCTGGGCCCGCAGAGCGGACAGCGCCGGCCCCAGCATCTTGGTTCTCTCCAGGAGGGCCCTGGACCGCTCGGCCGCCTGCTGCCTCTCCGCCACGCCGGGCCAGGGAAAGAGACGCGGCAGGGCGGCCGCCTGGCCCCGGAGATCGTCCAGACGGAGGCAGGCCTGCTTCCGCTGGTCCTGGCAGGAAGAGGCCCTCTCTACCACACCCTGCAGGAGTCTGAGAGAACCGGACAGGACAGGATAAGAGAGAAACCTTCACTGTGCTGTTCTCTTGAAAGGGTTTAATGTTCTGATTTTTAACCCTTGTTGTTAATGTTCTAATTTACTAACAATCAGCTAAATTCTTGTTAGAACAGAATAAGACAGTAGCCTTTGAGAAGAACTTCTGCTGTTCTCTTGAGATGGTGTAATGTTCTACTGTTCTACTTCACTAACAACCAGCGGAATTATATTTAGAATGTAATAAGACAGTAGCGCTTGAGCGTTCACCATGTATCGTTATAATGTTTTCCTGTAATCAGGGCAAACAGTCCTTAATAGTTTCTCCATAATTGTAATAAATGCTTTCTAGTAATGTGATGTTCTAAAGTTCTACTTAAATTACTACTTTGTCAGAACAGCAGAGTGCCCATTAAGGTTCCTTCTTCTGTTCTAATGTTCTCTGGTGATGTGATGTTCTACTTTATTAACACTCTGTAGAGAGGATGCATCAATTAATTCCATATCAATTTGTATTGATAAAAATACCAATTCATCACCATTAGATTATCCCTTATGTGTTACTATAAAAAAAATACATGTGTATTTACCAAAAAATATATTGAACTGGTTCAGCAAAAAGAAGTTGAATTAAATTGACAAAAAATGTGGTTAAGACATGTTTGCCTATAAATAATACATTAAAGTTACAGACAAAGACAAAGTGGCCATCAGCAGCCAATTTCCTGACCCACTCACTCTCTTGTAGTTAAGAAATGCTTGTATATTAGTACTACATTCATTACATAAAGCCATCGACTGAGCCATCGACTCAAAGCCACTGCACTGCTGAGTGTTGGGTACCTGCTCAGCTGTTTCGCGTCCTGCTGCAAGGTGACCCACTGGGCCTCTGTGTCCTGGACGAGGTGCTGGACGTCTCTGCGTTGGCCCCCATCCAGCAGGCCCTCCCGCTGGGACAGCTTCTCAGCCCGAGTCCTCAGCTCCTCCAGCCGCGAGTCGCCCTCCTGTCTCAGAGACAGCACCGCCTGCCAGGACATCACACACACGCACACACACACACACACACGCACACACACACACACACGCGCACACACACACACACACACACACACACACACACACACACACACACGCACACACACACACGCACACACACACACACGCACACACACACACACACACACGCACACACACACACACACACACACAAAATTCATTGAGAGAGATGACTAATCAACATTATAATTGTATCTCAATATGGAGGGGCTCAATGTGAGGGATTTTGAAAAGTATCTTATCTGTGTAAATCCACAGATAATCCTATAAGAAGTTCTTCAAAAACACATCTTGGACATCTTGGGTAGCATACCACATACTGTACCACCAGGATTTCCAGCCAAAAGACTTCAGGACCACAGCAATATGAAACTATAAAGCTACTGCATTCAATTGACATGAACTGTAATCGAGAACAGAAGCTTTTTTAGCACTTTAGCAGATGTGCTGTTAGGCTAGGACTGGCTGAGTGCAAATTTCCTGTTCCCAAAAGTTAACTACACCAGAGCTAGCACGTACAAATAACACGAATCAAAATGTTCAAATGTCAGACAGAAATAGACTGCTCTCCTTGCAGCTTCTCATTTTGAAAAGTTCTGGTTTGAAGTGACTCATATCCATCAGTTCTGCCCCTTCAGGCCATCTATGATAGGCAGTCTGACTCTGAACACGGTCTTTGCCCCCAGCATTTCCAGGCGGCTGCATATAACCAGTAAACCTGGGCATGAGAGGCACGTTCTGGCGCCACATGATTCTTACCAAATCGTTTCAAAAGAGTAGCAATCTTGTAAACGAAGGTGTTAAATGCAGTTGTTTACACTATTACAAAGACATACAGTACACGTCCATGCCGGATTAGCGATTGTATTTGTGTGCCCATGTTTTTTTTTTTTTTTAATTCAATCAATAAAGTATCTATCTATCTATCTATCTATCTATCTATCTATGTTTTAGGGACATTGAAAATGGGCTTCAATGGCTTCTTGGCCAGACGGACCTGCAGAAATCCCAAATTTACTCATAGAGGAACAATCCTACCATATAGTTCTCACCTTAGCCTGCTGCAGTCTCTCCTGGGTCTGAGCCAGGCTCCGCTGGGTCCCGGTGCCCACGGTCTTTAGGCGCTGCTGCGTCTCTCTGACCCAGGCCTGCGTCTCCTCTGCTAGGGTCTGGAGTTCCGTCTCCTCCTGGAGGAGTAACTCCTGTGAGGTGCTCTGGGGGGAACTCTGAAGTTGAGCCTCCGTCTCCTCTGCCAGGGTCTGGAGTTCCGTCTCCTGGAGGAGTGACCCCTGTGGGGTGCTCTTCTCCTTCTCCTCCTGGAGGAGTGACCCCTGTGGGATGCTCTTCTCCTCCTGGAGGAGTGACTCCTGTGGGATGCTCTTCTCCTTCTCCTCCTGGAGGAGTGACCCCTGTGGGATGCTTTTCTCTTCCTGGAGGAGTGACCCCTGTGGGATGCTCTTCTCCTTCTCCTCCTGGAGGAGTGACCCCTGTGGGGTGCTCTGGAGCCGAGCCTGGAGGAGTGACCCCTGTGGGATGCTCTTCTCCTCCTGGAGGAGTGACCCGTGTGGGGTACTCTGGAGCCGAGCCTGGAGGTGGTCGTGGCGTTCTAGAAGCTTCCAGCAGTTTTCCAGGAGGCTGGCATTTTCCGCGCCCCCTCCCTGAACTGAGGTTATGAGCGCACGGAAGGCCTCTACGCAAGCACTGGACAGAAACAAGGGAAATGTGCTTTAGCTGGACTCTACCAGGAGTCACTACACAAGTACATAGATGATACATATCTCTGATTGTCAGACTACAGACTGTTTCTGCAAATGCATATAATACTTGTTTATAGCTGATGAGTGCTACACATTGGTGTTGGTTAGTGAGGTTCCCCCTTCACTGTGAAGCGCTTTGAGTCTTTAAAGGGACACCAGGCAAGCCTGATGCTTTTTCTCTACAAAACTCCCCCTCGCTCGGTCTGAAGCTCTTTTCCTTTTCTTTGCATCTTCCGTCAAGGGTTTTCGCTGCTTCTTCGCCGGCTCTGCCATTATACACACGTTTGCAACAATCTCTAGCGTTTCGTTAGCCTCCCTCTGTGCTGTAAACTGATCCTGCTTTGGTCGGCGGGTAGGATACACCGAACTTGCAAGTGGGATATTCTTCCTACAGGCAGTAGGGGCGGGCGAGAGAGCCTTCATTCACCCCGTAATGAGTCATTTAACCATATACCAACTTACGAAGATGATTAATTAACACAAACGTTGCCTGGTGTCTCTTTAAAAGCGCCATAGAAATGAAATGTGTTGTTGTTGTTGTTGTTGTTGTTTTCTGAAACCCCCTGATGCCATAATGTGTCAAACTATAGCACCTCAACTTCATAATTAAACTACATGAAAATTAAGACCTATAACAACCTCATTCATTCATAGCACCAACATGTAACCAACTCACCTCTGTCTGGTCATCTCCACTTGAAGGCCATCACGGTCCTCCTGAGACTCCAGGGCCCAGTGCTCCGTAGATTTCAGACACTCCTGCAACTCTCTCTGCCCCTCAGCCAGCCTGACGCATGGGAGCAGGTACACACAAGACTTAGATACATGTTTACTGTGTGTGTGTGTGTGTGTATGCATATGAAATTATACTATATATATATATATATACAGTACCTGTGAGTGTTCTCTGCCTGCTCTTTGGTCTGCTTGAGCAGCTCCTTGGCTGTGCAGACGCTCTTGTGCAGCTGTGTGGCATCTGCGGTCAGCGCCTGCAGCGTCTGCTGGCTGGCCACGCTGGACATCAGGCCCAGCTCCCGCTGCAGCGCGCCCACCTGCCCAGCCTGCATGTCCAGTTCACCAGAGAGCTCCTGTTGGGGTGGAACACAGCGTCAAGTCATGTCACTTCATGTCACTAAAAAGACACTATTACGATGTGCTGACCTCTGGTGATATACTTTAAAAAAAACAAAAAAACAAGAACATGTTGCACACTCTGGCTCCAAATGTATGTTTTATTAGATAATGTTTACACAATCCATACTCATTATGCTGCCCAACATGACCAGGGCCCCCTGGCAAAAGGGAACTGATTTTCTATATTCTCTAAAGATATTAGACCTTTCTGGTTCAATACACGATGCACAAAATAAAATAGAGTCAAATGAAAACCCACCTGTAGTTTCTTGAGGAGAGGCTGTCCCTGAGTGCTCTCCAAGCTCCTCAGGTTGTCCTGGATGCTCTGCAGAGCCGTCTGGCAGGTGGCCATCTTGGCACTGACCTGGCCCTTGGCGGCCAGCAGCTCCTTGAAGACGTCGGTGCTCTCGGCGAATAGCTCTCTGACCTGCTCCATCCTGTTCCTCAGCTGGCTCTCCATCACCTGCAGCATGGGGAGAACCCAGGGGCCTCAGGCCAACAGGACAACATGGAGAACCCAGGGGCTTCAGGCCAACATGGAGAACATGGGGAGAACCCAGGGGCCTTAAGCCAACATGGAGAACATGGGGAGAACCCATGGGCTTCAGGCCAACATGGAGAACATGGGGAGAACCCAGGGGCCTCAGGCCAACATGGAGAACATGGGGAGAACCCAGGGGCCTCAGGCCAACAGGACAACATGGCTGCAGCAGAGCCGTTAAAGGACACATGCTTCTAAGCTGTTTTTTGTATATTATAGTATAGTATATCTCACAGGCCTTGCAGATGAAATACACTTCAGGCCTGTAAGATAACATGAGTAGTAAAAAAAAAACATGGAACTTGTGTCAAAGTCAGACTTGGTGAGGTGCTACTATTGAATGAGAGAGAACTATGAAATGAATGTCTAAATCAGGCGTTAAAAGCAACATGAGTGGAAAAAAAGCAGTAAGATTCCATGCCTTCATCAAGCACCTATAGACTTACCACTGTTCCTCCATTGTGTTTTACAGCTGATATATTATTTAGTTAAAATGCATGTGAATAGTTTGAAGGCCCATCACAATGGGTATGATATGCTAATACTCTCCATGTCTTTAGAACATAATATTGTTCTGGATGCCTGACTTAATCCTCTTGTCCCTGGCTAATGTAAATGTCAGACAGCAGACAACAACAACAATGGACCCGCAGGGCAACTAGACAAGCTAATGCTCAATTAGACAAGCCCAGACCTAATGAGACATGCCCAGACGCAATGCAACATGACCACGCATAGCACCACAGGACTTGAGGCACAACATGACAAGCCCGGACAGCGTGTGACATGCCCAGCCAGGCCCCGTCGTGTGTGTGCGAATGTGTGTGTGTGTGTGTGTGTGTACCTGACACCTGTAGGGGATCTCACCTGGCTCTTGAGGACACCCTGGATCTCTCTGGGTGTGCCTGGAGTGCCAGTGTGTGTGTGTGTGTGTGTGAGCGTGCGTGTCGGTGTGTGTGCGTGTGTCTGAGCATGTGCGCACGTGTGTGTGTGTGTGTGTATATATATATATATACAGTATATCTGTGTGTGTGTGTGTGTGCGTGTGTCTGAGCATGTGCGCACGTGTGTTTGTGTGTGTGTGTGTGTGTGTGTGTGTGTATGTATATATATACAGTATATCTGTGTGTGTGTGTGTGTGTGTGTGTGTGTGTATGTATATATATACAGTATATCTGTGTGTGTGTGTGTGTGTGTGTGTGTGTGTGTGTGTGTGTGTGTATATATATACAGTATATCTGTGTGTGTGTGTGTGTGTGTGTATGTATATATATACAGTATATCTGTGTGTGTGTGTGTGTGTGTGTGTGTATATATATATACAGTATATCTGTGTGTGTGTGTGTGTGTGTGTGTGTGTGTGTGTGTGTGTGTGTGTGTGTGTGTGTGTGTGTCTCACCTGTAGCTCCAGCGGTGCCTCCTGGCTCTGGAGAAGGTGCTGGATCTCACAGGAGCGGCGGTGGAAGTGCTCCACATTCTCCTCCTGGGACTTTATCTCCTCCTAAACACACACATCCATATGTAACAGGCCTAGAGTATAGTACAGTGAAGTAAACATTTATGTACAATTTACAGTTAATCAAGTTCAAAAATAATGGTGTATGTCTAAGACTTTTCATGTCATTACATGATGTTTAATTATATATGCTCCTATAACAATATGATAGCAATATTTGTTTGACTCCCCAATAATTTATTTCGAAGCAAATTTCATATGTTACTTTTCAGTCTTCTTTTATGCTACTGTACTGGTGTGGATGAGCTGCAGCTTTCTTCTCACAAGGAAACTGGTCTAACTATTCTTTATTGTCTTTTTCAATGACTAATTCCACAAAAACAAAAAGTTTACAATGAAAGCATCCTGTTTAAAAAACAAACTAGCATACAATAATAGTATAAAGATAATTAGAAGATAGGTATATAGATATAGATAATTAGTTCGCTAATAAATTGTTGTATAACTGCCTGTAATTCTTTGTCGGTGTTGTGCTAACACTGTGTGTGGGCCTAACTAATCAGCACAAACATCCTAAAGGTAGACTGATTACCTGCATACTGAGGACCTCGCACTCGCTCTGGAAGGGCTGGGCCTGCTGGACGAAGGAGGTCATCTTCCTGGTCATCCAACCCTCCACCTCACCCCCCAGCAGCAGCAGTTTGTCCCACAGTGCCAGGCTCACCCGCAGGTTATCCAGATAGCAGTCTGTACGCTCCATCACCTAAGCACACCCACACACAACCACCCGGGGGAAATATTATGATCATTAAGCTGTTTATATGACATTGCTGTCCTTGGAAAAGTGTCTACAAAAGGACCTTGTTCTCTCTAGGGCCTTCAAGCAACATCTGTCTCTGAGGAATGCTTCAACGTAGCACACAGCTTTTGAAACTTTACTATGAAAAACTCTTTTGATCATTTTTCTTTTTTTGTCCTTGACAATAAAGTGAACTCTATCAAGTAAAATACATTCCTTCATAATAAATGTTCACAGTAGAGGCAGAGAGAGTTGAAATGAACTGTTCTGAAGCATACATCGAGCCAGCGGTCCATGATGGCGTCGGCCTCATTCTCAAACGGGGTGTCGACGCAGTCGGGGATCCCCCGCAGCTGGTGCTGCAGCTGTCTGCACACCCCCCGGATCTCCTCAACGCCATCACCCAGGCCACCCAGCTCCGCCTTAGTGGCCGTCACCTGAGAGAGTAGGCACGCACACACACGCACACACACACACACACACACACACACACATTTAAGTATCCATACACACATAAACACAAACCTGCATAAGAATGACAAATAACCACTGCATCATAAAAGTTACATCAAGTTCACACATTTTTAACTATTTTACATTCATTGACAAGATAACATCAAATTGTGCGTCACCTACATTTTTTGGAATATTTCAAACAAAATCTTGTGTCACCATCTAGTGGTAGAAAGTTGTTAAAACAGACAGAAACAAAACCAGTGCACTTCTGGTTCTTGTGCAGTGTGTGTGTGTGTGTACATTGTGACCTGTCAGCCATATCTAATGGTGGTTTGTGTGTCCAGGTCTTATACTGCCTTCACGCCGGCCGTAAACTCGGAGGACCTGACTTTAAAAATTCCGACCTCCGAAAATAGTGTTCATGAGATCAGCTCGGAAAACAAATACAGGAAATGCATAAATAATTTATTAGAACTGCTTACTATGGTTGAGCAAGAAGGAAAATGTCTCGGGCAAGTGTTTCTATCTGTAGTATTAATTTAGTGATAAATTACCTTGCCTCTTTATAATGAGAGTGAGATTCGTCTCTTGTGTTGTTGCAAGAGAGGCCGCCGTGGCTGGAGAATAATAGTGACGTCAAGTCCGATAATTCGGGGCACAAGACTTCTGCACGAGTCTCCGAGCAAAATAAAACGACCCGACTTTGCATTCAAGTCATTTTTCCTCCGAATTTACGAATATCCGTTGCAGAGATGTAAAAGTCCGGCTTCAGAGAGTAAAAGTCTTGTCATGTATTGGTTCTGCGTGTGCACTTAGCACAGGTGATTTCACTAATTAGCTGATCTACTTTGCTTAAGAGTTGTGCTAATTAGAATCAGCTGATTAAGTGATAGAGTGGTTGGAACAAAAATGTGGCAGAACTTTTACTTTCTGAAGCCAGACTTTTATGCCTCTGATCCGATGTGGCATGCATGAAGGAGGCAATAGTGCTTACTCTGTGGAGGAGGCGGTGCAGGTTGTCCTTGCCCATGTAGGAGGCCTGCTCTCCGATGGTCTGCTCAGCCTGCTGCAGGACCAGGCACAGGCGACTGCGGCAGCCCTGGAACCTCTTCAGCAGCTCCATCACACACTGGCATTGCTCACGCCTGCAAAAACACACACACACACACACACACACACACACACACACACACACACACACACACACACACACACACACACACACAACAGCCCTGTGTAGCAATACCTTTACAGTTCTATGTCTAACATATACTCTTTTTTGTCAGATACATTTTTTTAGGAATTAGGCCCCCAGAACTTCAATTGTATTCCGTTGCATACATACTATTGAGTCAAAAGGGAACACCAACAAAACAGACAGAGTTGTCCTGGTTTTCCCTGCAATTCTGAAGCTTATTGATAGTCCCTAGATTGCCATTTATTTACTTATTCTGTGCAATTCGGTGTCCGGCACTTAGTGGTGATAACTTTACAAAACTCCATTGATTTCCTGTCAGTTTCAGTGCATTGCAGGGGACAGACACTGTGTGCAATAATGTCCTCACCTCTCTTTGACCAGCAGTTGGGTCTGTTCCCACAGCGTGCCCAGCTCTTTGGGATCTGTCTTCCGATTGGTCATCTTTGCAGATGCTTCCTGCAGACTCTGCAGCTCCGTCCACAGAGCAGCTAGCCTGCTCTCCATATCTGTCAACGTCCGCAACCTGCATATTAGACAGAGGGGCAATAACATTATGTCTATGGGTAATAATACATGAATAAGGCTTCACTGTAACATTATTTAAGCTATATTGAATATTGGTTAATGCTGTTGTTTGTGCTACCTAATGTCAATTAAGAGATTTTGGATGTTTGGATATAATTAGTGCCTCAGTAAATGCCTTGAAGCCCAGGCAGATTAAGAGTTAGAGTAAGAACGAAGATTAAGAACTAAGAGAAGAAACACAATACCCACTGTCTGAAAGAGACTAGGCTACTGCATTTATCACTTCTATTTCTTTTCCATTTGTTAGGGACCATGTATAATTTTAAACATAAATGTTGCCATTCAATGCATTGTATCAGAGTTAGCATTTAGCTAAGCAGCCCCCTGGCAATGCAGTCGTGTGTGTGCTGTACCTTTGCTGCAGGGCCGGCAGTGTGGGCTCCTTGAGGCCCATGGTCTCTGCGCCTCCCTTCACCTCCCTCAGCGTGGCCACCAGCGTCCTCCTCCTTTGGCTCAGCGATCGCTCCCCCTCCTTCTCCTTCTCTTTATCCTTGTCCTCTTTCTCTCCATCCCTTTGCTGTTCCTTCTTCTGTTTTCCTCCTCCTCCTCCTGCTGCTCCTCCTCCTCCTCCTTTCTTGTGGCCCCTCAGTAGCTGGGAGGATACACGAGCATGGGCCTCCTCCACGCGTCTCCCCAAAGCTCCTGCCACCTCCCGACAGGAGCCCGGAGCACCACCAGCAGCACCATCCAGGGTGATCCTCAGCCCCGCGTCCTCCAGGAGGGAGTCCACGCGCGGGGCCTCGGAGGCCGCCTCCTGGGCCCTCCTCTGGATGGGGGTCAGCCTGGAGCTGTCCTCCCACGCGCCAGAGGCATCCGAGACCAGGAGGCCCGAGAGGTCTGACCCGGCCTGCTGCAGCGGGCCCAGGAAGCGCTCCAGTTCGGCCAGAGCCGAGTCGGCTCTCCTCAGACGCTTCCGCTGCTGGTCCAGGCGGCTACGGCAGTTCTGCACCGCTTGCTGGATGGCCGAGTGGACTGGCAGGAGAGCGGCTTCGGTGCTGGGGTCGGTGCTGGGGTCAACGGGGGCGCTGTCACAACGCTGGAATCCAGCCAGACGGTCCAGTTCTGTCTGAATGTTGTCATCCAGGAGCTGGGA
The DNA here is from genome assembly GCF_018492685.1 of Alosa sapidissima. Classification (NCBI taxonomy): domain Eukaryota; kingdom Metazoa; phylum Chordata; class Actinopteri; order Clupeiformes; family Clupeidae; genus Alosa; species Alosa sapidissima. The sequence goes on from NC_055962.1 coordinate 11,356,834, forward strand.
CAACGAAGGGTTAAGAAACTTAAGATGGGTAATTGATGTTAAAGGCAGAAGGCAAAACTGAGATACTTTTTTTTATAATTGAAAGTATATTTTTTTTGGGCTTTGTATGCCTTTAATTCAATAGGACAGTGGAGAATGAAAGGAAGTGAGTGGGAGAGAGAGTTGGGGTGGGATCTGGAAATGTATTTTTGAATGGATACAAAGCATAAGGATTTCTCATTGCATATGCAATAGAATATCTACTTGAATACTACATGAATACCGTTTTGCTTTGTGCTGTATTATGATTAATCTGGCAAATTCAAACTGTACCTTCAGTTCCTCATGTATGGCTCCTGAGTCAGCAAGGGTGAATTCTGTGATGTTCAGTGGATTCTGGGTAATGTAGTTCAGACGGTTAATGACTAATGCTATCTGAATGTCTGCTGGTTCCATCAGTGTCACCGCAGTCTGAAGAGTCTTCACCCTGTAGGTATAACAATAAGCCAAAACAGTCACCAAAACACAGTTGTGTGTGTGTGTGTGTGTGTGTGTGTGTGTGTGTGTGTGTGTGTGTATGATGAGAGAGAGTGCGTGTGTCCCACCTGGCCTGAAGGCAGATCTGCTGTGCTCTCCAGCGCTGGATGAGTTGGGCCCTCTCCCTCCTGAGCCCTCCCTCCTCCTCCACCTCCTCCAGCTGGGGTTCACACTGGGAGAACTGCAGCTCATACTCAAACCACAGAGCCTCCGTCTCCTGTCTCATGGCCTGGACACACACACACACACACACACACACATGCATGCATGAGGACCACACATACATCAGATAGAAACACACACGCAAATATATACAGATACACACATACAGATACAGACACACAGACACAGACACACACACACACACACACACACAGACACAGACACAGACACAGACACACACACACACACACACACACACACAGTCATGTACAACATACCATCAATATGAACGAGCTCGGTCATGGTGAGACAAGCATGTACATCAAACGAGCACCATCTCATAAATATACTTGTATCTGATATTGTAATCAAGCAGTGCCTATTTTGACAATTTATTATAGTTCAGACCATTTACAAGGTGGGTGGCTTGGCTTGAAGCAGTGTCAAAACATAAAATATTCCTTTGAAGGGTTTTTCATACAACCAAACTCTTTTATCAGCACTGACTTTAAACTGGTAATCAGGGCTCTACACTAACATTTTTTTCCAGGAGCACTTGTGCGCCCAAGTTAAAAAATTTAGGAGCACAGACACAAATTTTGGTGCACAGTCAGTTCTGTACTTAACTTACACATAATCTAACATTACACTGCAGCGAACAGTTAAACATGCCAGTGCACCAATTGCGAAGATTAAGAATGAATGACGACATTTAGGCTACAGGAAACAGGATTTTAAAGATCAGTGCCTACTTTATTTTCAGTCTCTTCTATTTTCCTACATTTTGTTAATGTAAAATAATATAATACATTGCCATATTTGCATTCAGCCTGTATATCAAGTATCCTGCCAAATGTAGGCTAATTTATTTATTTGTGAATCCATCTGTAGCTAATCCAAATACAGTATGCCTATGGTGACCTATCTGACTGCATACTGAATACTACTACTAAAACAATTTGCTCTTCCACAAAACCCAACATAGTCTAATCAAGGATATATATTTTTTTAATACTTTTTTTAATACTTTTATTTTTTATTTGAAATATCTGCATCGATGGGGGCAGTTAGGCAAACGTTAGGCCTACTTTCGTTTTGCACTTCAGCTTGTATTTAGTGTAAACAAACAAGAATGCATGGAAGCCTGGAGTTGTCAGTAGCGTTCTACCTTTGAATAAAATGGGAGTATTATGGGAGGCTACTTTTGTGCCTGTTCGCTACAGCTATATTTTGCATATTGCAGGCAATACGTCAACTGGGCTAAAAGGCATGTTAGGTTACCTTTCCTTCTCTCACTGCATTCTCAGAATTTCATCCTGCTCCTCCTATATCCGATGAATTCGTTGGATAGAAGAACTAATTTCTTCAATCTTTGCATCTTGGCTGGCTAGTGTAACTTTCCGCTTTTTCTGCGCACTCTTGGATTTGATAGAAGTGACTACTAGTGAGTCACAACGCGAAACTGCTAACGTTGATGGGAGGTGTAGTTTTTATGCTGCATTCGCAACGTGATTCTATGGTTTGCACCAGTAATGTTTCCCGATGTTGCGGTGTATTTTGTAGACAAACATTGACATGGTTAGAAGTCATTCGCACCAATGCGCCTAAATATTTTTTTGCACTCGCACGCCATCATTTTTACTCGAATGTGCGAGTGAAATGGGCGCACTGTAGAGCCCTGTGGTAATGTTTACCACAAAGCCTCCTGCACCTTGCCAAAGCGTTTGCTTTGATCCAGACCTGAGAGAAGCAAAGAGGAGGCAAGAAGGAGGCGAGAGGGAGGTGAGACGGAGGTGCTAGGACTGACCTGGAGGCCCTGGAGGTGAGTGTGGAGGACCTGGAGAGTAGCAGAGCCCTGGGGGACCTCGGCACACAGCCGCTGGCTGTTCCTCTGCAGCTGCAGATGGAAGGCAGAGTGAGCAGCACCATACCTGGGAGAGAGAGAGAAAGAGAGAGAGAGCGAGAGAGAGAGAGAGAGAGAGAGAGAGAGAGAGAGAGAGAGAGCATTGAAATGTATGACAGAAGAAAAGTTGGACCTGATAACAACGTCACCATGATTATCATCACAGACATGCATTGGGATGTTCTGTTAGGACAACTGTAGACCTAAATCTCAGTCATCAAATCACTACATCATGCATGAACACAATATGAAATAATGTTATACAGAACACAATTTTTGTCAACCATTGACCATAAATATCTGCTGTTCAGACTGACAAGCTTTCTTCACCTCCAGGTGCTCAAATTCTGTTGCTTCCCTACAAAAGTAGATCCAACTGCATCTGATACTATTTTGCTGTGCACCAACTACATTCCACATCCAAGACCTCACTGCAACCAACTCAAAACTGGACCAGCACCAAGTAAAGACCTCATCGCAACCAACTCAAAACTAGACCAGCATCCAAATTAAGACTCCAACAGACTCAAAACTAGACCAGCATCCTAAAACCTCAACCAACTCAAAACTGGACCAGCATCCAAGTTAAGAGCCCAACCAACTCAAAAATAGACCAGCATCCAAATTAAGACCCCAACCAACTCAACACTAGACCAGCATCCAAGTTAAGAGCCCAACCAACTCAAAAATAGACCAGCATCCAAATTAAGACCCCAACCAACTCAACACTAGACCAGCATCCAAGTTAAGACCCCAACCAACTCAAAACTAGACCAGCATCTAAGTTAAGATCCCAACAAACTCAAAACTAGACCAGCATCCAAATTAAAACCCCCAACCAACTCGAAACTATACCAGCATTCAAGTTAAGACCCCAACCAACTCAACACTAGACCAGCATTCAAGTTAAGACCCAACAAACTAAAAACTAGACCAGCATTTAAGTTAAGACCCCAACCAACTCAAAACTAGACCAGCATCTAAGTTAAGATCCCAACAAACTCAAAACTAGACCAGCATCCAAATTAAAACCCCCAACCAACTCGAAACTATACCAGCATTCAAGTTAAGACCCCAACCAACTCAACACTAGACCAGCATTCAAGTTAAGACCCAACAAACTAAAAACTAGACCAGCATTTAAGTTAAGACCCCAACCAACTCAAAACTAGACCAGCATTCAAGTTAAGACCCAACAAACTAAAAACTAGACCAGCATTTAAGTTAAGACCCCAACCAACTCAACACTAGACCAGCATCCAAGTTAAGACCCCAACCAACTCAACACTAGACCAGCATCCAAGTTAAGACCCCAACCAACTCAACACTAGACCAGCATTCAAGTTAAGACCTCACCGCATCTGCATTTCCTGTGCGGCCGCCGCTGACCCCTCATCCTGTTTGGTCGCGCTGGCTGGTTCCGAGCTCCCTCGAAGCACCTGCAGCGTCTCCATACTCCTCCCGGCTCCCGCGCCACCCTGGAGAGGTGAGAGAAGAGGAAGGGATATGGAGGAGAGGGAGAGAGAGGAGGGGAAGACAAGAGCTTCAGACAGGAGGAGGAGGAGGAGGAGGGGTGAGGTCACGTGTCGGCCAGGCACACGACCAGGGCTGCCCGCGGCCCGGCACTAGCAGCTATCCAATTACCGCAGCTTAACTCTGCCAAGCTGCTGGTTGGCTTAAACGGGTCAGCGAACAGCCAATCAGAGGGGCTGCTCCACGCTGCGAAGGTGGCCCAGAGGTCGACTTTGGAACCAACATGCGCAGGAGGGTGGTGGCACAAGTGTCTCTGTGAGAGCTTCGTTGAAATACAGTATTTTTAATAAAAGACCATTCATCTCAGAGAAACTCTCAAAAAACTCTTAGCATTCTTATACATTCTTATAAGAATGCTAAGAGTTTTTTGAGAGTTTCTCTGAGATGAATGGTCTTTTATTAAAAATACTGTATTTCAACGAAGAACATAAAAGAACATAAAAAACATCAATAACTTAAAGTTTAAAACCACCCTTCCATCCTTTAAGGTGTACAAAGTAGATGAAAAAAATCAACTTATGATAAGACAATGATAAGGCAAGTTAAAGACAACAGGCAAACATTTCCAAGACTTTAAAGCTACTAAAGCTCTTGAGAGAGGTACAGTGTTCTGACTGAGACACACAGAGTGCTTCATTGAGTGCATCACCTGCGAATGGGCCGGGTTTGGCGTCAGGTCAGCAGGCTGGCCAGCCTCTCTCAGTGGGGTGCTGTCTCCAGTCGCTTCCCCCCTGCCAAGAACACACGATTCAAACACAATATACGCACACACACATACACGCACACACACAGGATGGTCCCATATGGTTCAATGAGGAACAAAAAGTACTTTGCAGGACACACACACACAAACACACACACACACACACACACACACACACACACACACACACACACACACACACACACACACACACACTACATAATGTAACAAAGAAGCTCTCTTCTGTGAGAGTTTAGGCCATGGACCCTGTGACTTTTGGGGCAATGTCTATTGTTAATGGCTCTACACAAATCAACAACATTAAATAGAATTCAAATAAAAATGCATTCAATGGTTGAAAAGAGGTGGGGAAGTTAATGATGAGGTCTTATACAGTAGAGCTTAGAGCTTAGAGTTGTGTTAGTAAGACAGTGACCTGAATGGATACTGTCCAAAATGTGTTGAAAATTTAATGAGGATGAAAGGCAGTCTGATATTTGATACAGAACTCTCCGCATTTATACCACAAAACATCCTCTCCACTGAGTGACATGCTTAGCACTACAGGTGCTATTTCCCGGCAAGTGGCAAAGACTCCTTTGCATAAGCAAATAATTAATATACATGTTGAGCAGGGGTGTAGTGGTAAAATAAGTGATGGGTAAACTATGAATTCTATGATCACGGTAAGGTTGACTGCGCCATGCAGTATTATATTTTTAAAACGGCATTCAGAACATGTTTGATGATGGTGGAGAGTGTTCATATTATGAATGTGGATAATACAGTGTGATTTTTGAATGTTAAAAGTTCCAATTGGTGAATAAACTCGTTTGAAATGTGGATAAACTCTAATAAAAGGTGGATAATAAAGGTGAAAATTTTAGAGGTGAATAAACTGTGTTTACTTGCGTTTAGCCTCCACTACATCCCTAATGTTGAGCACTAAATCATTTCCACTTAAATTACTAAGCAGCATGTGTCCATACATTAGCATAGCCCGTTCAAATGATGCTCACCCGAAGCACGTCACACAGCAGGGAGCTAGTGCTACCAATGCTAGCCACATGGGGCTGCATTGATGACTACCTTGCACATTAGATTAAACAATATGATTAAGAAAATGCATTAGCATACACTATGTGCTTATGTTCAAGCACTTGTGCTGCCATCCCCCAGTTTATTAGATTGAGGTGCACCTATGTGGATGTGTCTGAATATATCCCAAATAAAGGCTTGGTGCTTGTGCTAAATGCATCAACATACTGTACAGTGTAAACCTATGCTAAAATGCTTAAGCTGACACTTGGAGGTCTTTACTCCTCCCAGTCTTACCCGGCAGATGGGGGCGCCGTTTCTCTGCTTTGGCCGTCATGATGCTGGGCCACCTCCAGTCTGCCGGCTGTCTCCGTCACGCAGGTGGTGGCCCGGACCAGAGGTTCGGGGGGGCTCAGGGTGTCCTTAAGTCCTCTCAGGGTCCTCACTCGGCCCTCAGAGTCCGCCGCACCCACACATGCCTGGGAGTGGCACAGATATAAACACAAACACAAACTGAAACAACCAATACGACGCTGAAGACATCTGACTGGCAGCCACGCACACAGTTCCCACGGTAAGCAGGTGACAGCTCTGAGGTGAGCGAGTTTAAGAAGAGGTGCGTACTGTAGCCTAAGTACAGGTGCTGGATGTGACTTGTGACTTGGCTTTACAGGTAGATTAACGTGACGTGAGTCACCATCTATGTCTATGTTTAACTACCGCCTTTGTGCACAGTTTAATGACTCTTCCTTTCGTGAAAAGTGGGATTGTACTGCTCACTGACACAAACAATGCAGTTCACTAGAATCTTCATATTAAATGCCTTAGATTGATATCTAGTGTATATAATATTTCACAAAAAATTTCAAAAAGAAACAACATGCAAAGATGCTAGAAAAAGATGCACGTTTCAGTGCTTGGTTATATTGCTTGGTTATATGGTTTTCTTCTTTGCCTTTTCTCCTTTACTTATAAATGGTCAGGTGACACAGGACAGAGAGAGACCAGACAGGACCAGGAGTGGTCTTTGTGGCGGGTGGCCATATTGAAAGTGAAGATCTGATCCCATTAGCTTGTGTGACAGAGTAAACAGACCCAAGAGCCCAGGGGGTCCCCTCACCAAAAATGATCAACTAACAGTGGGACGGCACACCGCACCAGAGAAAATGCATTGGACTACCTGCTAACACGCTAATTGGCTAATGCATTAAACACGATTTGATAAGCTTACAGGGCTTAAAGTGGGAGAGTGTGATGCAGGAAACAACATGAGGAAGATTATATCAGCCATAACCAGTAGAAATCATGTTAGTCCGTTGTTAAAGTCAGGAATTTGTGCCAAGAGACAACAAAGACGTGAATCTGTTGGTTAGGGGTGTGAGTAACAAACTGAATTCAGATTGAGGAATGCATATTACATCTTCCTCTCACTTTATGAATAAAGTCCAACTAAAGCATACACACAGTCACTTCCTGTTACATTATAATTTTAGATTGATGCATGCATTATTATCATTTCCTGCTATTAACATACCAGACATGCATACCCCACGTCCTGTTTTGCATGCATTTAGTTAGGGTTTAAGGGATACCTGTTCACTGCACACAGGCTGCAGCAGGCCTGGAGAAGAGGAGCCTTGTGATTTAGTGTGGGGCACGTGCCTCGGGACAGCCGGCCTAGCCGACAGTCCCCGCTCAAGTTCACACCGCAAGTGTGGCAAAAAGGACGCTATCGCTAAGCATACGCCCTAAACAGGCAACACACACATACACACACGCACAGACAGACACAGACACACACACACACACACACACACACACACACACACATACTTTATCACACAGGTAGCAAAGGTGCATATTAAAGTCAACATGCAAGGTGATTGCAATTCTAATATAAATGTGTTATACAATCACAGAATTAACTTGAAATCCATGCATTGCTATATTCCATTGTATTGCATCCTGACCACAGCAATACCAGATAAATAGGCTATAATGCATAAACCATAGAAATAAAAAAACTCAAACAAAACCTACCTTTCGTTCTATCTATTGCTCAGTCAGTTCTGTCATAACAGTAATTCAGTCTGCACAACTGGCCAGGATAAGGTGATCAAGGTGAGCGTGCGAGGGACAGCGTCCAAAGTGATCACAACAACGTACTGATCCTCCCAATCCACTCACTCACGACACAAGCTTTCACTCACAACCCTGAGCTCTCATTGGTCACTGTACATGTCATTCAACTAAAAGGGGTTGCCTTGGCTGCTAATGCAAGGTGGGGAGAGACTTGCAGAGTTATCTCACCTCCCATTGGCCACGCACTGACAGGGCAAGCAGCTCCATCTCTCTCAGCTGGACTTCGGAGCAGAACCGACCCATGCCTTCAACACTCCCCAGAAACTCCTCCAGGAGAGCAGGCTTCAGAATTTTCATGGTGTCCTAGAAGATGGAGATGAGAGCCAGACAGAGAGATTGAAACTCTCATTGATATAATGCTCAGTATTATGAGTTCACTGAAGGTTTAAAGGCACACGTACAAATAACTGTTGATTTTGCAGCATAATGTTCAAGATACACACTTCACACTAAGAAACTAAACTTATTAAACTTATTGCAACTTATCTGACAAACCTACAATTCAATGCTCATACAGTATGTGAGCAGTCAAGCCTGCAGCTACTTTAAGAGCATAATCACAGGCCAACACAGACCAGAATTTGACAACCTATATGTGAAGAAAACCACAGAAAAACTGTTATGTACAAATTCTATATGTTCGAATTCATAGGGATATATCCAGGACAGTCAGTTTATTATAGTTCTATGTTGGAGTGAAAAATTCATTAGAAGAAGATAATCACATAATGCTGCACTGTGTGTGTGTGTGTGTGTGTGTGTTTGTGTGTGTGTGTGTGTGTGTGTGTGAGAGAGAGAGAGAGAGAGAGAGAGAGAGAGAGAGAGAGTATTGCACGTACTGTCTATTTTATTAGCGAGACCGAAGACAATTTTTATGCTTGACATGAGAATAAAGTCTATTCTATTCTATTCTATGCTATGCTATGCTATGCTAAGCTAAGCTAGGCTAGGCTAGGCTAGGCTATGCTATGCTATTCTAATCACGAACAGACCTCCTTTTTCTTGGCCTGCTCGTCTGACAGGGTCTTGTTGCTGAAGACGGCGATGGCCTTCTGGACTTGCTGTTGGAGGCGATGCTGCGCCCCATCCAGCCTGCTTTGGGCCAGCGAGCGGGCCTTCAGGTACACCTCGTTCTGGCTCGGGGGTTTGGGGGGACCCACTGCCTTACCCGGGCCTGGACCTGAGCCCCCCTTCGGCCTCTGTCGGGTGCGCGGGGTGCGGACTCCAGTCTGAGAGCCCGGGGTTTGTGGAGGGGTGAGAGGCTGTGAGGAGGCTGGGGGTTCCTGAGGAGGAGATGTGCCTCTCCCAGCTGAGCTACTGGGTTGATGCTGGGGGTCACTGACCACTGCTACTATGTTCTGAGACTGCTTCTTGGACCGAGCATCTGCACTGACACGTTCAGGACCCTTATGGCCAGGTCCACCGGTTGTGAGTTGAGACTGCACCCTGGAACGAGTGGGAGCCTGGACCTCCCGAATCTCCTCCTCTACGGTGATCTCAGGCAGGCTCTGAGCTTGAAGATGCTGGATTTTTGGAGAGTGTTTAGCCAAAGTGCCGTGCTGCAGGTCTGGCTGGCTCTGTGCCTGAAGACGCTGAGTTTTTGGGGAGTGTATAGCCAAAGTGCCGTGCGGGAGATCCGGCTGACTCTGGGCCTGAAGAAGCTGGGTTTTTGGAGTGTGTTTATCAAAAGGGCCATGCGGTAAATCTGGCTGGCTCTGTGCCCGGATTATGACCTTAGGTGGGGGCTGACCCTTGGCGGCTCCCCCCTCCCTTTTCACATCAAGATGGCTGAGCATCCCCACTAATTCCTATTGGCAACACATTAAAAACAGGACAATGGGCATCATATTGTGTACTACAATGTAATAAAGCAGTATATAAATATATAATATCATAGACCGTATAGATCTGAGATGCTACGAGTTGCAGGTTTGAGTCTGGGCTAGTGCAGAGCTGAGCCAAGCGGGTCAATACAACACAGCTACATTACTGTACATATAGACAGCATTCAATACATCAAACAGACTAAATACTGTGCATTTAGGAGGACCCAATGGGCAGAACAGACCCACCTTGGTCTGTGTGCTGGCCTCTTTGACTCTGTCCTGTAGGGTGGAGATGCTGAGGTAGGGCAGGCTGGAGCTCTGCTGGGCTGAGGTCAGTGAGGCCTGCAGCTCCCGCTCCTCAGTGGCCAGCTGGGCCTCCAGCTGAAGGCCACGAGAGACCAGCGTCTGGTAGCAGCGAGCGGAGAAACGTACAGGCTAGTTAAGGCTTCATTATCAGACGGTAAACTCTGATAGGGATACAGTACACACACACACACACACACACACACGGACACACATACACACATATTATCTAGTCATGGACACAATTGTGTGTTTAGTTTTGGAGTTATTTTTAAGAGAAAACATTTTCAACAGGAAAGAGGTTTGGAACAAAAAACGGCAATACTGCTTTTGCGATTGTTGGACTATTATTTTGACAAGTTGTCGTCGTTCTGTCTTTCACATTGATGAAAGGTTTGGTATGAATGTTGAGTCATGTCTCATGATGAAATAGTCATTAATGCTTTATGTGCAGTTTATGACTGCTGCTATTAATGTGTTATGAACTCACCCGTCAAGTAAAGTGTTACCATTATTACTTACCTATTGTACAGCATAATATGAACGATTATAGTCTACTGGTTATGGTTATGGTTATGGAATTTAGCAGATGGTTTTGTCCAAAGCAAATTACAGTATGCACATTACAATAGTTAAAATAAACAGTAAACAGTTTTTTTGTTAAGCCTGAATTAAACAAACTAGTAATACATTATTACACTACTAGACAAATTATTATGATTATTATTATTGTGAACCTGAACAGGTGAGTAGAGCATGGGGAGCAGGGCAGGTCTTACATCATTGTGGACAACCAAGAAACATCTACTGTCAAGCAATATCTGCTCAGATGCCCTTCAACTGACCTACATTATATTACCGTACTTCATTATTACATTATTACTATTACCACTGTTATGATGTATTACATTGAACTATCATCAAGATTATATGTCAAATAAATATGTTTACATACAGATTAAACTGTCTTCAAGTGTGTGTATCTGTGTGTTTATAGCATTTTAACAGGGGTATTGCTGTGGGAGATCTCATATGCTTTCATCGCATTTTAGCAGGTGTGTTGTTGTTGTGGGAGATCTAGACCATTGGGCCTTACTGCAGAGCTTAAAGTTCAGAAAATGTCTGTCCATGGGCAATTACACGCAAAACTGTCAAATCCATAACGTCAACACAATACCATGGTATTTAGCTGCCATTATGGACGTGGCAGTTTTGCGTGGAATTGCCCCCCTGAAGTTCTTAGAAGTTTTTGAAGTCACCATATAATAGTATTTTCAAATCTTAAACAAACTGCCCACACCTGAATTCCAGCACAGTGCCTGAGAACTCAAATCCTGTTACTGTTTATATATTAGTTACACTGTAGCCTATGGGGAGAGTAAAGCATTACGGACTGCATTCTGGCTCTCACTTTGACTCTGGGACGAAGGCCTGGATGACCCCGGCGCTCCCACTCCCTGAGGGTGTCCAGGGCCTCGGAGACCTCTGTGCTCCAGTGGACCAGCTCTGCTAGGCGGCCCTCCAGCAGGGAGGCACCCCGCTGCACCCCCTCACACGCCTGCTGCACCTGCCCCAGAGACTCACGCAGCTGGGCATGCAGGGAAGGACACACACACATGCGGGCACACACACATACACAGACACACACAAACAAGTACATACACACACACACACACACAATACCAACACCAACACACATACACAGACACAAACAAGTACATACACACACACACAAACAATATACACACACACACACAATACCAACACCAACACACAGACATACACACATACACAGACACAAACAAGTACATACACACACAAACAAGTACATACACACACACAAACAAGTACACACACACACACAAACAAGTACACACACACACAAACAAAAAGGAGGAAGAACACAATTAGCTTAAAATACTGAGGGCATGTAGTATTGAATAAGAAAAAAAACACATGCCATCCTCATATTGTGTTCTTATGGACAGTGACCCTAATTTATCACCTTAGGAAGAGTTTCTTTCAAATTCTCCAGGGTCTCTGCAGAACAATCTGAGGATGTGGCCAAAGTGTCCAGATCTACCTCTGTGATCTTCTTAACCATTACCTACATAACACAGGCACAGCTTAACTAAACATTGTTTTATTTTTAATGTTTGCACACCTTGCCCCCTGGGCTATATTTCCACTAAGGCTATGCATCAACAATATGCAAAATTGATGAACAAACTAAATTAATCTACATGGAATTCAGAAACTTTCTTATACTGTATATGTGCATTATAAAAACAATTTTAGATTTACATTTATTCATTTTGACACTTTTATCCAAACTATCTACTACAAGCTACTGTGAGGTGGGACACCTGTTGATATTCACTCATTTTAGATCACATAAATAGATTAATGATAAATTGAGCCACAGTTCAGTGACACAGGTTCAAGTTCAGGTGCATATAATCAATGATAATATTACAATAAATAATACAACACAACAACAACATAATATGTTATACTAAGACAATCTAAAAAGTCGCAGCAGCATGTAATAAACGGACATTAGAAAAACATCCAGAAAATAATCCACAGCAACTACGTTCATCTACAGTCAAAGCAGTTCTGTGTAGATTGCGTAAACGCAGACTGACGAGTGTGTTACCTGTAGCCTCTTCCTGTACGTGCGCAGGGATCCGGAGGAGACCTCCACAGGTTCCCTGGCCATCCAGCCCGCCTCCTCCACTAGGGCCTGGGCCGCCTGGGCACACGCAGGGACCGAGGAGGCAGTAGGGGAGACAGCCTGGGGGGTAGGGGGTATGGGGGGTTAAAAACCAGGTGTTTATACTGGTCTTGGCTAGTGGCTAATACTAAAGAGTATAAAAGAAAAATGGGTGAGGTCTTGCATGACATGTATGATGATACTATGTATATGATCTGTTTTATATATGTGCTGTTATATTTCTATCTGTATTTATCTGAAAAAAATAATTAACAAGCTGGTGATAAATATAGAGTAAAAATGGGTTATGGTATTTTATATAAGGTGAACGGAGGTGAATGAGAGTACTGAGTGCCTCTCTATCAAGAATTCCAATGGCTGGAGGAAATTGTATTTAGAGTATGTTCAGGTTTATAAGGTGAATCAGCCGCGACAGACTCACAAATCTTGTGCGCTTGACGAAATCAGCCCACTGCTTGTTGACTTTGCACAGCTCATTGGCCAGGGCAAAGCTGGTGGGGCCATCCGTTGACTCAATCAGAAAGTTGCCCACTTCGTTTAGGTGAGCATGGCGACTGATCCACTCACGCAAGCTGTCCTGTTGTACCATAGAAAACCACACAAAACCAATACTCCAAAATGACTTCAATACGTCTTTTGGAGAATGTTGTACATTTGAAGCACTTGCTTTCAACAAGAAATCATACCGTTACGTTACCATAACATGTGCTAACCTCTTTCACTGTGGTGTCCGTGGCCTCGGTCTGTTGTCCGAGCCAGACCTGCATGGCGAAAAGGCAGTCCCTGTAGGACTCCCAGGCGGCCAGCACCCGGCCCATGGTGCCCCGCGCCGCTATCACGCCTTCAGCATTGGTGCTCGCCTCCGCCTCCACCTCCCTCACCTGTCTGCTGACCATCTGGGCATCGTCCGCTACGGACACGAGGACAGATGGCAGAGACCATTTCACATTTACGTGTTTTAATTTAGCAGACACTTTTATCCAAAACGACTTACGAAAACGATGAGGACTAACAATCAAGCTACATTGCAGAGGAGAACTTGAGTAACAATTAATACTATAACAATAAAGACTAGGTCCTATAGACTAGATCCTACTACTAGAGAATGAGAGTGCAAAAGTGCTAGTCAAAGTATCATTGAAGGAGATAGTGGTAGAAGAGGAAGGAGATAGAAGTAGAAGGAAAGAGGAAGGGAAGTGCATTTTAGGATGCTGTACAGGAGTGCGTTTATCAAAACCATAGTTGCTATCCTGTTAGCAACTTAGTCGGTTGGCAATAGGAAATTGCATTTTAACCAACAAAGTTGCTAACTTAGTTACTTACTTAGTTAGCAACTATGGGTTTGGGAAACGCGCGCCAGATTAAAGCAACAGCAAAGAGTTTTTTATACCTTTTATACAGTGTTCCCCAAACTACGGCCCGCCACCTCATTTTTGCGTTTGCCATCGAAAACGGAATGAAATGTAGGCCTACCTGCAAACATGTAAGAGGCCTATGCTGACTGCATCAGTGCTCAAATTATGCTAAAAGTTTATCAATTAATTGTAAATAACTAACTAACTTCTATTCAAGTCATATTTCTGGGACTTTCTGGGAAAATTATTTCTATTTTGTATTCACTCCTTCAAATGTTCATACAAATTCACAATTCACAAAGTTCTCATCAGGTGAGTGAAAGTTAGAATGGTGGTCATTTCAGATGTTTTTGCCAGCACTTCATAAAACTCTCATAGTTTGAGTTATTTGAATTATTTGTAGGATATTACTTGTTCACAATATGAGCTGTGTATGCAAAGAGTTCAGAGTTCACACATTTTGAATAAAATATACTTTTGGGACTCCCTGCTAATACTTTTGGGAATGCTAAAGTCTTTTTATCAGTATTATTTCATTTGAGCCACATTTTATACTGATATGGCATGATGGCAACATAAACACAGCTAACAATTGTATTAAATTGCAGTAGATTAAATGTAATGGAATATTCAACTAAGATAGACTGCTGTTGTTCACAGCACTAAGCTATTTATGGTTACTGATATACTCAGAGTCTCTGGCCCTCTCTTAGAGCCAGGCATAGTGAGCTGGCCCTCGGAAGAAAACGTTTGGGGACCACTGCCTTAAAATAATGTTTCCAAAATTGTTTCAGTGGTTCATCAACCAGGGTGAACGGCAATTCTGCATTCGCTTCGCAGCCCTCTATCGGCTATAACCGTAGCCTACTATGTAAGTTTGCCAGATCGGGTAGCGGATCTGTAGTTCGATGGAATGAGACATAAGAAACTACAAATTTGACTTGCATCTGATGTCGCAATACATTGTACTTTTATAAGTCATGCAAAATATTCTACCTTATCTGTGGACATTATTATTTGCAAAGCCGGTGCTGGATAAACAAATAGCGTACAACAGAGGGAAAGTTCTTTGGTGTTGCTTTAATCTGTTGATCTACTGTTGATGTATGGACTGACACCTATTATAATTCTCACTTTCACCCACCAAGAGCTGCTTTGCTTGTGTAGGTGCTGGCTGTTTGCTTCAGCTTATGGATTGCAGCCTTCAACAGGGACACCAGACACTGTTTATCCACAATCTCCTGCAATAAGAGAGCAGTACAGACACATCAATACAACAGTACACTCTCAATACAACTGCACGCGAGGGGTAGGCATTAGGCAGCTACCAGCCACTGACAAATAAATGGTAAAATTCACCAGCCACTCAATAGTAAATTATTATTTTGTGTCTGAAAACTACCAGCCACTTCCATACAGTATTTTCCAGCATTTGGCTTGTGGCTAGTGCTGAATTCCAACCCTGGTAGTCAGGCATCTACTGTCTTTACTGTGATTAGGCTACTATACATAAAAGGCAAACCAACAATTTGTGTAACAAGATCATTACAGCTGATTCAGAATGCTGGAGCACGCCTGGTCTTCAATCAGCCAAAGAGGACACATGTAGCCTAACTCCTCTCCTAGTTACTCTCCATTGGCTCCCTATAGTAGCCAGAATTAAATTTAAATCTCTCACTTTGGCCTATAGGACACTAACTGGATCTGCTCCTAGTTATTTTAATTCAATAATCAAGCCTTACATCCCCAACCGCCCACTGCGGTCTTCTGGTAAGCGTCTGTTGTGTCGACCAGTTATGAAAACTGGGTCTAATTCCAGACTCTTTTCTTCAGTGGTTCCATGTTGGTGGAATTAATTGCCCAGTGCTCTCCGTTCCTGTAGTAGTTTTGGGTCGTTTAAGAGGGGTCTAAAGACATTCCTATTCAACATATACTTAGTTGTTTAAGCGCTTATGTGTTATGGTTTGTATAATGTTGTTTTATTTTAATTGGGCTGTTAATTAATTTCACATTCTTGTTTTTTTATTGGTATTCTCCTTAATGTAGTCTTAGCATGTCATTGTTTTTATATTATTGATTGAATGGACATTATTGTTTTATTATTGCCTTTCCCCTTTTTTTCCATGGCTTTTTATTAGGCTATCGATTGAATTGATATTATTGTGTATTATAACTATTCTCCTTATTATATTTGACCTACATTCTAATCTGTTCCCTGTTCAATTTTAAATATTATTATGTTGTTTTGTATTTATGTGTCGCTTTGGACAAAGGCGTCTGCTAAATCCATAACCATAACCATAACCATAACAATTGAGGGCTAGTGAACAATTCCATAAACACATTGCATTTCAAAATGGGTTACTATATGTGGCATCTCATCAGACTAATCGGCATGGCAGATGCAGATTGATCCAGAGATTAGACCTAAAAACACAACACAAAAACACACAAAATCTGCACATTCAAAGCCAACATGCTCTTCATCATACATCTGATCTGATGAAGACCCAGTTGGCTCCTAATGTCACCCTTTGGTGTGAATAAAACAATATTGTCTTAATAGAACATGCCAACTTTACACGCTAGCTACAGGCTAGCTGGATGGCAAATAAGCTAATTCCGCGTGGTGTGTTCCTTGAAGGGAGGAACAGTATGACAGGTGTTTTTTTTTCTGTCCAGCTGGTCCACTCACGTGCCAGTCCTGCAAGAGGGAGCGCACTGCATCCTGGGAGCTGTACGGCCCTCTCCAGGCCTTCAGCCTGCCGTTAAGCTGGCCTAGCAGCTCCGAGACCGTATGCCGCTGCTCTCGGTACTCCAGCTTGATGCCGTAGTACTTCGCTGTCACTCGGGCACTGGTGAACCTGTGGGGAGAGAAACGACAAGATCGTGGTTATATGGACAGAAACAACTCTGTGACACTGTCTCAAATGGCATACTGTACTTCCGTCAGTACACTTTAATGCAGTGTCCTGTGTGTTTATTTGTGGAGTCCGCTATTTGAGACACAGTGTGCAACCTTAAAGGAACACGCTAACTTTTTAGCTATAGGTTAGCTATAGGCTAACTGGTCTAACCCACTTCCAGTGAATTATGTTAAGCTAGGCTAACAGTGTGAGACTGGGTTATTGCACACACAGAGAAGAAGGGGCATATATCCTTTTATGGAGTTCTTTTAATCAGGGTTGTTTGTAATATAATGTATGTATAACATGTCTTGACCACCCTTGCACTGGCAGCAACAGGCTACATCCCTGACACCAAGTTACAGATGTTATGAAGGATACAGCTGAAATGTGCTCATTGCTGTAGTTCATGTTCAATCTGACTGAAATCATTTGCAGAACCTTCACCTAATTCATGTTATGTCAGCTTCAACGGTGCATCTTTTACGTCTCATTTGAAGTCTCAGCCATTGCAATAAAGTGGAAATGTTCACCAACCGTCTCTTGAGCTCATCCAGCTTGTCTGGGGGCACCCACGTGGCCTCGTTGGGGCTGGTGTTGGAGAAGATATGCAGAGTGTTCAGATGGAGACCCATGTCCTTAACAAGCACCTGTGGGAGAACCCAGAACAGCCATGATGACTGAGGGCTCGTGGGAAGGTTTTAGAGCGAGTTTTTGTAATTGTATTAGCATACATTGTGTATAAACCGCAGGACAGCGTTTTATGCAAATAAAAAAAAAACATATTAATACCATATTAACTGCCCCCGAGCAACCTTGAATTGAATTGAAAAAGAGAAAGAGAGAGAGAGTGAGAGAGAGAAGGATAGAGAGAGAGAGAAATTGAGAGAGGAAGAGACTGAATGAGAGTGAGAGCAGGATAGAGAGAGAAAGAGATACAGAAAAAAGAAAGATAGAGGGTGATGAGTTACCTTGAGCTGCTCCTGTTTCTCTCTGGCCTCCCTGGCGGCGTGGGCGTGATCTTTTGCGACTCCTCCCTCTTCCGCTAGGACGGCCTCCACGCGCTGCAACCACAGACCCAGGGTGTCCAGAGGAGCGGGCAAGCACACGTCCAGCTCAGTGTTATACTGCTGCAGCTGCAGGAGACATACCATACAGACTACAGTTACACACACAGACACACACACACACACACACGCTGCAGCCAAAGACCCAGGGTGTACAGATGAGCCAGCAAACTGTTATGCACCTCTACACACATACACACACACACAAACACAAACACACAACATAACCACAGGATAAACAACAAAATGTGACAAAGAAAGCAGCCAGCCACACAATCTGCAGTCTGTTGCTCCTGGCCATACATGTGCATTTATGCTCTATAGATTCCAAATGCATCTCTACTGTCTAGATCTCCTTCACCTTCTGTTCCAGTGTGCTCCAGGCCTGCCGCAGGGCAATCTGCTCTCGGCTGGGTTTGGGGCTGCGCTTCATGGCACTCAGCAGAGGGATTACAGGCCGCCGCTGCTCATAGAAGGTCGAAACGAACGCCTGGAAGGCCTGTGGACATGAAGGTACACACGCAAGCACACACATACAAACACAAACAAACACATACACACGACCCGACACGACACAACACAACAAAACACGACACAACAAAACACAATACAACACAGGGTTAATCATAAAGAACATTCTATTATAGATTTAAACAATATGACATGAGTGGCTTTGGTAGCAGATCTCGTCATGGCTGTGATTTGGTCGTAGACACGAGGCTGGAGGTTGAGTATAAAATGCGGACTTGCTGTGAAAATTCCCAGTGGTTAAAATGATATCACCACTCATGGACCAGTTTGACCAGACTTAACTGCTGTATAAAGTGGCATAGTATCATGAATGTGAGTGCTAACTGAATAGGTTTGTTTTGGTAAACAAACACTATGGACTACATACAGTAACAGCAGAACCTGTAGGAAACCTGTAGGTAAAAGGCCTGAACATACCTGGTACCTTTCTGCATATCCTGCCCCTTCAGTAGAGGACCACACCTCCTCTAACTCCTCATAGGCTCGCTGCAGCCAGCAGGCCATCTCTCGAGCCTTCTGACTGGGTGAAGCCTGGGAATCGGAGAATATATAACGGTTGTTAAAACTGTCGATCAATACTAACTAATTCAACGTATCCATCGTTAACACAGTCTCTTATTCATCGGTATTCTCTATCTTACCTTCACTCTGAAGTTATCTGAACTGCGCGTCAAGCATGTTCAAACAATGCCGTTCACACACAAACGACACAAAATGCCATTTACAAGCACTTTCTTTGATTAACAATGAGACCATTATACAGCTATTAGTGTTTTAAGATAAGGGACACAGAAGTAGCATGTTATCAAGTCTGACACAACAATGATGTTAAATACACAAAAGATGAGTTTTTTGTGAGTTTGTGTGATTGCTGCGCCAGCACAAAGTTCCCAGACCAGTTGCAGGAGGAGAGCGAACGGCATTCTGGTGTGTTCTGACTGTACCTGGTGCAGGGGGGAGGCCGTGACGGCCGGCGTGAAATAGGAAGGCAGGTTGACAGGAGAGAGACACGAGGGAGAGGGTGCAGTGGGCAGCTACACCCAGCAGAGGGCGCCAGTGAGACACACAAGAGGGACAGAAGGCCAAAGTGAAAATGAGGAAAAAAAAACAGCAGGAGGAAGACAGGAGGAAAAAGATGACCTGAGAGTGACCATGGGAGAAGGCTTACCTGAATGTCATCATCAGGTGAGGGCATGTCGTTGGAGTACTGCAGAAACTGGGCTACATAGGTCATGATGGACTTCTCATCAGGGTCACTCACATCAATGTCTGAGGAAGGTCAAACCCAATCAGAACCACTGCAATGTTGAGGGTGTCAACCCTGCTTTATTACAGTATGCAAAGAAAAGGTCCACTGACCTTCCCACCATGTATATACTGTCTAAGGCAATACAATGACTGTTTGGAAATATCCCAAACAACCACTAGCATGATAATCATACTTAGCGCCTTACTTCATCACACTCATCAAACAGTTTCATTCATCATGATGATTATTGTATGTGTGTGTGTGTGTGTGTGGGGGGGGGGGGGGGGGGGGGGTGCATTGGCTGGTTGATTGATGATATTGAACGGGTTACATACAGAATAGACACATTCATTCCATTACACATAAACATAATAGCCACAGGATTGACACAGCACATCACATGTACCCCCTCCCTCTAGCCCACACACACGTGCACATCAGATACAAGGCAGAAAGCACCAGTTCCATTTGTAGTGCTCTTAGCTACACCTCCCATCTGTCTAGCTATATTGTACACCTATGCTGTCACCCACCCTCTGGCTCTAGCAAGCGGGGGATGTGGAGCTCCTGCTCAGCCAGGCGGAAGGCCTCCTCCAGGTTCTGGAGAGCGCCGCGGCTCTGGGCCCGCGGCAGGTCCACCAGGTCAGGGCGCAGGGCGCACAGGATGGCCAGGAAGGCCACGCCACTCCTCCAGCTGGACTTGAAGTCCTTCACACTGATGGAGCAGCCAACCCTGAGGAGAGGAGACAGAGAAAGACAGGAGACAGAAAAAGAGAGAGAGAGAGAGAGAGAGAGAGAGAGAGAGTCAGATATAGACAAAGATAAATACATATTTTGGTTAACTTTAAGCCTGGGAGAAAAAGAGAAAGTGCTGAGAGATGAGTGAAAAGAAAAGAGAGAATGAAGGAATTAAAGGAGTTAGAGGAATTAAATGAAACGGACAGTCAATTAATGAGTGAAAGTCCAAAAATTAATGACCAAATGAACAAATGTTTTGATTTAGTAAAGTGATGAAACATGAATGGATGAATGAATGAGTGGGCGAATGAATGAATGAACTAATGACTGGATGGATAAGTGAACGAGCGAGCGAGCGAGTGAGTGAATGAATAAGTGAGTGAGTGAGTGAATGAATGAATAAATGAATGAATGAATGAATGAATGAGTGAGTGAGTGAGTGAGTGAGTGAGTGAGTGAATAAGTGAGTGAGTGAGTGAGTGAGTGAGCGAGTGACTGTGTGACTGAGTGACTGAGTTGATGAATGACTGAATGTCCAGTAACACTTTACTTGACGGGTGAGTTCATAACACATTCATGGCAGCTGTCATAAACTGCACATAAAGCATTCAAGACTGTTTCATGAGACATGACTCAACATTCATAATAAACCTTTCATGAATGTGGAAGACAGAACAACGACAACGACAAAAAGTCCAACAATCGCAAAGCAGCATTGCCGTTTTTCTCTCCAGCCTTTGTAAATATTTCATGAATATCTTATGAAGTCTACATCGAATGTCACTATACTACTACTGTGAAGTATTCGTAATCACTGAGTTTAACACTGGGAGGTAGGCTAAACTAGCCTACATTCAGCTGACCCTTATTTGTTAACCTGGAACGGTTGGACAATGAACATTCCCAGTAGCAAATGATGAGAAAATATCTGCAAAGGTTACATCATAAAACAAATAATGTTTTATGAAACAAAAATTATTTCCTTGACCATGTCCTGTCTTTTTGGCACTGGAGTAGCCCATTGACTCAGATGTGACGTGATCAGGTAAGAGGTTTGGAACAAAAACGGCAATGCTGCTTTGCGATTGTTGGACTTTTATTTTGACAAGTTGTCGTCGTTCTGTCTTCCACATTCATGAAAGGTTTGGAATGAATGTTGAGTCATGTCTCATGAAACAGTCATGATCATGAATGCTTTATGTGCAGTTTATGACAGCTGCCATGAATGTGTTATGAACTCACCCGTCAAGTAAAGTGTTACCGATTGTCCCGCGTAGACTTACTTGTGGCACTGGTCCCTGACCCAGAGCAGCAGGGCCTTCTTGGCTGAGAGGCGGAAGCGGGCGTGCAGCGGGGAGCTCCGTCCACGGGGCACTGGACTGCCCCCCGGCACCGGGCTGCTGCAGGCGGAGCCGGGCAGAGAGTCCAGGCTGGCCAGGGACTCCAGGGATGAATGCCTGGAGCCGAACGACAGGGTGCTGGCCAGCTCCTCGATCTAAGGGACAGAGACACAGACAGGGTACAACAGTGGGTAGTGAGTACAGTATATGCTTAGTATGAACTTATTATATCTGGTCAGCTCCTCGATCTGAGGGACAGACACACAGAATACAGTAGCCTACATACTACAAGTATAAGTGCATATTTAAGTTTTTAGTATTGACAAATTACATCTGGCTAGCTCCTCAGGCACAGAAAAGCAGATGTTAACCTATTTATGTGTAATATTTATCTATCTAACTAGTTTATTCTATACTCTTCCGTTCATTATCATTTTGATTTTATATTTTGTAACAGGCCTCAGGGAGATGCTTCACCATCTGGTTGTTTCACAAAAAGACAATAGTGAAAGTGTTGTTCAGCAACCACTGAGGCTACTAGATTAAGAGACTAGTGGAACATGCGTGTCTAAAGTAGGACACTGAGTTACTAGCTCCAGCACATAAGATTTTATCTCACACATCTAAAAATCAACATATTAATAAATAGTCTTGTATTAGATATATCATATATAATATATAACACTGTTATAATCAACTTTTGATATTCATGATTTACTCTCTAATTCAGTACCTTTATTCATTGTCATTGCTATAATAATCTCGTGACATTGACCCTAGAGATTAACATAATATCTTTTTATTTTCAACAGCCAAATGTCAAATGTAGGTCAGAATCAGACAAAGAGAGACAGAGACAAAGAATGACATAGAAAAACGAGGACGAGAAACTGCATTAAAACCCATTGTCATAGCTTTCACTGCATTCCTGCTATTGTACTATCACTTGTCTTGGGTGAATAGACACACATTTTCCCAGAGAATCATCGGCGAAACTACATTGATGACACTTAGCCAGCCTCAGGACATATCATCTGAGACATTTAGAAACTGCTAGAAATTGATACAGGACAATAAAATGAAAAAAATCATACAAAAGAAATCTCTGCTCCCCTACAGAATATAACAGTCTCCATTGACCTGCCTAATTCCATTCCGACCCGTTTGCCAAGTTTCAACAGTAATCCTTTGGGGGGAAACACAAACTCCAATCAAACACAGGAGTACAGGGTGGTGACTCAGCATACTCAGCTAAGTATGGAAGAGGAATAAGGGGAAACTGAATTACCTTTTTTCTGCTGAAAACTGGTTTGAATGATATGTGACTTGCTACATGAACTAACTGCATATCTATATTGGTGACCAGATCTGACCAATACAAAACCAAATAAAAATGACAACACACATCAACACTGCATTGACGCTTTCACCTAGTTTCAAGCTACTTACATGACAGTGCAATATGATAGTCCAGATGAGACCAAGCACAATGGATGGCCTGCCCTCAATGAGATCTGGGATGTTGATGTTCACCAGCTTGACCTGAATACAAAGAGGGGCGGCAGGGTGAAGGAAAACATGTCACAAATACTATAGCCCCTGAACTGGACATGAGTTGTGTATTTTTGTTCTGACTTAGCCTTGAGATGGACTGTAAGGTAAAATGTCAGATTAATTTGAAAATAGACAGACACAAGCACACACCATGCAAGCTTACTTTAACACAAAACCATACTAACTCTATGCTTGCTTCTGCCTTGAACCCCAGACGTGAACCCCAATGTGACTGTTTTAAGATAAAAAATACTTTATTCATCCCGAAGGAAATTTGACAGTCTCTTACCGATTTAGTCTTTAAGAACTTCAAAGCTGTCTCAATGTTTCCTCTGTGTTGAAAAACACCATGGCCCCTCTCTCGTTTCTGTGTGGAAAAAAATCAAATCAAATCAATGAAAGAGACCTGCAACCACTAACAACACTAACAACAACAACAACAACTTGTAAAACATTTTACTGGGGGGGGGGGGGGGGGGGGCTCACTAACCACCACCAATGTGTAGCACCCACAATGGACAGAGAGAGAGAGAGAAAGTGTGTGTTTGTGTGTGTGTCCGTGTAAAGTGTGTGTGTGTGAGAGAGAGAGAGAGAGAGAGAGATACAGTCAGCATTAATGTTATCATAAGAGAAGTGGCATTAGTGTGTTGGGTGGGTATTCTGCCTGGGCCTTTTTTGGACAGCGGTGAGTTTTGGTCCAAAGGATTCCGACTCACCATCCGCTGACCGCTCATCACCTCCAGGAGGTCCAGGAGCCGCATGCCGTCCTGCAGGTCTGTAAACAGGTCCTGGACCACGGTGGGTGGTGTCCTCTGGAGTGGACCAAATAGGAACGAATACAACAACAAATCACATACTGGACATGGGTCCTACAGCAACAAATCACATACTGGACATGGGTCCTACAGCAACAATCACATACTGGACATGGGTCCTACAGCAACAAATCACATACTGGACATGGGTCCTACAGCAACAAATCACATACTGGACATGGGTCCTACAGCAACAAATCACATACTGGACATGGGTCCTACAGCAACAAATCACATACTGGACATGGGTCCTACAGCAACAATCACATACTGGACATGGGTGTAGAAACCAGCACCACAGTCATTTCAATTCAATTCATATCTTCATACTATTATGGATGGATGATAAAAATGTAGACATCAAAACACCCACCCAACATCACTTATGAAGTGAGATGTGAAGTACCCTTCAAAGATACTGAACCCCGTGCAAAGGCATTTTTTGAGATATTGAAGACCTCCTTTATCATCCAATAAACACCTGCAGATCTGCACAGGTTAGCACGTCTGTGAGGGGCGTGTGAAGTCGGCCTGATTTGAAAGGGGTGTGGATGGAGGTGGAAGGGCACTGCAGGCTCAGGTTGCAGCACCCCCCCTCCGCTCCAGCAGAGTGTTCCTCCTGGCTACTATAAATACCCCCCCCAGTCCCTCTTGTCGTCATACCCCCTGGGTGCCAGCTCGGGGGTATAAAGAACTGCGTCTCCCAGGCTCGGGAATGGCTAGTGAGTCAGCTCCTCTGAGCCTCTCTCAGACGCTGCATCAGGACAGGTTTACTGTATGTGACACAGAGACCCTGGAGGCGGGGGGGGGGGGGGGGGGGGGGATTTCCGAGTGAGGTGTGTTGTGCTATTGAATGGCAATGTGATGCTGTAAGCACATGTAAGAGAGAGCAAACTGGGGGAAATGAATGGAGATTGTCTTCTGTAAGCTGGATTTACAGACGGAACTGGCAGCAGTGGTAGTATAGTGGCCATGGAACTTGACTAGCATGTAGCAGTAGCCAAAAAAATCATGCATATGATTCCTGGCTGCCATTGTTGGTCCCTGCAATTGGTATCTGTAACTAGCTTTGGATAAAACATCAGCTAAATGCATAAATAAATTAATTAATAAAATAACAATGATTGCACAGAGAACTACGAACTACCTGTATGAACATATACTGTTGATCTGATCACAACAACAAAAGTATTAAGACTAGATTTCCTAATACTTGCTCATGTCATTTACGACATCAACACTCCATTGACCTCTCACCTTGTTTCACACTCTCACACACCTGCATTCACGCATGCATGCAGGCAGGCACACACACGCACACACACACACACACACACTCACACGCACACACACACACAGAAGTGTGTTCAGAAGTGAAAACACTTCTGAACACACTTCTGCTGCTCTTACATAACTTGCACCACTATGCCACTTGCATACTTAGGTCAAACAGAACTACCTCAGCCATTTATTGGCCTGACTTTTGCACTATTATATTGACTGTCTACTGTATGCACAATTGCACATTTTCAACTCAAATTTTGCTGCTCTTATTTTCTTCATTGTATGTGCCTTCTTATTTTTACTTTTTATATTGTTTACTTGAATGTTATGTTTGTCTGTGGACCTAATTGGTCAAATATGTCTTGTCTCCACCGTGGGATAGTGGGAAACGTAATTTCGATCTCTTTGTATGTCTTGACATGTGAAGAAATTGACAATAAAGCAGACTTTGACTTTGACACACACACACACGCACACACAGAGGTCTCTGTTGGGGGTACATCTCACATACCTTGGAAAGCTGGGCATTCATCCAGTTGGTGAAGGTCCTCTTCTGGATCTGTTCCTGTTCCACTGTAGGTGGACAGAAAAACACATGTTTGTACAAGGCTGGATCTGGTCACAACGTAGTCAGCTGCTGCCATGCTGTCGGCTATTGC
>NC_055962.1:11390694-11423194 GCF_018492685.1 Alosa sapidissima
AGATAGATAGAGAGGGAGAGAGAAAGAGAATTATCAATGGCTGTGTCCTGTCTGAATCGTGTCATCTGAGAGAGCTCTGATTCTCTCTCACTCTCTCCACTGAACACTCCTGCTGTTTTATCCCCTGCTCTCCCAGGGAAGTCCCCAAAAGCCCCGCAGCCGTGACGCTCTTACCAATATTTAACTAGGATCTGCTCCACTTAGCACAAGGATGGAGAGAATTTAAAGGAAGCCATATTACTTATATATATATATATAAGTAAGTATACTCTTTTGATCCCGTGAGGGAAATTTGGTCTCTGCATTTATCCCAATCCGTGAATTAGTGAAACACACTCAGCACACAGTGAACACACAGTGAAGTGAAGCACACACTAATCCCGGTGCAGTGAGCTGCCTGCATCAACAGCGGCGCTCGGGGAGCAGTGAGGGGTTAGGTGCCTTGCTCAAGGGCACTTCAGCCGTGCCTACTAGTCGGGGTTCGAACAGGCAACCCTCCGGTTACAAGTCCGAAGTGCTAACCAGTAGGCCACGGCTGCCCCAATATATAATTGTATCATTATATACACATAGGTTAAACAGTACAGCGCCTATATTGTGCGACAAAAATCATATTCATGCAATGAATCATTCAAACATTACGATTCAAATAACTATGCATCAAAAGTTTGGACTAAAGTTTGGATATTTTGTTTTAAAGGGACACCAGGCAACGTTTTTGTGTTAATTAATCATCTTCGTAAGTCTGTATATGGTTAAATGACTCATTACAGGGCGAATGAAGACTCTCTCGCCCGCCCCTACTGCCTGTAAGAAGAATATCCCACTTGCGATTGTTGCAAACGTGTGTATAATAGCAGAGCCAGCGAAGAAGCAGCGAAAACCCTTGACGGAAGATGCAAAGAAAAGGAAAAGAGCTTCAGACCAAGCGAGGGGGAGTTTCGTAGAGAAAAAGCATCAAGCTTGCCTGGTGTCCCTTTAATATTTGGCATGGTTTTCCCAGCAGAAGCCATGTTCACTTACTATCTTATTCTTGAAAGCATAATGAAGAGGTTTGCTCACTTATTCAGAAAGTAAGTAAGTCTATGTCCTAATAATCATTTTGTATTGCTGTGAGGGGGACCAGGGAGGACAGGGCAAGATGCAGCTCATGCAATATGACCTCTTTCAAGAGCTTCATCTTCAGCCAAGATGTCTGTCTGATATCTCTGATTTGTAATGATGGAAAAGGTTATCCAGATATGAAATATTTTTTTCCATCCTGATCAAATCAGTTTTCTTTGCCACATGATGGATGAAAGAGACATTTTCATAGGTCAATATGTGTAATTATTTCCAACATGCACATCATAATTACATTTTTAAAAAGTAATAGATCAACAGCATAGGCAAAACAGCACAACCATCATGAGGGATAAACTCCAACGTCCAAACAATCAAAGTGGACACAAGGGCCTATGATGACCAAGCTTCACTCTCACTCTTTCTTTCTCTTTCTCTTTCACATTCTCTTTCTCTCTCTCAAACATGAAGTACTCCTCTTAAAACTCACATACACATGTGCACACACATACACTAAAAAATGGATAGTTTGACAGGGCTCCTCAAATCACGTGATGGCAGCACATGCAACAAAGGTCTCAGTTCGGTGCATTTGCAGTGTAGCTTAAACACAACTGGAAAAAAATTAATCCTTCATGGAAGGTCTTAATACGGCCATGGTTTAATAGTCTGCACAGGGCATACGGTGTGAGCCATTGCATACAGACTCGAGGGGGTGGGAGGGTGAGGAGGTTTGGCTTCAAAGAGGCTTAGAGCATTCTATACAAGAAAGTCCCACCAAGTCCCACCAAGTGGACGCCACAAAGCACAAAGCTGATGTAAGAAGGTTTGTCTGCATCCTCCTGCATGTGACCGACTGCCACCCAGCAACAGTGGTATGTAATGTTGTTGTGTGGGGCTTGTACTCGGAAAGCACATTACCCATTACGGTGTGTGTGCAAGTCAATGCACAAGTCTAACCTATGGGTGAGGAGAGTCACCGACACATGCAAACTAAGCTTATTAATGTGTAATTACTTGTAGCTTATCAGACATATTAGCTTAAATACACAGTCTCTCTCTCTCACACACAAACACACACACACACACACAAACGTACACGGACACACAAACACATTCCAATTTACATGTGCAGAGCTCGCATGGACCTAATGACTCTCTGGCGTATAGTGAGTAAAGCCACAGTTGTTTGTGAGGTTGTACTTTCACAGCTGAGAGGAATCCTAGCGATCTAGAGCTTCACTCTCCAGCAAGGGCAACTACTGTAACACGGAGGTGTGCGACCTTCAGCAAAGGTCAAGGCCTGGCACATTCCAGAGTAAGCAAACACTAGAGAGACATAGACACAGACACAGACATACACCCATCTACACACACACACACACACACACACACACACACACACACACACACACACACACACACACACACACACACACACACACCTGTTACATGACTGTATTCAGACAGCAGTTACAGAGACAAGGCAAAAGCCCAGAGTCAGAACCAAAAAGCACCTGGCGGCCACACCATAGAGTCCAGCACAGACCACTGCTGCCAGTCTGACATCAGAAAGGAAAAAACTTCCTCCACACACACACACACACACACACAGGAGCGAGTGGCCTGTCTGGAATCTGGGGTGCCTGAAAATAGGACAAAACGCGATTGATCTATGGCCGAGTGACAGACTGAATTTCCCACAAAGTGATCTGTGGTATAACTGGAGAGTCTACTGCCTAGCCTGCTTTAAAAAACCGTACACATCACGGCCTTAAATGCACTACCTCCTCGGCCTCCTCAAGAACACACACGTTGACCTGCCAAGGACCCTTCCAATTAGACAGCCAGAGTCCTCACAGGGAACTCTTAACAGATCTCACAGGCCCTTGTTAAGAATTGTGCAACGGAACGGAGCACGGGTAATATTTCAAGTGTGTCGCCTCTGCGGTCGGTCACGCTCGCTGTGGTTGGAAAGATCACACGCTCTCTCTTTCCAGCACGATGCGCGTGTGTCCCCTTTTTCAGATGACCGTAGCGGTATCAGATGACAGCACTGACTAAGAGCATAAGGGGGGGGGGGGGGGGGGTGCTATTATTTATATTTGGTAGGAAGTTAGTTGCCTATCCTTTGCCGGTTCTTAGAGATAGCTGTAATTTTTTGCAGTGCTTTAAGACAGCTAGATTGCCAGAAATAGCATTGTGGCCAGGTTCAAATGTGTTGGTTCTCCAGAAAGCTCTCCCAATTTAGTCACTCTCCCATTTTGACGTGAAATAAGATGCTGAATTTGCTACATATTCTTCTTAAGGGTATGTGTGTCATGTAAGGACTGATTTGAATTTGTAGACCACAATACAGGTAGGAGCTGGCATGCAACAGACATGGCCTTATCATACAGCACAAATACATTACTCCTATGGAAGATCCTTTGAACTAATTATGACTAGTAGCCAGGGATGGATTACTGCACGGGCCTACCGGGTCCAGGCCCAGGGGCCCAAGCCCAAGCCCAAGCCCAAGCTATTGCATGGAGTCACTGCCTCAATAACACATCAGGATGTAGGCTATGAATCTGATTGAATTAAAGTATTGTCCATCCCCAAAATGCACCAGAATACAGGAAATCACATCAAACAACCTCCCCTCCCCACACACACACACACACACACACACACACACACACACACACACACACAACAATTAGTGGGGGGCCCTTAATACATCTGGGCCCAGGGGCCCGAAAGTCCATAATCCGTCCATGCTAGTAGCAGTGTTACAATCAAATCAACAGTAGACTTTGGATAGACAGAGGCGCATTGGATAAACAAAGCAGTTTCTAATTAACCTTATAAAAGTGTGATTGAGAGATATATCAATGCACGCGCTCTGGCCTTTATGCAGTCATATAGACAGCTCAGACTCAGCGGTTCCCTTTTATAGAGATACAACGTTTCTGTGACAGTCCTGCCTTGTTCTCATACCTGTAAGGTGTGGTGGTGAGCACAGAATCAGGGTGAGGCCATGATTGATCAGGTGTGTTGGAAAGGAATCAAAACATTTAGTCATCAAAACCACAAAGAGACCTGCAGAAACAAAACACTGATAAGGAGGATAACTGCACAATCCCCATCCACATCTGGACAAACCATAAAAACTATAGATTATATACAGTAGGCCTACTTCTTCAGGAACTATTATGTATGGCAGTCTTAATAATCTGCGACTAAGTTCTGCTTTATGACTCTCCCACTGGAAGTTTAACGCAGGCCTGAGTAAAATGCAACAACAACAATAATAATAATAATAATAATAATAATAATAAACATATTACAGCATTAAGGTAAGATCCGAGTTTTGAACTTGGAGACTTGGAAATTCTGTGTATACAAAGAATAATAACATTTCACGTAGTGACACGAACTGCTTGAGGGTGTTGCACTACAATGTGCAACAGAATTACTCTAATAAATTCTACAACGCCAGTGTAGAATGTCACAAGAGAAGGGACAAGGACGCACTGATTATTTAAACCTGACAAACAAAACAGTGAAGGGCAGTTGGGGCAACCAACTAACGTTTTAAATTTAAGTGTACTGCAATCCATTATAAATACGTTTAACAACATAGCCTACAGTAGAATGACACAATGCATACTGCACTGCTACTTGTCATCTGAGAGATGCACCTACAGTAGGCGAGCCCACCTTAGTCTGCATTGTTTTGACTCGTAAGAAATGCAAGAGAGCAACTTACATGAAGTGGCGATGAAAGATTCTTCAGATTTTCGAAAAGTTCGGTAACTAGATTTTGAGTTCCCGAGGTAAGTGGAGAAACAACGGCTTGTAAGTATGACTCCACTGCATTGACATCAAACTCCACCCTCTACTTCTAGAACGCCCCCTACGAGCGCATGAGAATTGGAGAGAGCGCAACACACACCATGCCTGTCGCCAGTATGAATGACATAACTTGAAGACATTTTTTAGAGGACAAGTGCTAATTGCAGTTGTTATCAGAAGGTCACTATAAGTTTGACCTTGTGTTCAGGATTTAATTCTACATGGTAAAGTAAGGTACAATCCTGAAAACGGCCGTCTGTCAATTTGGTGAAGACGCGTATATTAACCTTGTCATGACTGTGACATATCTTTTTTTTTTTTTTTAGTAAAACAAGTTGAATCAAATTATAATCTTGCATTTGTGTGAAGGAGTGACTATTCTCAACATTACATCCACACAGATTAGCATATCTGTACATTTTCAGAGAGAAATTTGGAACCGAGTAATTATCTAGTAAATTAGACTAAGGGGACATCAAATTACTGAAGCACAGATAGCTGCACAAGGAAATAAAATAAGGTAAAGGATGGCACCATAAAACATCTTTATAGTATGTGTCTTTAAATAGCTTGTCCTAAGCGCTCACATATTTTACTACAGTAGGTTAAGGTTGCATCTACATGTCATAGCCTACACACGAGGCACATTGCCATTGAACTTCCTGGGGTGAAATGCACTACGTAACTCGACACAACATACAATATGTAAGTTTATTTGTAGGTAAAATGTAATGTGTTGCCTTAAACATTCACGGGCTGGTGTAGGCTATTTATCACTAAGGGCAAACGAAAGCAGTGCTGATATTCATAAAATGTTTATTGTTCAACTATAACTAAATCGGTAAACATGTTCTGATAGATGAAACATACAGCAGTTAGTGCATTTCTCAAAACAATTAGTGCAAACTGCAAAACCTAGTGGATAACCTGCAAAAGCATGTCACTTGCACAAAATGGATAGTCCATTCCTCAAAAGCAAGTCAATGAAACTGCCAGTGTCATCAAAATGAGAAGTCTTGACACCATCGTTTATGAACAAGATAGTCAAAATGGCTTTGTCATGTTTTCATTAGGCCTACGACAGTTTATGCTCTCAGTGTTTTCACATGCAAAAAAAGGTCAGAACTCGATGACTACCTGAAAATGCTCAAGACAGCACCATACAGTACTTGTACAGCCATTTGAAAACTACAGTAAAGTTACAAATTGCTGTAGTTGGGGGAGTGAGTACAAGACACTGAATATGTACGTTTCACAGTTTTACTGTATATGCTCTTTGCAATTCTACAGCATTGTGACATAATTTGATAACTAGTGCACCAATTTTGTATGTAATGACTCAAGCAATGAAATGAAGACTAATCGTTTTATTGGGAACGACTATTCAGCATCCATAAGTATAGTTCATTTTGACTGACACGACAAAGCAACTGATATGTTCAAAAGCATTTGCAATTTGTTCAGAGGACGAGAAATTGCTACTATTATGTGCACACATGACTAAATGTTGTGAAGGTTGAACTAATAGTTATGAGAATTTTCATTCTGATCTGAGAAAAGCACCAAAGCGACTGAGAAAAACTGTAAATGGAGATGGATCTGTGTCCATTTAATAACAAACTGTGAGGTCCTGCTCCGGGTCGAGAGGTGGCGATGTCGACCAACGGAGGGAGAACACAGAGGAGCAGCCGCGGGATAGGATAATCTTGGGGAAAGCGCTCCCTATTGGCGAAAAAAAGTTTAGGACTTCCGTCATGTCACGCATACTTTCAACTCGTTCATAAGACAAGTACAGATAGAAATACAAGGTAAAGTACAGATTTTAGCGACTAATAGTAACAGGCAGGTAGCCTCTGCAATCTGTGGAGAGCATACATGGTAAGTAGGCTATAGTGCCCATGCAATTGGTCTGTTTAGTGTGTTTCTTGCAGTCCACTGTTTCTGTTTCGTCAGTTGCATTCGTTTGTCATTCTTCTGCAACCACTAACAAGTTCGCCAAAAGCCATCAGATGCAGCATCAGATGCAGCACACAGTTATTGAGTTGATGTTTGTGGTTGTTAGGGCTTCTCAGGCAGATTACAGATAGAGCTGCATGATATTCCATACCATCGGCATATTACGCATACGGAGATCATTAATTGTAGATCCATCATCAATGTTTTTGTAGCCAGAGAATGGACTTGCCACGTCTTCCACCTCATGATGGATCTGTGTTGTCTGTCGTGGACATGCACACGGGAGGAGAGCCGCTGCGCATCATCACGGGTGGATATCCCAAGATTGAGGGCGAGACGGTGTTGTCCAAACGACGCTTTGTGCGAGAACAACTGGACCACCTGAGAAAATTGCTGATGTTCGAGCCCCGTGGTCACTATGATATGTACGGTGCCCTGCTGGTTCAAAGTGAGATACCTGAAGCAGATCTGGGGGTTCTCTTTATGCACAACGAAGGGTATAGCACTATGTGCGGGCACGCAGTCATTGCGCTTGGCCGATTCGCGGTGGATTACGCTCTCGTGAAAACTCCCAGTGCTCCGGAAACCCAGGTGAACATCCACTGTCCGTGCGGCCTGGTGAAGGCCTTCGTGGAGTATTCCGACGGCAAGACTGGAGCAGTGAGGTTTCACAGCGTCCCAGCTTTTGCTTTTGCAACGGGTAAATTATTCACACAAGAAATGAGATATCTCAAATGGGGAATTTGAAATATGGAATATAGGCCTACATAAATCATTAGCTTATTTGTTGACATGTTAGACACAAGACCATTAATGTGAAAAGAAACTGGCCCTTAATGAAAAAGACAGACTGCATGTTCCTGTGTTATGATTACAGATGTGAAGGTCACTGTACCTGGACACAGTGAAGTCACAGTGGACATAAGCTATGGAGGGGCTTTTTATGCTTTTGTCAGCGCTGAAAGGTTTGGACTTGATGTCAATACGTCAAGGACAAGGGACCTAGTGGATGCAGCCACTGCAGTGACCAATGCTGTCAAAACTCAGGTAAAAGAGATTACAAGACACCTATTTTGGATTTTGAGTATAAAATGCTACATGATGTAGCATTTTATGAAAATGTGAACATTCTTCTGTCCAGGTGAAGCTAAGGCATCCAGTGCATGAGGATCTGTCCTTCCTGTACGGGACCATCCTCACCGATGGCAAAGACAGCTTCTCCGATGAGCCAACAGCCAACATGTGTGTGTTCGCTGATGCACAGGTTGGTGATGGTGAATCCATCAAGTATTCAACTTACTTAGAGGCATGTCCAGGGGGGTATTCCAAGTACGTGGTTTAGAGACAAACCTAGGTAAATTAACTCCGAGTAAGTAAACCTCCTACAACAAGAGTCCTATGGCATTGTTTTGTTAGGAGAATGAAGCCATACAGCTCTTCTATTAGGAGGTTTACCCCTTACTCTGAGTTAACTTACCCAGGTTTGACACTAAACCACATACTTGGAATACCCCCCTGATCATTTAGATAAGACATGAAGACCACAGTTCTGTATAAGTCACATTTATGCTGTGCAAAAACAGACACCAAAATCCACAAGACTAAATTCCAGCAGGGATTAGGTCCAAAGCTTCATTTTAGATTGAATCAATCAACTACTGAGATGACGATAGCCAAGGCCTCCTCGGTCTCTCTGACAATGTATCCAACCGTCTCCTCTGACATCTTGACGGAACCCAGGTTGACCGCAGTCCTACGGGGTCTGGAGTGACGGCTCGTATTGCTCTTCAGTTCCACAAAGGCTTGGTCCAGCTCAACCAGAGCAGGACCTTCAAGAGTGGGGCGACAGGATCCATCTTCACTGGCAAAGCAGTCCAGGTACCATTGAAACCCAATGTTCAGTTGTACACAGAACAAGGTGTTGCATTTCTCATATCAGAAGCCCTCCTATTAGAGGAGAAGGCCTCCCATAATGACTAGATCTCTCTCTATCTCACATGGTTATCCTTGTACCTAAGCAAACAACTCTACCCTCTAATATAACCAAAGATCACACCTTCTTATAATCTCTGATGAGAATTATCTGATCGATCGTTAGTTATAGTGTTGGAGTAATTTTTTATAATAAACAGTTACTACAAACTATTAGTGCAATAATTGCTATCAAACAATTATACCTTATTATTGTACATTGCTACACATTGTAAACTATTGTAGGAATACTTGTGTTGCTTTTATTAGTAGATACCAGTCTTACTCCTCTTCATGTCATGTCACCTAGGAAACCACATGTGGGGACTTCAAGGCTGTGGTGGTTGAGGTCGGAGGTCGCGCACACTACACTGGTGTGGCAAGCTTTGTGCAGGAGAGTGACGATGACCTAAGCCAAGGATTCCTTCTCAGATGAGCCGTCATTTCAGACACAGCCACATGGAGCATTGAGTGTCTCTTATGAAATAGATGAGGAGGTGAAATTCATATCAATCAATCATCAGACAGTTACTCAATCTGTGGTGATTTCATCTGAAAGTCTGAAAAAATTCTACAAACTTCACCAAACTACGGTAATCTAGATTAATAGCACTTCACAACACAATGTTCTGCTGTCTGGAATGAAGGAGTTGTAAATTATATGTCAGGGTATATGTTTGTTTTCTCCAGAATGGATCTGACCCAAATCTGATATGGCAGATATATGTTCCAGACCAGACATCCAGTTCAACATGGCAAACATTTGTGAACATTTTCAAACAGTTTTTCATTTGCATGATATTCATTTCAAACGTTTGTGAAAACACACCTAGAAACATGCAGTAGGTAGTTCTCTATGGAGTGTTCTCACCTGGACATTGAACTATGGGTCACTGTTTAAACAAAACAGTTCGTAAATTTTACACAGCATATACAGTACCACTTTAAAAATAAACAAAAATAAATATGTTCACCTCTGTTTACCTCAGGGGTGCCTCTGTTCCGGTGCTCTGTAAGCCTAGTCTGTTGACATGATGGTCCAAAATACAGGGCCTATAAATCTAATAAAATTGTATACTTTACAAAGGATATGTGAATGTAGGTGAAATGCCATGCCTGCTTTGTAATAATGAACATTGGCTGAATTGTATAATTGACATTGGCTTAATCCCGATCTCATACCTACGGTCTAAGCCTTATACCCTGAAAGACTTAACGGACATCCGTCATACATGTAAGTGATAAAGTTTGCAAGGCTGTAAGGGTTCAAAATGCTATTATCAGGCATGGGAGACGCACCTGTGACCCATCATTAAATTGACAACACCAAAAATGTGTTGCAGACATGTTTCCGTTTTATGGCAGTTGTTTACTGATGTTTTTTCAGGCTTCAAGCCTACATTTGGGTAACCCTTTGTCAAACAGTTCCTAGAGGTCATTGTCCTCCTCAACAACAAAACACCAAAACATTCATAGAGTTTTCTGCAATTTATTTGTGTCAGAACCATTTTTTATCATGGAAGGCCATTTTAAATTACAAAAGTCCAATGGAGATTCTCTCACATTGTTAAAGAAACCTTTTTTTTACACAATTAATCTAGATGGAGGAGAGAGAGGACCAGGGGGCAACCATGGTATATGAGAGAACTGATGGAGGAGTATTGCACTGATTTGGTTAACATACTTATTCTGTATTTTAAATAACTTTACATTTTGCAGTTATTTTTCCTTTTTGTATGTGACAGACTCCGGCAATACTGAAAGCATTGTCCTTTACACTAGGACCCACTTTGGCCATCATGCCCAGCAAAACACAACCATCATCAAAATTAGGTCCAGTAACGTAGGAACTCTCAGAGCCTCTATGGATGTCCACATGGGTCATACACAACTCTTACGTGTCCATTCTACAGTAAACCAGAGCCTTAGTTGACATTAACATTAGTACTAAAACAAACAAAAATCAATATATAAAAGGTTCATTTTTTGCAAAGTCAATCCCATATCTGGGCACTTCTATAGTTTTTTTTTTTCCTTTTATCAGTTTACATTTGTAACTAGCCTATGTAGAAAAAAATGGTTGATGCATAAAGTGTGCCATTGCTATGTCCAATCCTTGTAGTAATATGTATTCATTATTCTTTAGAGGACCTAAACTAATCAAACCATTGTATGGAAAGGTTCTGGCGTTAGCTCCGTCCCTCGAGGTCCAGACAGGAAAACCACTTCCTAAAGTCATGGTCCATGAACATCTGTGTGTGTTTGTGTGTGTGAGTGAGTGGGTGTGTGTGGGTGTTTGTGTATGCACACGTCTCCTGTTAAGTGTTCTGGTCAAATCGAATTTGACCGCATTATCTTCAGGCCAGAAAACCAGCAGCCCTTCTTGGTGCGCCAGCACGGTAATAATCAATCTTAATCTTCTCAAAGGAAGACCTGCATCAAATAAAAACGGTGAGTTTCTCTGGGGGGGCCATCTTGTAAACAGATGGCCTTACCGCTTCCTTGATTTTTTTTTTTAACCCTGCCAAAAAGTCACAGAAGGGTGAAGTCGGACACAGTTCTGACTCAACCTCAAGAGAATATGTTTGTGTATATATTTATATTCTCTGTCGCCAGGCACTGACACAAAGCACTCCCTGTTTTCAATGGAAATCCTGAATCCTGTCCATAAGGAGTGACACATTTATGTGTGCTTTTCATGGCCTCCACCAGGTGGCAGCACTGTCCAAATAAACAGAGCAGGTTGGAGTGGTGAGGAAGCTGAAGGGAAGAGTGTGGGTTTGGGGTAGGAGAGGGCCCAGGGGGCTGTGGTGGTGGTGGTGGTGGTGGTGGTTGAATTCTGGGTGCAGTTTTGATGGCGTTGTTTAGAAGTTGAGTTTGGTGACCGGGCGCTCACGGGCCGTCTCTGTGGACTGGCTGTTGATCCGTCGGCGGTTGCGCTTCATCTTGGATAGGTCCTTGTCGAAGACCTCGCCCGAGCGCAGAGCCGACACCAGGTCGTCGAATTCGCCGCCACCATCATCGCCGCTCTCCTTAGCCTTCCGCGCCTTACGTTCCTTGTCCCGCTGTTCCTTCATCTTAGGAAAATGAAAAGAAAGAAAAAAAGTTTATTGAACACACTTCGTTATGCTGACAATAACAAGAATAACGTTGCTTTGCACATAGTTCATTAAGTCAGAAGAATGCCTTGATGTTCAGTTGAAAAAATCGAACATCCTGTTTGTTATTTGCAAAGGACTGTCCTCATTTTGTTCCTTTCGTGACACTGGGTAGAATTCCCTCACGTTTTGCATAACAAGGTCTGCCTGCAAACTATTTACTCTCGAAATGATAGACTAGGGGTTTCAAAAAACAGCTTAAGGCCTTTTGTTTTAATTAGTCTCAACCGACGCGGCCGAGTGATCGTGTAATGGCCATTTTGGCTCGGTGAGTCTTTTGCATGTGGCTCTCACATGCCCCTTTTGGACTGGGCATGGGATGCGAGCTGTGCCAGGCTACGGATGGCATTAGAGGTTTGGAACATGCCCACCTGGCAGCGTTGCTCTAAGTCAACAACCCAGCTTCACTGTTTTAAACACGTCTGCCGCCTGCACGGAGGCTTAGAAACAGGGCGTGAGTGGAGTCCATGCCAGAGGCCAGGGTTACCTGCGGTTGTAGTAGTGTCAGTGGGAGAGTGATGTGCTAACAACTCTTTACATTACGTGCATGGGTGCCAAGATAACAGAGTCTGTGTGTATGCATGTACTTTTGTAAACCGGGCAATTCTCTTTGTGTGTGTGTGTGTGTGTGTGTGTGTGTGTGTGTGTGTGTGTGTATCTTTTCATAAAGAGGGCTCTGTATGTGTGAGGGCATGAATGTATTTGTGTTAGTGGCTGTGGGTCTGTATAGAAGTATATGGGTCTGTATTGAAGTATATATGAGTGTGTGTACGGTGTAGAAATGTGTAACAGTACAATGCTACAAGTGGCCTCTGATCAAAGCCTCTACTAAAAGCTAAATGACTGAATGCAAACTCTAACGGGTATCTGAGCTGAGCCTCTACTAGAGGCTAAATGACTGAATGCAAACTCTAACAGGTACCTGAGCCTCTACTAGAGGCTAAATGACTGAATGCAAACTCTAACAGGTACCTGAGCCTCCATGCGTGACCTGCGCTCCTCCTCTTCTTTGCGGCGCCGCATGTTCTCGTTCTCCTGCCGCGCCTCGCCAAAGGCCTGCAGGAACTGGTCGAAGATGCCGAAGAACTCATCTGGCTGCATTTTGCCGTCCTCTTCGCCAAAATGCTTCACCGCACGCACATACTGAGGCAAGACAAAGACAAAAGGAGAAGAAGAGAGCAGGTCTAAAAAGGACTGAAGATGCGTTAGATCTTATTCACACAGTTGGGTTTCCACAGAAAGCATCCTACTTTTCAATTCTTCTTCTATGTGCATTGTTTGTGACAACAAACTTTGCTGAAGTGTGGAAATGTAAAACATTTCCGCTAATGGCATTTTATAGTCTCTGGACTCCTGAGTGCTACCTGGTGTCACATTTAATGGGCCAAAGTACAGGATGTCTAATAGGGATACACAGCTACTGTAAACAAC
Source organism: Alosa sapidissima (assembly GCF_018492685.1). Lineage (NCBI taxonomy): Eukaryota > Metazoa > Chordata > Actinopteri > Clupeiformes > Clupeidae > Alosa > Alosa sapidissima. Next base: position 11,404,113 of record NC_055962.1, read on the forward strand.
AAACACGCAGCAAAACACTATATATGGTAGGCTCAATAAAACAAGCATAGTGTTTTAAAGACAAGAGGGTGGTAGTTAACGCAGGTAGAGAGCGTCAGAAACGGATCTAGATGAAAAGGGGAGAGAGGGAGACTAGGCACGTTAAACGACACAGCCGCCACCACCGCCGGGAGCTGGTGTAGATTAACCTTGTCACGCACGGACAATCCTCAGGCGCCGGTAGCTAGTCCACGGGTGTTCTCGTTAAGCCACGTTTCACTGGCAACTGATTACAGCCCAAACATAGGGGTAGGAGCAAAGGGGGGAGAGGGGGAATGGGGGGAGGGGGGGTACATGAGGGGCAGAGGGGATTCAGCAAGGCACCATCTCAGCCTCGTGCCGCCTCACGGTAGGGGTTGGGGGGGGGGTCGGAGGCCTGGCTATCCCATGATGCCTTTGATGTGCGTTTATCACTGCCATATGGAGCGCACTCACAGCATGGGCCGCGCTCGACTCAGCCAAGGAGGCACTTTTTCCTTCTCTACTTCCCCTCGTTTCTCTTTCTCTCCGTCTCCCTGTCTGTCTGTCTCTCCATCACTCTCCGTGGTACCAAGGGAAGCGGGGCCTGGTTCAGACAGCACTAATGGGCCGTGAAGAGCATGACCTTCAGTTGGAATCGCAGCCTTGTCTGGGCGCAGGTTCAACTGTATTGTATGAGCACTGTAAATATGCTCATAAAGACTTCGCTCATGCTCATAGTTATGTTTCAGTCCATCGAACTCCTATAAGACTGTCAAAAGACCCAGGAAATTAACGATGACCATCGATCAAAGCTCTGCCAGGTAAGCAGTTCAGTCACAATCACTTGGAAACTACAACTGGAACTAGTTTATAACCTATGACGATCTTTCCACTGAAAACACAGTGGACTCCAAACTCTGATAAGGTATGAGCTCTATGCTGGTCACTATGTAGTCGTCCTTTATTAGTTATAGTAGCTAATAAACAGTTAGTATCATGTAGTTACACAAGTGTAGTAAAAGTTACTTTTTAGTTGTTTAGTTAAAAGTTACTTTTTAGTACACAATGCAGTTCTCTATGCACCCATACTTATCAGGAAAAGTTAGTGATTTCTAGTAATAATAATTAGTACAGTGTAATTGGAACAGTAGTTACACTAAATAGCTCCCTATTATCACGGCACGGTAGTAGTTACACTATGTAGTTGACCATAGTTTAGTGGTAGTGGTGAGACTGTGGTTGTACGCAGTTTTCCCCTTTTTCTTTGCCCCAGAGTCTTGCCTCTTTGGGGCCTCTGGGGTCCAATAAAAACGGTAAGGTCGCCCCTTTCGGAAGCACACGCGGTGAAGGTCAAGGGGCAAGCTTCTGCACCCAGCACGCGGTGGCACAGGGGCGACAGCCACGGGCTGTTTCAACAGCTGGGGCCTTCAAGGAAACCAGAGGTGCGCGTGCTGTGCTGTGCTGTGCTGTGCCGTTCCCTTCACTCAACGCCTCAGCGTGCCTGGTCTTAAGACACGTCCTCCGCGTCCACGCAGGACTTACCAGGTCTCGGGCCTCGTGGAGAGAGTCCTCCACGTCGGAGAAACTGAAGCTGGCCACGGTGATGAACTGGCTGACCACGGACACAAACTTGTCTCCGTACTCCTGGGGGCGCTTCCTCTGGAACTCCAGCTCCTGAAGGGGAACCGTGCAGAGGATGAGGAAGAGACACTGGGCCTTCATTCAAATGGCAGGCAAAGTGCAAAGTCTAACTGAAGCTTGTTTAACACCTATGCAAAATCTATTTCCTGATTTAATACCATGAGAAAGATCCTAAGCACAAACAGCGGTGGGTCAGCTAAAAGCGGTCTCAAGACACATTATGCCGTAAGTTTATGCACAGGGACTTTGCTCATAGACTGACTTTGCCCAGCATTTAAATTAGGGCCAATTGTGTGCGTATGTGAAAGAGAGAAAGTCTTTGCTATCTGTTTAATACTGTGCCATTACCCTGTAATAATAATGTAATTACATGGAATGTATTATTCTGTTGTTGTAAACACTAGCTTGGGCAACACTATAAAAACAGCTATGCCAATAAAGATGCTTTGAATTACAGAACCACAGGAAGTGCAGAGTTGGATGTCACTTTGTAATTTCAAGTAGGTGACAAACTGACTATCGAAAGGCAGCTGGAGATGAAGGATAAAGACTCCCATTGAGAGGGGAGGCCGAGATGAGCGGAGTGAGAGAGGTGTGGGTGGGGGGGTTCCTCAAGGTCACAGTGAGAAGGAACAAACACAGTGGTGAGAACTCACATTTTCCACACTCTTCAAGCCGCTGCGCAGGTTATTGATCTCCTTCTCTAGTTCCGTCATGCTGAAAGAGAAGGAAATGCAAGAAAAGTGAGCTAGTGTTCTATTGGGTAGAAGACGTAGAGATGCATTCTGTTGCCCTGAACACTCTAAAACAAGGGTTCTCAAACTTTTGTACGGTTTTTTGATGTAACATATCAGCAGATCAACTGGGCAAATACTGATACTGTAGCATTTTTCGCCATATAAGACAATTTCATATTTTGTAGCAAACTTTGTCAGGGACCCCCTGACAATGTGCTGCGAACCCCACTTTGAGAACCAATGCTCTAAAGGACCCTAAAGGACACTGGCATTATTTCTGAGCTTACCCAACTGCAGAAAAAAAACAAGAATTTGGTCCGATGTTATCTAACCCCTTGACCCCATTGACTAACAGAGTCACAGTGGTAGTGAAAATAGACGCCAACTCAACCTGAACTTCAACCTGGTGCCATGACCCGTGACTATTCACCAGCTTACAGAGACAGAAACAGGCGCTGTTGCAGCCTGTGGTTTGCATGACAGCAGAGCTGTCTGTTTTTTCTCTCTCTCTCTCTCTCTCTGTGCGCGTGTGTGTGTGCTTGTGTAAGAGACTGAAATTGAGGCCGCTGCGCTCAATCAGTGCCTTTCTCATTGATGTGCCAGCACAATCAGGGCATTGTCCATCAGGGCATTGTTCACACACACACACACACACACACACACACAGCCCTGTGGCATACGCACGTACTGTGAATTCTGATAGCGCCCCCATAAACAACAGAGACGTCCATCACTCACATGTGAAGACAATGGCTGAGGCTGTTGTTCCTGAGGTAAGTTGATACCCTGAGCAACACCTTAGTCTACAACAAAGTCCCAGAATCCCCCTAGTCTGTGGCCTGCCCCTCTGGAAAGGGTTCAAGACTGAGTCAAACGCATGAGTGTGATGAAGTCTGGGTGATGCAGTAGGTTTACGCTCACATGTATTCATTTACCAGATGTTTTTATGGTGCAGATTTAATCACTCTGCATCTTTTATTGACACATTTGGCAAAAAAGGCACCATGTTTGGCAGGAGACAGTTAGCTTTTATGTCACTTTAATTTGGTTGGAGTGTTCCAAAAGTTAAGTTGTGGTACTGAGACAGCTGAGATGGATAATGGTAATGCCTCTACGAACAACAAAAGCTCATTTCTCTTCTCATCAGGAGTGTGATCAATTGAAAGTCTGTGTGACGTACAATATTTTACTGCCAAATGTAATCAAAATGTCACAGCCACCATCTTTAACAGAGGCTGGTTAACATTTAACATTGCCCTTTAGTTTGTACTGAAGAGCTATGGAGCCACATGCTGAACTTGTGCAAGTGAGACAGGTGAGATGGATAATGGCTACGCGCTGGATAAAAGAGAGGACATAAAAGGAGTCCCATCACATAGATCTGGGAGATACGTCTGTTTTTTTGTCTTTCATCTGTTGCTGCTCTGAATACTTAATGGGCCCCAAGATGAGACTTGGCCTTAAAGCAGGACTGTGTGTGTGTGTGTGTGTGTGTGTGTGTGTGTGTGTGTGTGTGTGTGGTTTGGCTGTCGTCTCTGGTTTCAAAATCTGGCTGGCGTCGAGATGAGTCCAAACAGACACATGCTGTCTCAGGAATTTGTGTATCTGAATCAATACAACTCTGTGTTAAAGCCGAGGGCCCATTGAGCTGAGAGAGGGTTCTGGACCTTCTCCGCCTGTCCAGCACATCTGCTTCACAATACGACCTGCCCTCACCAGAGCTTCCCCTGTGTCTACAAGTGAGTCCTACCGGCCCACGTTAAGAGCTTTGAGTTGCGTTGTGTAATATACACCTCAGCTAGCGTATACCTCAGGAGGTGCACTGTTCTTTGTCTCATCCCAGAGAATGAAGACAATCTCCGTGTGTTAACTTCCTGTAAGCCCTGTTAGGACCGCACACAGACTGTCAGACTGTTTTTCCTCTTATTTTACATTTACTATACACTTCCCAGTGTCCTGCTGCCCGTTCAAGAGATGAGACACTGATGAAATCCATCTGAAGAAACATCTGACTTCATTAGAAGTTATGTCCTAGTTCCAAAGCACATTGACACAAACACTACGTGGGGCTGGGGGTGGGGGTGCTGGAGTTCAGTGTTGTTGTGCTTGTTTTTCGCTCATCTTTAAGTGCAGATGACCCGCGTTGACCTCTAGGCTTGATGCACAGGATGGAGAGTACTGAGGACTTGTTTCCTAAAGCCATTCAGCTCAAGGAGGCCACAAGGACTCATAAATCTCCGCTGTGCCACCTACTTCACTTTCGCTGCTTCCGGGACATTCAGCAGATCCTCAGGGATGTGCATGACTTTGGGGTACTTCTTCTCCAAGATGGTGATCAGGTAATGGAGGAGAGTGACATTTCTGCAAATGAACAAATGCAATCAGGATAAGTGGATTTCTGCCAACTCATCTAGTTTAAAATGTATTACTGATTTAGGTCAGGTTGTGTGTGTGTGTGTGTGTGTGTGTGTGAATTCTGAAAAATCACGTGTCCCTTCTCTCAAACCTATTTATTACACATGTACATTATTAAACATAGTATCATTGCTTCTTTACCCTTTAAGTTTACCACAGTAACACAAATACACAAGATTACATGCATGCATCATGTCCACTAACTGCAACCAACTCGAACTGCTAAATCTGCTCTGAAATCTGTTTTACTCTTACTTGTCGATGCTAGACTTGGTGTCAGCGATCTTGTTGAGCGAAGACACTTTGAAGCCGTAGGCGTTGCCCCTCTGGCCTTTGTTCATGTAGTTTCCGAAGGCCAAGACCACCTCCAGCAGCTGCTTCAGGTTCCGGCTGTGCAGCACCTCTTTGGAGGCCTTGGACAGTGCTGGGGACAAGCATTGGACACTGATTAACCTCACAGAGCAATGCCACTTGTCATTTCACATACATATACAGATATGGATATAAGTAAAAATATTGAATGTTCTATAAAAGTAGTGTGCAATACATATGCTTATACCTTAATGGCATTAATGTAATGTATTGTGATCCTGGACTTTTTTGAGCTTTTGATATCACACTTAGAACATATAATTATATCGTACATATAAACTAAAAAATTAATGACTGTGATAAACTTATGTGTAATACATATATATTTTAGAAAAACAACTTCTCCTTGTTTTTGATTACAGTATAGAATGGCGTTTAGTTGTCATTTTTGCTTTGAGATGTTAACACTGACCTTCAACTTTGGGTTTGATCTCGGCGATCCTCTCGGCAAATTTCTTCTTGAAGTACAGTGACTGAAGTCTCTGTTGGTAGTGGTTTATTCTGCGAGGGAGACATGCAAGAGAGGACCGAAAGAGGATGAAGACAAAAGAGTTGCGAGACATGTATATATTTACATTACACATTATGCCTACACTTATTCATTTGGCTGATGCTTTTACCCAAAGCAAATTACATATGTCAGTTATTACAAGGGCCAGTCACCCCAGAGCAACTAAAGGTTAAGTGCCTTCCTCGAGGGCACAACGTGGTGTACTAGCTTAGCAGAAGCTTTTATGAAAAGCAACTTCCAGTGAAAAAATATGTGAATTTCGAGCCCATGACTTAGGTAATGTGGGCATTTTGTTCTGCCAGTTAAACTACATTTACATCAGGAGCATGCAGCTACAAAAACACTGGGGTGCGTTTCCCAAAACCATAGTTGCTAACTAAGTTAGAAGCTTTGTTGGTTGCAATGCAATTTCCCATTGCCAACCAACTAAGTTGCTAAGAGGTTAGCAACTATGGTTTTGGGAAACGCACTCCTGATCGACAGAAGCTACGTGTGAGGAGTCTCAAACGGACCACAACACTGCCCCAGCTCTCGCTGCAGCCCATGTGTGCAGACGACGCAGCCACAGTAAGAGGGAAGGTGGGTCTTCTCCCCCCTGAGCCAGGGTAGGTATGACAAAACCGATTATTTGAAGGGAAAAGAAAACAAATGGAGCTCGACCTCGTCAAATGAACCTAACACTCAGCTACTGGGTTCATACCCTGTTATGGGATGGGTGGGTGGGTGGGAGGGAGGCTGGAGGGAGTGTGCTGTGGGTGTTTGTAACATTTCATCATGCCAGGAGAGGTTTGGGCCCCGAAACATTATGAAGGTAGTAAATAATTCAAACATTTTGGGAGCAAGATCCTGACTAAGACTGCTGACTATGTCTTCGTGACTATGACTTTCTGTGTCCATCTACAGTAGATGTCCAAAAAGACGGTACTTTGATGAAGTAGAGGACAGTTTCTGAGAGGAAGTTGACCTTCTCCATGCCGACTCCCCCCCCCCCCCCAGGAAAAGCAAATAAATCTATGACTGAACAACAGTGCTTCAGAATTAATCAAAAACAAGCTGAAGAGGTAGAATGAGATAATAATAAATAAACCTTAAAAGGGAACCATTTCCAAGACACCTGTGAGCATTCACTTTCAGTTTTGCTGACTGAAAACTGAGTGCTCTGTTGATTCAGGTCTTCGCATTCGGAGCTTCAGCAAATATTGATACGGCCCCGAGTCTCCGTGGAGACCAGATAAACATGTTTGGGAGGATTTGACGCAATCTCTTTCCAGCCCCTTAAGCTGAAGTCGGCGGGGGGAATGCAATCCTCAGATGAGCACCCCAAATGCGGCGCAGAGCCCAAGATGCTAAGCTCAATAAAAGGGCTTTTAGAGTCGTGGGTGGTCCGGTCTAGGTGGATCTTGCATTTGCACTTCTCCTCAGTTGCACACCCTCCGAAAGATGATTATTTCAAGGCCATTATGGGTTGTAAACGGGAGAGAGCTCTTGTGCCAAAAACACCCACAAGTTGTTAAGTGTAAATCTCTGCAGAGACTGGATCAGAAGTGACACTTCCAAGAAGATAATTCCATGAAACCACCATTAGCAATGGTAAAGAAACCCAGGACTATCTATTCATGCTGCTGTTCTGAAGACATCAGTAAATGTTCTGTAGTCACCCTTCAAACGATGACTCATGAGTGAGAAAAACACTGCTTGGATCAAAAACAAGGGTAGATTTAATTGCGGATTAAATTACTATCTTTTGGTGCTTGTGTGGTTAGTAAATTCCTTGACAATGACCTAAAGTTTCAATGGAAACAGAGGGAATCTCTGGAAGCACTAAACAAAGCCTTGTGCTCCATGTGGGATGCCTTACTTTAATGTGATGGGGGGTCTGCAGACCAAAACATTGCATTTACAATAAATGTAGTACTACAAGTTAGTCAGTATGTGGGAGTATTTTCAGTTACAGTCAGTATGTGGGAGTATTTTCAGTTCGATGCTGGTTCTCTCCTATGCTTCTGCCCATCTAGTAGGAGTGCAAAAGTTCTGCTCAAAGGTTCTGCTCTACTTAATGCATGACATTACATGACTGCGCTGACCCTTTACGTCACTTGTCCATGTACATGCCAACATTTTTAACCGACAAGCATTCAATAAAAATGGATCTGATTGAGCGGCTCTGACAAAAATAGAACTGGAGCGTAATCTAGTTGGTGGTGTGCGGGGTTGTATGGGAAACAATGGATTCTAATGTAATCGAACGTTGATAGCGGAATGCGCTGCATTTCAGTGCCTGTGTGTGTGTGTGTGTGGGGGGGGGGGGGGGGGGGCTTGAGTCTCTGAACCATACCTATGGCCTTCTGCTACGCATCTGTCCACTTAACAGGTGTGCAAAAGTTTTGCTCAGAAATTCAGTTCTATTTCAAAACATCCTGCTGGATCTCTGTACCTGCTCATCTCGTAGAGGAAGCGGTCGGCCTTGGCCATGCGGTCCAGTTCATGCTTGTGCTCCTCCAACAGGTCCACGTCACTCTTCTCTGGGACAAACTTCAGCATCTGATTGGACATAAAACACCAGTACGTCTTCAATCCACATTCACTCCACAGACAAGACATCACATTTACTTACCTACTTGACATTGCATTTACTTTACTAATTATTTATTTATCCTTAGATTCTATTTTACTACTATGCTTTTATTTTTCATGCACTTTTTTTTGTTTTTGTGAAGCACTTTGTGATCATGTCTGTGAAAAGTGCTATATAAATAAAATGTACTTACTTACTTACTTACTTACTTACTTACTTACTTTACCCAGCATACAAAACACAGTATGAAACAAAATGTGTAAAACTAAAATGCCAACCTTTGACAGATTAGGGACCCTAATCTAAATGTGGGGCAAAATGCAAAGTCTAAAGTCTAATAGAAGCTAACTGAATAACTATGCAAAATCTATTTGTGAATTTAATACCATGAGCAAGATCCTAAGCACTAACATTGGTGGGTCCGCTCGAAGCTCTCACACACCACATAATGGCTTTAGTTCATGTACAAGATCTTTGCTCATTAACTGACTTTGCACGGCATTTAAATTAGGGCCCTAGGTGCCCCCAAATAACAGGTTAGTGGATAAATGGATATAGCTAAGGAGGCCATCTATGGGGCATAACTATAGCTTATTATGGCCTTTATAACCAACGGCAAATGAGGCAGAGGAAATGTGAAGACCTCAGCTAGACTGGCATTTGGTCATGGCTGTTGTGGGGAAGTCTGTCAGTAATGCTTGAGGTGTATTTTGACTGAGGTGTGTGCTGCTGTCTCTGGTAACGGCATGTGTTCTAACATCGTGATTATAGAGGAGACTAGGTCTGATACGCCAGACATGCTGGTAAGACCTTCTGTGTGTAGTGTGTATTGTGGGCCAGATTCAACAAAACCCAAATAAGATGCCTATTTCACAACCTCAGTGAAATGCACACACACTTGTTGTTCTTGTTCTTGTAGTTAAGTGTTGCTCATTATTGTTGTTATGTATGATGCATGTGGTAGTGAGAGGTTCCCACCAATAGAACAAGGACTTCAACATAATCTCCTGTGTGTAACTAAAATATCAGACTATGTCTGAAACACCAGCATTGTTGACTGACGTGTAGATTGAAAAAACAAGTGCCAATTCCCATTCATCAAAAATAAACTTTGTTGAACGTCAATACTTGACTTTGGTTTCCCCCAAAGGTTAAAACAAAATGCGACCTGAAAAATATCAAGCCTCAGCATATTGGCTAGTCAGGCTTTGTCAGAAACATCAGCCATGTGGACTGGGAGTCTGCAACTAATGCCAGGGGCTGCACCTGGAGTCACAGAACTGTCAGGCCAAGGTTAACAACACAGAGGTCTATGTAACACTATACACCTCAATCAGAAACAATTCCCTTCTGGGTGAAACGAATGACCTACCTGCTCCAACATGTCCTTGGGCAGATCCTCCTGCTCGTCCATAGTCAAGATGGCTCTCTTGATCTCCTCGTTGGACAACTTCAACCTGGAACAGCAGACAGAGAATTTGGTTTGGTCTCGATAACTAGATTAATGAATCCAGGCAGCATTACACAGCTTTGAGTTGTTCAAGTTCAAGACTTTAGCCAAACTCCCCCCAGAAATCAACTGCCAAATAAAAGAAATTGTGCTTCCTCAGCACAGATGCAGATTTTTCCCTCCTGTTTCAGCTGAAAAATCGTTAAGAGGAAATATGCTTCTTCTGGCAACTGACACGAAAAGCGACTGCACCCCACTATAAATAATGAGACATGAGATATCCTGGCCTGCTTATGTTAAGGGTGCAAAGGCCTGTTTAGGACAAAGACTTCACTGCTGGGTCTGTTACTCACACAACCGGGATGGGGGAACTGTGACTCACTCACTTTATAAGCTCCTTTACTGTGTGAGGTTGGAGGTTAGCCACAATCATCTCTTCCTAATTGAGACAATAATGAGATCCAAATGAGGCCTAAACGAGATTTAAATGAGATGTGACCACTTCGTAGGAAATGAAAGAGCAGTGGAAATGATGAGGCTCGTTTTCTTGAGAAGACAATAACTTTCTCAAGATAACAGTAGAGGCAATAGCCTCCACACACCTGAAATGTCATGGCCAGGGCAACCTGAAAAAGCTTAACCTGAACCTGCCCTCCGCAATCCACTTCCCACGAGCTCCTCTCGATGACAGCCCGCTGAAAGGCTATGTGATGGAGGAGGCGTTGTGGGAGGCAGGCGAGAGCCAGAGGGGAACAGGTGCCTGACAGGCCCTGTTCGCTCGCTTGGCACCCGGGGAGACTGCTCTCGGTTTGGCCGCCAGCAGAGAGAGGGAGAGAACAAGGGAGAACGAGGGAATGGAGGGGTGCGGAGAGTGGGAGAGATGTTGGAGAGGGATGAGAGGAATGGGGCCAGGGTTCTTCCCACGTCAGACAAGGAGAGACCCGCTTGGGCTGCGCCAAAACAGCACACAACACAACCGTTTGGCCACCTAAAACAACTTTGTTTTTGGTTAAAAAACAGAACCGAATGTTAAAGTAAATAGCGAGGAAAATGAAACACAAATGGGCCTGTGCTTTTTCTTTTTTTTTTTTAAGAGACCACAGACGTGTTCCTAATGACATGGTTTGCAGGTATGCTACCTTTTTTAAAGCTTAACAAGTGGCATGCCAAGTTTTATCGTTGCTCCGAATTACCCCCGAGTTTGTTCGTGTCCAAAAAATCCACGCACCACTTGTGGTAGTTACATTACTGGCAGTGGTAATCGTCCAGTCCACCTCCTGAACGACCTGCTCGTCAGCGCACTGGGCAGAAACCAGTGGACTCCTCCGACAAAAAAACGACTTAGAGCCTGGGTTTCATTTCAGCATTTATGGGCAGTAGCTTTCACATCATTAACATACTTTAAACCAATTTCTTTTATGGCGTGTTTAAGGCGTCCAGGCGTTCTTGAAGAATAAATTAGTAGTTAACAGACATCAAGCATATCATAGCTGATGTGTCAGCTGGTATTCAATCTATAATGCATATTGAACTGATGGCGGCGCAGAGTCGATCCCACACATAATAAGAAGAGATACAGTATGCCTATGACTTTAAAATAGATATCTATAAAAGCAGATCGAACCAGTTGTAGGGGACTGTTCCATTTAGCTGCACACTACTGCTACCTTTGTCATGCAGTTGAAAATACATTATGGAGCCCCCATCGGGGCATGTGTGAGTGATCTTTTTTGTTTTGGTGGGGGGGGGGGGGGGGGGGTCCACTTAAAGATTAAAGATCTTTTATGGCTCAGCAGCTGTTCTACAAAAAAATGCCTCCTCCGTGGAGAACCGGGCCTAATGGCATCGTAGAACGTGAAACTAGGCATAGGGGCATTTTGTTCTGAGCCCCTACGGATCCGTCTGCACCATGGGTGGTCTATGGGAGAACCACACGGGAGCCACCAGGCCACTTAAGACAACACTCTGGCCTCAGCAAAGCCAATAAAACCTATTAGCCGAGATGGGAAGGCCCAGAGGCGAGCAGGCAGCCTGTTAAAAGCCCGTATTTGTGTCCATCATAACTATTATTATTTTTTCGCATGACCGTGACTGGGAGGATTTAAACAAGGCTTCTATGGGCTTCATGAAAAAAAAAAAACTTTTCTTTGCTGTCAGACAACAATTTCACCTCACCACAAGAGCGACTAGGGTTGTTTTTTTTTACGACAGTGGAACAGACCCCGAGGCTTGTGCCATGACTTGGTCTACCAGTTTGTTGCCCAGTAGCAAGACAAACAAAGCAATGTTCCCTCTGCCAAGCTATGCCTCACCCACTGCCCATCTTCCCGTTTCTTTTTCACATTAGCACTTATGAGAAGCGGTTAGTCGTCCAAAAATAGAGCAGACAAGCATTCCAACTTTGGAACTTACCACCACGCTCCATGGGCTAGCTGACCCTATGTGGCCTTGGGGGGGGGGGATGAGGAGGGGGGGGGGGGTTGCTCCGATCTTCACTCCCAGCTGTTAGATGAGTGGCCCCGAAAACACACTTAATCGCTCCGAGAAACGTTACCACCAGGGGAGGCGCCCCTGCCATTTTGGTTTGTTTCATGTCGTCCGTGTCGACTGGAATTAGTCTCGCCGTGTGTGTAAATCCGCGGCTTCATGACAACGCCAAGCCACAATCAATTAGAGCGCAGTCATAAATCTTGGAATGAAGCGTGGTGGCATCAAATCCAGCAAAAACCCAGCTTTGGTTCAGCTCACAGATTTTATTTTCTCCTCACCAAAATCTAAATACTGAATCCGATCTTTTAAACTAACTCTCCTTTCTTGTCTACAGCTCAGCCCAAACAAATCCATCCTACACCGTGGGATTACATGGAGAAATCCAAACACTAAGCATAAGATGACGAGATGAGAAACACACAAAGTTTTGCGCAAGCTCAATCTCAACATCCAGCAATTAAGACCACACCTGTACAAACTAATGACCCGGAAAGGCTGTAACACCACACCCTGAATAACATCAATCCGTTTCATTAAAACATCATCTGTCTGAGGCCCCCAGACAGTCCTGCTTTTCAGTCTTATAGGCCACCGGCAGCTATACAAGAGATCTATTAAAGTTTTCGGACCACAATGGAGCGCTACTTGGTGACACAAAGTGTTGAAAACGGCCGCCAAGTTTATCTCAGTCTGGCCAGTTTCAGGTTTAAACAGGAAACATTAGCTGCCGGTCGCTCTCAATTAAAACATTTAATATCTTGGCAGCAGCAACCTATTTTTTTGTCAAGCAAGAGAAACGACTTCCTTGGCCAGCCAGATAGTTATGGCAAAGAGGGATTTTCTTGGACGATGTGGCACTCCATCATTTCAGCCCAGGCGCTTTTGAGTTCAAACATCCGTGGGAAGGAAATCCCTTATTTTGGCTAAAGAAATGGGAGATCACATGCCTACCCCTACTGACGGCAGAACAGCGACAGAGGGCAAAAGGACGGACGTCGAGATTAGATATCCCATTGTCATCCTAGTGAAATGAAAACAAGGAGGAGATGAGACACCCTAACTCACCGAGACAATAGGATGTTGCAATTCTGTGCACGACGGCCATCAATAACAGACAGCTCCTTGACTTTCTTTGAGCTCAGGGAGTCGTCCTCCACTTCTTTCTGTGGAAAGGAAAACAGGGATTAACGCCTCTGATGTTGTCTTGTTTTTCCCCATTATGTTAAGATCATGTCCGATGAACACTGAACAGACTATGTACGAGCAAAAGTACAAAAAACAACCCCACAAAAATGCAGGACAGAGAGAGAAGAATAGAGAGAGAGAGAGGGAGAGAGAGATCATCAAAAGAGAACAAAGAGCTGACAAAGAGAGATCAAGAGCTTAGTGTTAGGAACTACCAGGATCTGAGAAGATACTTTTATCCCACTACAAAGGTTCCAAGAACACCAATATTTTTGACGTAGAGAAGGAAATATAATCAAACACTGAAACAAATACAAGCTCTCTACAAAGCTGTGAGAATAAAGATGAAATCAGTAATGAAACTGGACACACTTTCGTCTGAGGTAAATATTTTTTTGAAAGAGGACAGAAAAGGTATGTTTTGAACCAACACTGAAATGTAGACTATAACGTGGAGAGACGCACAAAATGAGAAACAATCTTCACTTGTTAAATGTCACTCACCTGTTGTCTGTTGTTATTGACCATAAAGAAGTCCTAAAACGCAGCCAAGAAGCAAGGGAGATGCAGCACTCGTTAGATAGGAAGCGCAGTTTGGTGAAAACACAGCCAAAACACAAAACAAGCTCATACAAAATGATCACTGGTGAATGCTGGTGATTGATGGTGTACAGTATATCTGTCTATGCAAGCAGACTCTTGAGTAATAGATGCATGGTACTATGAAAGACTGTGCACAATGGCAGGTGCGTGCAAGGCTGCATTAAGCGTTATCATTATGAATTAAGCTCTATGTTATAATAATAATACTAATCTGCCAGCATTTAGTGAAGTATACAAATGCAAAGTGAGTTCAAAACCTTAGGACTGTGGTAACTGTTACGGGCAGTTTCATGTCAATAAGACTGTGTTTTATGGTTATTTTCAAATGATGACACATCATACATCATGCAGAGATGCAGTGGTGTCCCGTGCAAGGAGAAGAAAAAAATATGGGATTTCTTTATTTGACAGGACTGAAATCATGTGGCTATTATTAGCGCGCCTCAAACTGACACATCCTTGTGTCTGCCCGAGCACTATGAACACAGCGTCTGTTTTTCCAACAAGGGCTCTCACTGTTTCCCCTTGGTGACACCATGGCGATCAGTATGCATTATTCAAACATCAAGGCGTCTGGAATACCATGCTCCGGGCGCGGTGGCCTAGACTGAGTCCACTCGATAAATGAACTTCTCATAAAACAACTGCCTTCATTCATTTACGTCGGGTACACTTTTTTATATTTCAAAAAGGAGGATATGACTTAAGTAGGGCTCATCAGGGGAAGATCTGGGGATAATGTCTTACAACGCTAAATGTAGAGCTTTTTCTTTGTGTGGGAGTGAACAAACTCTCTTTGTTGTAGCAGATACTATGTAGATATGATGCACTACTAGAGCCTTGTGGGGCAGCCGTGGCCTACTGGTTAGCGCTTCGGACTTGTAACCGGAGGGTTGCTGGTTCGAACCCCGACCAGTAGGCACGGCTGAAGTGCCCTTGAGCAAGGCACCTAACCCCTCACTGCTCCCAGAGCGCCGCTGTTGTTGCAGGCAGCTCACTGCGCTGGGATTAGTGTGTGCTTCACCTCACCGTGTGTTTTACCAATTCAGGGATTGGGATAAATGCAGAGACCAAATTTCCCTCACAGGATCAAAAGAGTATATATACTTATACTTAAACGATTCCCCCTACTTCATTCATTCTTGCAGTGCCATGTTTCATGCTTGAGTGAATCTACAGTGCTCTAGGTTACAAGCGGTGTAGATGCAGATGAGAAGATGGTGGGGTGAATGGACTTATAAAGGAGAGAAAGAGAGAAAAGTAGAAGATAAAAGACAGAGGAACTGTTTTATTCCTTTCCTCTGGCAGAAACACAGTACCTGTTGTCTCTGGTAAGCAGAGAATGTCTTCTCGATGTCCGTCAGGTCAAGTATCTTGAAAACCCTGTTGTCGTCAACGTCTGCCCACACGGTGCCCTCCAGTTTGTTCTGCAGAGGAGGAGGTTGTGCATAAACACTGGGCCTTTGAGTCATTCTTCCCTTCATCCCTTCATCCATTCATTCATTCATTCATTCATTCTACTCAACACTTATACCGAAATCCCCACTCATATAGACATGAAAATATACCGACTGTGTCTTGCAAATTGACTCCTTAAACTTTTGGCACCATTTTATGTTGATGAAACAGACCAGTTCAGATCAATCTGACTAAGGATGATTAAGGAACACTGCAAACTCAAACAGTACATTTATGGAGATCCTCCAGACAAAGTCTTAGCAAGGGAGTTAACAAATTAGCTTTAAATGTAAGAACATTGCCTACTTTGGCCTCTGGGATCTGTTTCCTTCTTGGCCATTTTAAATGTCGACTGTAAGCAATGTTAACTTTTAACTTCCTTAAAAAGTGCCACTCCTTCTGGCATCTTTCCTGTGCAAGACAAATGCCAGGCTGTGATCCGACCCATCTCCATTCAGAACTAATTTCATTCAGAAACAGTTTTATTCCCAAAACATTCCAACTCTGAGCAGCTTAACTCCTGGAGTACCAACCTCAGCCAGCTTGGACCAGTTGAAGGACTTGAGCGCGTTTGAGGGCTGTGGGATGTTCTTCTTCTTGGGAGCAGGTCCCAGGGGTGCTCCAGGGGGTGGTGGAGCTCCGCAGAGGGGTGGGCGACCTGGGGGAGGTGGGGGTCCACCTGGGGGTGGGGGTGGGGGAGGAGGCATACCCACACCTGGCGGAGGAGGAGGAGGGGGCGGGGGCATGCCTGCGGGTATCGGGGGCGGAACGGGTGGCAGAGGTCCACCTGGAGGACCAGGGGTGAGAGGAGGGCCCCCGGGGACAGTGCCGACCTGCCTCTGCAGAAAACAAAACGGGACAGACTTGATTGAGCTTCGCGGTCAGACAGCGGGGGAAAAAATCCATGCCATGGTCAATCAGCGTGTAGCTATATTCAGCCATATCCTTAAGCTTTGGAGACAAACTTTGTACACCAGGCAGTGATTTATTTTACAGAACTGATATAACATGAATTTTTAGACAATTCTAGCACGGCTAACCGTGAATTCTTAGACAATTCTAGAAGAAACTCGGATAACAAAGCTGAAAATGAAGAACCTAGACAAAAAAATGTGAAATGATTTCATAGGGCCCTGTTTTACAAAGCCATTTCTTGGACCACTTTCAGTGATGTCCAATTCACCCTTGAGGTGGACGTTAGCGTACCGTGCTAAGTTCATGTAGCCGGACCGTGAGTTCCGACAGCTGCTGTTTAACCGTCTTGTGCTCACTGCTCTCCCTCTCCAGCTTCTCCTTCATCTTGTTCAGCGTCTGCATCATGTCCTCTTTCTCCTGCGTCTTGGCGTCGCACTCGCGTTCCTTCTTCTCAAGCCTCTGCTGTAACTCTTGGTGCTCTGCGTCAGGCCAGAAGAGTCAGAGTCAGCACATTTCAGAGAGAGTTGTTTATGGAATTTCAAAATGGAGATGTATTAGCTTGTCATTACTAAAAATAATACACTCACCCTTTCGCATTTTCTCTGCCTGCTCCTTCCACTGTTTCACCTCATTTTCGTTTACAAGCCTGGGAAGGTTAAGAGGAGGAGAAACAGTAGGAGGCTTTTACATCAAAGAAAGGAGGCCTAGTAGTGCTCTTGTTTAGACAAACGATCATCTCCCGTTTCAATCAAATATTATTAGGTCAAAAAGGGCCTTAGAACTCACATGCGGACCACGTTCTTCACGTTGAAGTTCTCGAGTGGGGTCACGTCGGGGTCGTAACCTTTGTCATTCTGCAGGACCATCTGCTGGACAATGCGATCCAGGAGGAGCCAGTACTGCACAGTGTTCCCGCTCCTCTTATCTGCGGAGCACAAAAGAGAAGCTAAGATAAATCCCCAAAACGCTGCCTACAGAATCCAGTCAGTGTTCTAAAGCCAAGATGAAGAACCACTGAAATGAGTTAAACCTTGTTGCCTGTATTAAATGCCTGAGTTGTTACAATTGTAATAATGGGGGGTCATCATTATGCGTTTCTTTTGAACTTTCTCCATCGATGCTTTAACTGGCTTCTTTTTCAGCAATGTGACTTCTCTCCACATCCTAAGCATTGATCAGAAAACTGTTAACCACAGCTGAAAGTCTGATATTTTAACTTTTTTAAAAAGTTTAAACTGTACTGCTTAGATTTGACAACACAAAGCAGCTAATCTGTGGAGACAGTATGCAAAAATGAAGAGTATAAAGGACAATTCATTGGACTGCACTACAGTCTGACCTTGGCCTCATTCACAAGCAGAAACCGGGCCAAGAGTTTACATTACAGAGCGTTTTAGGGAAGCGGCATGGAGGTAGAGATATTTAAAGGGGTGAAGACAGCTCCACGGCGCATTATAGTGGAGCAAGATACAGCTGTGCTCCAGTTCGACTGGAGAGGACAGAGAACAACGGGCCGTTTGTAAAGGGAAGTGGGCGCCAAGCGAAACGCTACACTCTGGGTGATCGCAAAGGTCAGGGCGCTATGTCCGCCAATGACGGAGGTCAAGGCAAACAAGTGTGTACGAGTGAGTGACTATGTATGAGTGACTGTGTGTGTGTGTGTGTGTGTGTGTGTGTGTGTGTGTGTGTGTGTGTGTGTGTGTGTGTGTGTGTGTGTGTGTGTGTGTGTGTGTGTGTGTGTGTGTGCTCATATTACTGCGTTTCAGTGTGTTTTGGGCATCTTCTTTCATTTTTGAATGCTTTCAAGCTTCCTGTGTGTATGTGGGTGTGTGTGACGAGGCATAAGGAGACAGTGGTGCATCACAGACATAAAGTGCTGGTATGTGTCTGTGTGGTAAATCTTCATTAATATGTGTGTGTGTGTGTGTGTGTGTGTGTGTGTGTGTGTGTGTGTGTGTGTGTGTGTGTGTGTGTGTGTGTGTGTGTGTGTGTCTTACGAGGCATGAGGAGACAGTGGTGGAGCACCGACATAAAGTGCGGGTAGGCATCCGTGTGGTTCATCTTCTTGCGGATGAGCTCAAACACCTGGCTGGCGCTCTTTGTGTCTATATGCACCTGGAGAGCAGTGGCAGACATAATATTTACCTTCTGTCTTACACAAACCCAAGGCTTATGAAAACACACCATGAACACATTTGAGCCAGACAGTGAACGAGATTAAACTTACCGATTCAAATCGTCTCGCAAGAGCAAGCTCGTCCTCATTTCGCAACATCTCAAAATAATCTAAGTGCCTATGTTGAGAAAAATAGATAAAAGACAAATTAGTTATCGGATATGAATCATTTAACAGTTGAAAGCAAAGTTGTAAACTGTGAGGCTAAATTTACCTGTCTAGTGTGGAGTTATCATGGGACCTTAGTTTGTCCATTATTGGTTGGATGCCTAGCATCAAGAACTCGTATCTTAGATGCACCCTGAATTCCAAGCTTGTCTGTGCGTCACACAAACCAAAAACAGAACTTCAATGTGAAGCTCATAAAGACATCAGAAACATGACTCTCAGTGTAAAACAAGATGTAAAGATAAAACAATAAAAGAATAAAAGGTAAATGATAAAACAAGTCTAGTCAGGTATAGTGCTTACCTCCCCTGCTCCTTGGCTGAGGATAGCATTGATGAAAGACATGATGGCTGTTTTGAGGCTGACCTCGTCTCTGTACCGTCCTG
>NC_055962.1:11748194-11758194 GCF_018492685.1 Alosa sapidissima
ATGGCTCAGTCCTCTCGATTGCTCTGGGAGCTTGTGAGCTTATCACTCTCACTTTCTGCCTCTTTCTCATTCTCTCCATCTCTCTCCCCTTCTTTTTCTTTCTCTCTCCTTCTCTCTCCCTCCCTCTCTCTCTCTCTCTTTTGCTTCCTCTCTCTCTTTTTGCCTCTCTTCTTTTATCTCTTTCTCTCTAGCTCTTGCTCATTCCATCTCTCTTCCTCTCTTTTTCTTTCTCTCTCTCCCTCCTTCCCTGCATCCTTCCCTCCCTCTCTCTACCTCTTTATGTCTAAGGGGGTGAGTCACTGTGCTGCCATTAAGTGCCCGGACCTTGCGTAACTCTCGGCTCGGCTCGCACCGGCGAGGCAGCTGACGTCGGGCGTTAGCACACGGTCCAGTGAACCACAGCTGTGGTCCATCTGGAGCTCCCAGCCCCCCCACACACACACACACATACCAATCCCATCCGCATTGCAGGGGCTGAGTTGGCATTGTCTGTGCCATCGGGACCCGACCCGACCCTATCACGGTGGCTTGAGATGTGTGTGTGTGTGTGTGTGTGTGTCGGGGGGGGGGGGGGGTAGGGGGCCTTACAGTGTGAGTGTGGACTCAGACACGGTCTTCCTCCCTTGCTGGAGATTAGAAGGGCCGTGATGTGGATTGCCACCATGGGAGATCCTGGGTCTGTGGGCTGACTCCTGCTGCCTTTTGCTGCTCTTGTGTGCTCTTGAGCCTGTGCAGTTTTAATTGTGTGGGTATTTGTGTGTGTGTGTGTGTGTGTGTGTGTGTGTGTGTGTGTGTGTGTGTGTGTGTGTGTGTGTGTGTGTGTGTGTGTGAGTGTGTGTGTCTGTGTGTGTCTCTGAATAATGCTAGCTGACAGCAAAAACAGCGACACCTCTTCAGGTACTGTACCACATTATAGCCGTCAGCAATCCAGCTTATGAGCCCTGCAGCGTTCACACTCTCTCCTCTGCTCTCACTTTCCCCCTCTCTCTCCCTCTCTCTTTCTCTCTCCCTCTCTCCCTCCCTCCCTTTCTCTCCCTCCCCCACTCTCTCTTTCTCTGTCTCCCTCTCTCCCTCTCTCACTGTTGCCATTGGCTAGTGGAGCTCCATTCACTCCTTCTGTGGTTGTATATGTGTCGGTGGCTAAAGAGAATCGATGGCCTGCGAGTGTCCCTGTGTGTGGCCCGTCAGGGGGCCGGAGCTGGGTGCCATTGACCTGTCTGCCACTGCCACAGGAAGCGCCGCACCATGGGGGTTTGGAGAGGTTCCTGTTCCCGCCGTGAGACGTCGATACCGATACCGGCCTTTTCAGACGGGCCAGCAGGTCAAGAGAGAGGGCCACTGCTGCCCTTGGGGATGATTGACATGCTTCACCTGCTAAAGGTGTAATCAACAGCTAACTTGAGTTGAGCTGCTTGCAGAGTAGAGACGCTGTGCTTTCATCACAGTGGAAATGTGTTTAGGCTGGCAAGATAGAGTTACATATTAGTGTAAGGCCCGTTTTTTGCTCAAACCTTTTGCATTTCTAAAGAATGCCTTTTGCATTCAATTTACATGTGTGGATACCTGTGTTTGATCTGTATTGTCTTAGCTGGCCATGGCCAAAGATCCCCAACACCCGCTCATGCATAAAGTGACCATTTGCTCCTTGTTCTGGCCCCTCTACTGAGAGGTAACTCAGTCCTGGGCCTACTTGATGTCTTATGGTGAGATAGGCCAACCTCATTATCATACAGTATTGCTCTGTAAATATGTGTTGTGAATAATACATTCATATTTGGTCTTGAATTAATACTTGTAATGTGGGCAACAGTCTGATTATGGTTTCGTTACAATTGAATGTATCTGTGCATAGTTGTAGATTAAGAATTAAACTGTAGCATAAAGTTATGATATCCACCTGGGCCACACCCATCCCCCTCAGACAACAAAGGCTCTGATGAGTCGGGGGTGGCCCAAGTGAATGATAAAAGTGGAGGCTCTGGTCCTCCTGGGCTCTTCGGCTTTCCCATCTTGGATCTCTTCTCTGGGTCTCTCTCTTTCCCCCCTCTCTCCTTCTCCCTTTTTCTCTCTCCCTCTCTCTGTCTCTCTTTCTCTCCCCCCCTTTCCCTATCTCTGGGTTTGTATTGTTTTATCTGGTGTATCTGTTATCTCTAACTTGTCAAGTTTACCTCTGTGAACTGGTTAAGTTTCCTTTGTTACCATTTGCTACTTTGTTACAGTAGACCATGTGAGTTTACTTGTACATTCAACTGAAGTGATATTGGTTACATTTACCTTTAAGGCTTAATGCCTATGAAATTGTTAATTTGCCTACCAATAGTATATCTTCAATTCTCGTAGCGTGCCAAGCTCTTTCAAGCGAGGATAGCCTATAGCTCAACGTCTCTATGTTTCCGAGGCTATATATAATTTCTGAGCGTCTTACATTAGCATGAAGTCAAGACTGGAAGCCTCGATGTTAGCCTGAAGGTGTCTGGCCTTATTGATTTTTCTTGATGTTTTGAGGGTTATGAATAGATTAAGTGAATTTCTTGAACATGTTTCAATGGTGAGAATGTCATTCATTTTACACAGTCTCTACAGTCATCATGAGTAAATTAGATGTAGTCACACAGCATTGTTAATCATAGTGCATCATATTCATCTATCAGGCATTAGCTCAATCACAGGCACGGCGTCTGTGGCTGAATCTAAAAGTGTACCAAACCAATCCACTCCGGACATCTCAGTATCATCAGTAACTCAGTACACAGTCTTCAGATTTGATTGATGGTACATGCAATGCTGTATATTTCCCCATCACAGCACAGGTGACCGTGGTGTATCCGCACTCCAGTCACAATAAGCAGATGAGGTGAGCGGAGTCCTACTGTGTTTGGAGAGAGCCATGTAAGTGAATATAATTGTGCAGAGAGTCAGTCAAAAAATTCTGTATCGAATGCAGAGCTGTTTGTGATGGTGGAATCGGTCAGATTAATCACAGAAAATGTTTGTATGGCCTTGAGTAGTCCACACAAAAACACACTCAGGATCTTGTTTTTAGCCCACTTATGGATGTCTGAATGCATCCTGGTATTTTGGTATTTCATTTTTTTGCCTGAAAAACTGAATTTGTCTGTAAACACACACAAACAGTCTGGCATTGCATAGAATCAGCACATTGTGGTATGTGTGCTTTGCTAAGACTCTGAAAGCCAACAAGAAGTAGTGTCTGATTGTGTCCAGGTGCCTTCTATGGAAAGGGAGACAGCTTTCGTCACATGTGATACATTGTGCCTACCTAACAATTGGCTTTCATCGTGATATAGACAGCGCACACTTGAGAGCCCTGTGCTAAAAGCTTTTGCTCAGTGGATACACATTTGAATGGTGAAGTCAACATGCCAGAGTCTCTGCTCTTTCCCCACGTTTCCATCCATCTTAGGTGCATGACTTTAAAACATGTAAATCTTGCTTGAATTGAAAAGGTTCTGAAACGAGAAGGGGTGGCAAGAATATAACCTGGCGGAGATGAAAAGAATATTTTCCACACGTTTTTTTTCTTCCTTCTCCATCACGGTGTTGTTGCTCTCTGGAGACGTCTTACTCAGACAGCCATTTTGTTTCAAAGCGGGTGCCACTGTGTGCTACAATAGAGGCAGCAGTTTAGTCCTTTAGAGCTACACACAAACTCACACACACACGCACTCTATAAAAAACAGACACACACAGACTTACACACTCACACAGACACCCATGCACAGTGCACTCTCCTCTCTTTATCTAAATCACAAATAGAGAAACCAACTTACACACACACACACACACAAAGAGAGAGAGAGAGATACACATTGAAAAAGCAGAGGTCTAGCTGGGCAGAAGTGTGTGGCCCTCCCACAAAGATGTGGGTTTAGAGGTGTAGAAGGCACCGTATCAGCAGACAAAAGCACAGTGAATGTTCCATTTAAGGGTGTTAGGGGGGTCTGGGTGGGGATTTGTATGTGGGCCGCGGGCTCCTCCGGCTGCCATGTGTCAATTGTCGGCAGAGCCGAGGTTTTCCATCACTCCTTTCAATTGAAAACACAGATTGAAATGGAGCGGCAAAATAGTCAGACCTTAACCTCAATTTTCATCACCGTCGTCGCCATATTGTAATTTCATCTTAAACTGTCATTGCGTGTCAGTCAAGTTTCCAATTGTTGTAAGGAACAAACAGCTGGTTACTGGGGAATTGGTGTTTTCAAGGGCTGCATGGAAGCTCTTGTTTTCGTGGAGCTAGTGCTAGGAAGACGTATCAAATTACTGTATAGAAATGAATTTGTATGCTGACTTGATTCTGAGTGAGTGTAATGTGCCCTCTATTCAGCCAGCTGCATTTATTATATTCCCTGTTCTATAGAATAACATCTGTGATTGCATTTCTGTTGTTATTTAAAATAAAGAATCTACCCCATCCCTGTCAGATGGTTAAGCCTATTAGTGAGATAAGGGAATGTATATGCTCTGAAGGTCATTTATTTTAGTGCATTAAATGGTATTTCTTTAAAGATTTTTTTTTTATTGCAAAATTCAATGTGATGACCTTGACACCAAGATGGGTAGGTGATGCATGCAGGCCTATGTAGGCTATTAACTAGGCTAAATTTACATGTATTGAATTAACATTTTTATGTACAATGGACAAACTTTACATATGCATAAACGACTGTTTTCTATAGCCAACAATTGTATGCTATACAAATGGCCCAAATTACATATTCTGACAAAAAGGTATCAAAGTATTTCGAATAATGAAGGAAAGCGCTATTGAGTTGCTGCTTCGCAATTAGATCCCGACAGCGTGTATTCAATTCTAGATGAAAAAATAGCCTACATTACGGATAGAAACTTTTGAAAATATTGCTGTGATTCAGTTTAGTTTTCTGTTAGTCTGCTGCGCTCAAATAAGAACGTGGGTGGTCTACTGAAGACTGGCGGTGAAGAGGGCTTAATTAGCTTTACATACAGTAGGAGATACTTCATTTGCACAGCCAGTTTGAACCTCTGCAATTAGCTACCCATATTGTCTGAGAAAATAGGCTCTTGAAGTTAACTTCCGTTTTATTTTGTAGTGACCGAAGTCACCGTTCGACATCACCAAAGCAAAGAGGGTTTATTGTGCAGCCAACTAATTTAATTTAATTCTTCGATTTTATTGCTAAGCCTGTGACATATTTATATTACAATATTTGCCTTGTCGTGGGTTTATTTATGACGATCCTATATTTCAATACTTTGTAGACAAAACAGTAATTGTAGCCTACTTTTCCTTATCCTACCATATTTTTTTCTTTCTTTCCGTTTTACTGTTTTACTGTCTTCTTTTCTTTTTCTAACAAATGGCCTACAATAACTTGTGTTTTTTTTCTAATTCAGAGCGCCAAGGTTTTTGCAGTGAAGCAGAACGATGGTGAGGCCTGTAAAACCCGTGTTGGTGACGACTTCATAAGCTTCAGAGCGTGGAATAAATGGGTTCCTTTGCTAATAAATTGATTGTAATCATTTCCCGGATATATTAAGGGTTGCCAAAAGGTTTTGTTTCGCCAGAGAGTAGAAATTAATCTTCAAAGAAAACATGCGGCCAAATTATTACGCACCCACAAACAATCGTCAAGGGCATACAGCCTCTACCGCTTTCGTGTGATTCTTAGAGAATTTGAGACGGATAAGGCATTCTCGCCTGTCGCTCTTTTTTTCCACTCGACATTTTTCAACATCTAGCACATATTTTTTTTATTTTATGACATTTTTAACCTTGCCCGATGGAATGTGTCAGTGGACTAGTATTACTATTATTTTTATTATTATTTATCATCGAGTGTCTTCGTTCTTGTGCTTCATCTTACAGCTATGTTATTCAGTGCTTCTCTTTTGTCACCAACAGACCCCTGGTTGCATCACTGTCCCTTTTCACTGAATTTCTCTCTCTCTCTCTCAGACACACCCACACACACACACACACAGACACACACACACACATACATATGCTCAGTCAGTCCTAACCATTGCCATTTCTACAGGAAGCAAACAAACGCAAAATAATCCAACACTAGCCGCATGGGTCAGGCCAGTGCCACCTGCTCCTTGGCCTTTTTCTAGCCCTGAAAGAGAAGAGGCAGACATCACGAACCCCATCCGGTGGGGAAGAATGAGGATGCATCCTTGTAGAGGACCTAACCTGTTGTCTGCAGCAGCTGGTCACCCCTTCAGCCGGAGGAGGCACAGGAAGCTGCTCATTATTTTCAGTAGAAGAAGGAGTGCAAGAGGGGAAAAAAAGTCAGAGTAAGAGAAATACAGAATGAGAGAGGAAGAGAGAGGGTGAGAGAGAGAGGGGGGGGGACCATGACGTAAGTACCGAAGACCCATACATCCCGAAATCCTCAGAGGGGCACATCCTCTCTGAATGGCCAAATGGTGTGTGTGTGTGTGTGTGTGTGTGTGTGTGTGTGTGTGTGTGTGTGTGTGTACGTGTACGTGTACGTGTACGTGTGTGTGTATGTGTGTGTGTGTGTACAGTATGTGTGTGTGCATATGTCGTGTGTGTGTGTGTGTATGTATTTATATTACAGCCGCTGATTTCTCCAGTGTGAAAGTGAGTTGCCATGCATGAGTGCCATGAGTGTCCAAGGTCACAGCTACATTGAAATTGGAATGTATGTGCTGCTTTATGTGACATCTAAACCACAGTTGCTGTGAAATGTATTTGTGTTGAGGCATTTCTGAGAGCTATTTCAAATCATATCGAGTTGGTGTATTGATATATAAACCAAACATAACTTTCACAATGGCTTTCCATAATATGCCCCTTTTTATATAGCATGGGTGATGGGGGTAAAGACAACTTTGGTGACCTTCACAGTGATATAATAGGACAGTAGGCTGTATTCCGATTCAGTGAGGTACTTGTTGTGATGAAAAAAATATTTAATATCCCAGTGGAGATGAACTTGTGAACCATGAATGGAATTGAACTGAGCAGAGAAATGCAGGGCTGTGATTGCCAGTATGTGGCGTACTCACAAAATGCATGTTGCATAGTTTACTGCAAATCTAGACCACAGCATATACTCATACTCAGTCTTTTGTTAATCTTTTAATTTTAAAATGAAGATAAATAAGAAAAGGAAAAAAAGGAAATGTAATAATTGAGTCTTCAATTAAATGCCTTACACCATTGTACATCATCTCATAATGACTCTTGAATAATATTAGGGGACATAAAGGAGTGTTTGTAAACAAACAAATGTTGGTAAACAAATTATTTGTATATGTTAACACATTTGAAACAGATACATAATTAAAATGCATGCTATACATTTGATACATTTGTCAGATATAAAATTATGATATGATTTAGAAAAATGATGTCTGGATAATTTGTCTCTAAAAAGACAACACGGCTATGATTGATTTTCAAATTATGTATGTTTCTCTCACAAAGACCCATTGGCATTATTAAGTCTATTGCGCAGTCACTTTCACTTCAGTAATAATATTTGATTTTTTATGAACAGCCAGAAAACAGCCAGGACGTTGACCAGGGTTGGAAAATCAGTGAGGTCCAGGGAGGAGGATTAGGGGCGATTCTTTATGCGCTACATATGAAACCCATTGTTGCTGTTTATAAGTGGACAATCTAGTTTGAGATGAAGATCCTTTATCTGTGTGTGTTTGTGTGTGTGTGGTGTGTAACCCACGTGTGCATGTAGTTTCTTCAGTCCTTGGCATATGTAAAGACAAACCTGCAGTATTCTGTCGGAAAACATTTTTGATATTTTGACACATTGACTAATTATTCTACCGAATGTAGAATAATTATCCCAATAGCACATTATAGTTTTCATACTGATAAGCATTATGGCATGGTTAATTAGTAATGAGGACATTATTATTATTGTCAGCCATAGGATATAAAAACAAACTTGTTTGCGATTAACACTGATAACATAGAGCTTCAGATACACATTCATGTTGCAAGCTGATGTAACTAAATACATACAATAGGACCTACTTTTGTATATTTGCAAATTTGGTTGAAAATCTTTCATACTTTATTCTTGTTCTTGATACTTTTTATGGAGCAGTTCACTGGCTTCCTTCATTCCTTCAAAGTTTGAACTTCTGTCAGAAGGGAGGGGATTTTAGTCAACATCCGCCTCCTAAACTCTTGCATGCATACAGACACTAAATAATAGATTTGTACTGTCCTTTCAGACACAGATGAGAAATTGTAAATTTCTCTGAAAAAAAAAAAATATCTACAGAGGTCTGTGCCACTTGACATCAGTGTGCTCAGAGCTGGTTTCACCAATGAGCATAGCACCATTTTTTTCTAGATGAAATTCAAAAGCTCAAGAGCAACAAAAAAAGAATGTTCAGCTGAAAGACTGTCTTTCAGCGCAGTCTTCACCTTAAGGTTAGTCATGTGAGGTAGAATCTGGAATTATTCAATCCCTTCAAAAAATATGTGTGGTGTTCAAACCTAAAAGAGATTCTTTTTTTTTTTCATTCTTGACCATTTAACAAATTCCTGGCTAGAATTTCTATCAAGCCAGGTGCGTTAACAAGGTCAGTTTCAGAAAACGTTCATCATTTCAAAAGCGGCACTTTTTTTTTGAGTCAGCCTTGGGTTATGGAGCCCTGTGTGGGAGGGAGAACAGAGTGAAGCTTATGGCTGAGGGCTTGAAGGCACGTCGCTTGGTCCTCGAAGCGTTGCCATGATCTGTTTAGTTGGCCATAATATTTTCTGAATTCTTCAGCCCTTCTAAGACCCTACTGAACTCATCTGATCTGGAAGTCTATCAGCACTGCTGTATGGCTTTTTGTTCGCTCCTGTGAGCTTAGTAACTTTTTTTTTTCCTTTGCATCAGGCAGGACATTAAGTTGCTGTTGTGGACACACCTGTAGCTCTTGGCAGTAGTTGGTCAACACTGCAGCAGTGTTTGGGGGGGGGGGGGGATTGGGGGTTCTTGTGTTCACAGGTATTGCGGTATTGCTACATGAGGACAGTAGAAGTCTTCCCAGGTGTCTAGGTGTCAATAAGATGACAGTAGTCCAGTCATAAAAACAGCCTCAAATCCAAATCCATAGTTTGATGGAGTTGTTTATGCATTAAAGACCAGTGTTTATGGACAAACTTTTGTATATTTGTAAATTTGGTTTGAAATCTTTCATACTTTATTCGGTTACACTTTACTTGACAGTATCGACATAAGAGTGACATGACACTGTCATGAATGTGTCATAAACAAATCATAAACATTTATGACATAACGCTTCTGTTATTAAGTAACATTCGGTTTTTGTCATAACAAATTAGGGTTAGGATTAGGGTTAGGATTAGGGTTAGAGGTTAGGGTTAGGATTCATGAGTCATGACAGTGTCATGTTACTCTTATGTCGATACTATCAAGTAAAGTGTTACCCTTTATTCTTGTTCTGGATGCCTTTTATCAGTGTTCATATATTTCATAATGTTTCATACTGCAGCTTGTAGGCTACTGCAGATACAGTACCAGGCTGCTAGCCTGGCGGGCCATCCTATATCATTGAAATGTATAGTCTGGAATCGAACCATTCACCTCGCTTAATCCAAGGGGTGGGCAGAGAATTGTCTTTCAAACTGCCTAGGCATGCAATAGGCCAGCGCTACGACCATATCCGTATCCGGTCGGCAAAACGGCAAATACATCCTTCTTCGAAAGGAATGACTTAAGTGCATTGTGTTGCTCAACTTTCAAAGAAAAGCACAAGTCCAACTCCTCCAAAGTTGACGCCAACGCCGATTCAACAACCGCTCTTCGTTCGCCATAGC
This sequence comes from Alosa sapidissima, assembly GCF_018492685.1. Lineage (NCBI taxonomy): Eukaryota > Metazoa > Chordata > Actinopteri > Clupeiformes > Clupeidae > Alosa > Alosa sapidissima. The sequence goes on from NC_055962.1 coordinate 11,758,027, forward strand.
CACCTTCCTTGTTGTTCACCGTCGCAGGACTGTCGTTATCCTGTTAAGCCCGCCTTAAGACTCTCTAACAAAATAGAGCGCTGTGATTGGATGACGTCCACGGCGTCAGCCAATAGAAATCCCTATGGTTTGATACTAGACGTACAGGCTGAGCAAATTAATTTGCCG
>NC_055962.1:11765694-11773194 GCF_018492685.1 Alosa sapidissima
ATTTGTAATGAAGAATTTTCGCGGACCACCTCATAATACCCTTAATAAAATGTCTATACACAGCCCTACCTGAATTAATCTGCACCTCTTAATAGACCTACTAGCACTAAAACTAGGCCTATAACTGCGCATCACATCAGTAGGCTATCGTACTGAGCAATGGATATAGCAAAGAAAGGAAACCAGGAGGAGGAAAGAGTCTTGTGTAATCCCTTTGACCAGCATCGTCCCTCAGGCTCTCATCGTCTCCCTGCCTCTACTGCCTGGTCCTCACTAGGTAGTGACATTCACAGAGACTCTCCAGTGACCTTGCAGAGGCTGATGCTTTCTGACGGCAAGCATCTGACTGGTTAAATTAACCTTGGCGAGCCAGCCTGCAACCAGGAAGTGGTCCATGGCCCATCCACTGATGGCCATGGCTGACACTAGCCCTGCTGGTGCCTCCCACCACTCTGGCCAAAGCCCAGGGCGGGGTGGGGGTGGGGGGTTCTCAGTTTGTCTTTTTTTATGAATTTGGATGGCTGTGAGAGAGCACCAGTTAAGGGTAATACATTGGTCACACATGTGACATCCCTAGGGATCCAGCTAGAGGACTGGAGTGTGGGGTCATGGATGTCTATGCCTTTAGAGTATCATCAAAGATCTGACAATGAGTAACTGATTGTAATTGTGTGCATTGGTATATTCTGTACAGTGATGCTTATGCATACACTACCATTCAAAAGTTTGGAGTCACTTAGAAATGTCTTTGTTTTCATCATTGATGTTGTAAATTAGAATTGGCTTATCTATAATGCAATATCAACATAAGTATATTATTATAGATTCCCATTATCACCAAACATTCATGTTTACTAATCTAATATCATTTTTAAAGGCTAACTGACAAAACATTGTAGAACCTTTTTGCAATTATGTAAGCACATAATGTGATCTGAAAACTGCTGCCCTGATTAAAAAAACAATGCAACTGATCTCAGCTAGTATTCTGAACTGCTGTGTATATTGGTGAATACTTCAAACAAAGACATAACAAATACATTAAGTTAGGTATATATACTCTTTTGGTCCCGTGAGGGAAATTTGGTCTCTGCATTTATCCTAATCCGTGAATTAGTGAAACACACAGCACACAGTGAACACACAGTGAGGTGAAGCACACACTAATCCCGGCGCAGTGAGCTGCCTGCAACAACAGCGGCGCTCGGGGAGCAGTGAGGGGTTAGGTGCCTCGCTCAAGGGCACTTCAGCCGTGGCCTACTGGTCGGGGTTCGAACCGGCAACTCTCCGGTTCCAAGTCCGAAGCGCTAACCAGTAGGCCACGGCTGCCCAGAAATATAGTATATGCAGCTACGTTGTGCTAAGTTGTGATATGAAATTGAAGCCTAAGAGCACACACATGCACACACTCTCTCTTTCTCTATGATACTCATACCTTTCTTCTCTCTCTCTCTCTCTCTCTCTCTCTGTGTCTCTCTCTCTCACACACATACACACACACACACACACACACACACACACAGTGTAGTCTCAAAGCACATTGAAGTTCACTGTCTCGCCACTATCTCCTTTCTGTGATCAAATTTCTCCAGCATGCTTTGCCTGCCAGTGTTAGTTAGTCACTCTCCATTAGTTCAACCTAGCACACATGTCACTCCCCTCCTCCCCACAACCCCCCACCCGTCAGCAGATTCACTCCTGTGGGGGCTAATTCTCCCGGACGAGCCCCCAAAAAATAGCAACGACCTTTGAGGGCACTGTCTTGAGGCGGCAATCCCTTTGACAATGACCTGCCCTAAGTCGCAAACCAGACTTGCTGCTTCCAACCCCTCACTCAGGTATCTCAATGCCTGAGTGATTAAGCAGTAATTCACTGCTTATGAGCTTACACAGAGAGCCACCTACATCTGCTTAAGATCCACTGATCATATTAGTACACTAACCTCCTCTCCACATTTTTACACACGTCCACTACAAGCACTAACATACTGTATGTAAGGGATAATGTATAGAACGCCGGTCATTATTGGGAAAGTAATCACGCAGCGGAGGGGTCTTGTTCCGCCCTGAAGGGATTTCCCAATAATGACCGGCATTCTATACATTATCCCGCTTATTACACGGCTACTTGCCAAAACGAAACAATAAACTCCCCACGATATGACTCTTTAGCCTACATAGCCTAGGCTATAGCCTATTTGTTACCGTTTCATCGTGGCTTTTGGTGAGAAACAAATAGTTCGCAACAGCACACACTGAACTTGAATCAAACATTCTTTAGAACACAGCTGATCAACCGTCTGCTTTCACTTTTGAATGAAGTTCCAGTCCTTGCGCAGTAATATGAAAGACGTAAATTAGAAGCACAAAGCCCATTTTCCTTGACAGCGGTCTGTTATACTTAGCAACGGTCTGTTATCGAGAATTAGCAGACCGCCGAACGTTGGGAAGGCCCATTCAAGTGAATGGAGCATTCTGCAGCACTCTGAAGAGCCGTGTAATAAATCTATTTAACACACATAGACACACGGATTGATAAGCTTGGCTCTTTCTTCTAGACTTCCAGCTATATTACCACATTATTTTGCCTTTCAGGCAGAGGCTTAAGAGCTGGTCACCAGTTGAGTGAGGCTAATTTGGACTGACCATCTTTTGTTGTCTGCCACATTATGCCATTAGAGGTGTTTTGTTCAGCCATGAAATGTGACTCAGTGGAAGCTCAATACTCACAGCCTTTAAACGAATGCATTCTATTTCAAAGTTATTCCAATTTATTCTATCTCTGCACAGGCCACTTTGGTTCCTACAAATGCTCAGTAACAATGTCTCTGGCTCGTCAGACGATATGGTATAACTTAATCAACTTTAGCCAAGGTGCTTCACTGTGAGGCTACGTAATGTTATTCACCTTTGCTTTACCTTTTACCCTCTCTTCGACCTTTTGAGTTGAGCGCAGGATTCATAAGAGGCTCAGTAGCCTTAGATGGTTTAAATGTCTCTCTCAGTAGGCCATCTGGGCACGTGTCGCTCCGCCATTCTGTTTATCTCTGTGTCTGTTGGTCTCTCTCTCTGTCTGTCTGTCTGTCTCTCTGTGCTTCTGTGTGCTAACTAAGACAAAGGATTACAAACTTTCTCTCAATCCTCTTGGAATGACTTGGAACCTTCCCCCAAAAGCACTCTTAAGATGTACTTGGGGCACCCAGACAGACCCCAGATCCAGAAGGTTTTAGTGTGGCCTGGGAGTACAGAAGCCCTGTGTGTGTACATTGCCCCACTGGCCCCTGTTTGATAGAGTTGCTTAACAGATGCTATTATCCAACAGGACTTAGACAACAGATTACCATGTTCTTACCATGATCCCTTAATACAGCATGCCGTGGCCATGAAAGTTGTACGCCGCTGTTGGCTACCGGACGCAAAGCTGCTGGAAGATGACACTGAATCAACATGACAGCTCCGTGGACAGGGTATGGCAGTGGGAGCGAAGGGTCTGCACGGACGTCATCTCTTGTGGCTTGGCTGACACGGAAGAGGGTCGAACCCGTCACATTGCTGGGTGTTTGTGAACGAGCTGAGATGAAGGAGCTTAAAGCTATACCAGCTTAATAATTCAATTAGCAGTCCCTGGTACAAGGCCAGGCTGACCTAAACAGGGCACTTGTTAGCATGGTTCCCTACATGCAGCACGCAGACTAAGGCGTGCAAACTGCTTGTGGGGAAAGTGACAATTGGGGTAGTAAGGGACATAAGAAGTAAGGGTTTTTGGGGTGATTATTGGGTTTTATGACCCTTTGTTGGTGGGGGGTGGAGGGTCTTGTGGCTAGCAGTATGTACTTGCTTGTCCCCTCAGCTCCATGACACTAATCCCAAAGCTCAAGATTGACTGGCAAGAGTCAGGGAATTCACAGTAGACACAGTGGGCTTCACTGTAACACACAGAGACGCACACACACACACACACACACTTACTCACACATGCACAGACACAGTCAAACCAAGACCAACCAACCTTGTTAGATTCAAATTATCTGAAGCTGATGAAAGACATGGGGAACCAGTTCTCGTCTTCGTAATGTAACTTAACTTCATCCTCCTCAGACTTCAACTACATATTTCCATCTCAGGATGACAGCTTTGACCCTGAGGACCCCAATGAGAAACTCATGACATCAGCTTTAGACCAAGAGGTAGAGTGGAGTGGGGTAGTGGTGTGGGTATCTTTAAAAAAACTTGCCCACACAGTGCTAACGTCTCCACAAGCTGATGGACAGGTATGACAGGTGAAATGGCTGACTAGAGATGGATTGAGGCAGGAATAGAAGATGTCTCTATCGCTTTTTCTTTCTTTCCCTCCCTCTCTCTCTCTCTCTCTCTCTCTCTCTCTCTCTCTCTCTTTTCTGCAAGCCATCACCTCCTGCCAGCCTTTCTCAGTGTCTGACAGGATGACACTTACAAGGTGCCCCCGCCTCACCCACCCACCCACCTCACTGACACATTCCAACCTCCACACACACACACACACACACACACACACACACACACACACACACACACATAGGCCCAGCTAGCAGAGAGCGTTCATGAAACATGCATGCCCTTCGTCGGCCCCCTCAATAATTCAGGGGTGCCATATCCAAGCAGCCACCTTGCTGACAGCACTCTCTGGGTACGATTAAACATACATACAGACCAGATCATCCATCGCCCACGAGGAAGAGGAGGAGGGAGGCAGCCAGAAAAACAGGAAAACACGAGAGAGAAGATCCCTGTTGGGATGTAAAGGCAAAAAAAGGGAGGTTAGCATCTCTCAGTCACGTATGTTTACTGTACGCTTCAACTCATGGAGATGTTAATGCCTTTATTTACTACTCTCCCCCAGGGATATATGTCAGTCTCGCTCTGCGTTATCCAACAGTGGTGGTGAGTCAGAAAGGGGACACAATGGTGGCAGTGGGTTTCCAACCAATATAAGAACCAAGCTTTTAAGCCAGTTGAATAAACAGGTGTTTGGAATTACAAGGCAAGCCTTTACTGTGCATGCAGGAGGCCATAGAACATCCAAGCCCTATAAGTCAGTTTTTTTTAGACTAATGGGGATAGATGCCTTAAATGGAATTCTGCCATCCCCCTCCCCTCCTCTCCAGACCTGATCTCTCTATTCCTAACTCCTCAACCCCCACATACATACATATGGACCCTTTCAAGAGAGTTCCATTATCAGCATCATAGTTGGCCCCACAAGACTTCCGTTTTAACATTCCATATGTTATCTTAATGCAGAGGAAGTAGATTGGGGCCCAAATAGAACGTTCAAGCATTGTTTTTGTTTTGATTGTTGAAAGGGTCTATACACATACACACACGCGCCTATCCACTCTACCCTCCCCCTATTTAATTCCACGAAGCCTTGTTAAGTGGGCCCTTTTGTGTCTTCTTACTTTATCCTGTCAGAAAAATTGTATCTAAATATATTACACTCATGTCACCACGGAGTCAGGTCGATTTCAGAGAATTCCTTTTAGTCTTGCAGTCAGGTGCTCCCTTATTCCTAGTAGTCTTATTAGTCAGAGGGGATGCGTGTAATTAGGGTTAAGCCCTTCGCGTGCTTTGTGACATTAATACGGTCTGCCCCACAGGGTTGTCCCTGGACTAGTACCTGGATTGCAGAGCACAGACTGAACACAGGAGTGTAAGGTCCCAAAATAAAACCCCATGGGCTATTTTCGCCCCTCAGCAAACGTTAATAAAGCCAAACAACATGGCAATCCAATAAGAGTGGTGCATTTATAGCCGCAGGATAACACGTAACAGTCTGCTCTCGTGTAAATAACTTCAGGGAGTTCCAGTCCAGACAGACTTAACTGAATGCTACACTAAGTATCGGGCAAAACCGAGCCGCCTACTCCTTGAGTTACTACGTGTGTACAGCTGCCATAAATGCAGCTGCCATAAGTGCATATTGGGAATAGGTCTGTTACTGGACCTTCATCACAGGTGATAAACAGTGAACAGATACGAGTGAAGAACTCTTGTCCTGAGAGGAAGGTGATGTTGAGTTATTTTTACGACATTTTCTTGAAAGGAATTCTCGATAATATCTGAATAGCTGCGGTCAGATTTATTATGTCCACAAGACAAGAAGTTAAAAGGAATGTAACCCCAACATCTCAGGTTTAATGCATGAGGAAAACACAAAACAAAAATAAATGTTGTTCAACAGAGTTGGACAACCCGAATTCAGAAAGTGAAACTTGTATTATCCATTTGTTCCAACCATTGACTATATCACTTGACCATTTTAATTAGCTGAACTCTTCAGCTAGGTAGATCAGCTAATTTGTGAGATTGCCTGTGTTAAGTCCACAGGTAAAGTCCACAGGTAGAACAAATGTATATAAGACTTCTGAAGCCAGTCTCCACCTCTGGTCTTCCTGAATGAAAATCACTTTCCCCATTTCTTCCCAAACGTTTGGTCAATCCAAAACTCATACAATCATGCCCCCAGTCTAACTAACACTCTCAGCAACATTAGCCACAACCACTCAAGTCCTACCCAGCATTAAGACCTATAATATTAAGACTAAGAGGAACTTGGGGGTAGGGTCTGGACCATTTGTGCATGTCTCCATTAGTAAAGACAATTTTCGAGAGCTTCTACGGGACTGAAACAAGTACCTGCCTCAGGGTAGGTACTGTCAGAGCCATATAAAGGTACCTTTATATGGCTCTGGGTACTGTACTTCAGTGTGGCCCAGAAAAAACTCCTGCTGTGGTGTGAGATCTATCGGAACTCCCCCTATTATCGTCGGTCCCGTATTTCCGCCATCTTGCGTGCATGTGTCACTTAATATCCATTTCTATACAAACCAAGACGGCGGATTCCTAAAGAAACCCAAGCACCCACACCAAAGGTGTATCTAAATTACCTATGTACCAAAAATGAGATTTTACCGTGACTCGAAGAGCTGTAAACAGTATTGTAAGGCTGCGTGTACACATCCGCTTGTAGCTCCAGTGGAATTTTAATTTCATGACGATAATTCTCGGTCTAACCATTCATGTGCCGTTGAAACGGCGTAAATAGGCGACCCATCAGGCCAGCACTATAACTCCGAGCGTGGTAAACAAAATCGGATATTTCAGGGAGTAAATGCTCCCGTTAAGAACCAAACCAGATTTTGTTAAAATCTACACACCTATGGCTACTGAAAAATGTAAGGTTCATTTAGCAAATGTTATTTTTAAGTGTTAAAAAACATCGTTGTTTTAGAATTTCTGAACAAAAGTGGCGATAATTGGGGGTGTAAACGAGGCATGAGTGGAAGATGATGATAAGTGCATATTAGCTTCCAACCCAATTTCTAGGTTTTTGCCACGAAATTGTAGTGCGTCTACTTCAGAAGGCACTGTTCCTACAATTGTTGGCTTATAATAAAATGTTTGACCTCTGGAAAGCTGAGCCCAAGTAGTTTCATAGGAAACAATCAGAATAACTGTGTG
>NC_055962.1:11778194-11780694 GCF_018492685.1 Alosa sapidissima
GGTACTAACACTCACATACACATTTGTGATGTGATCTGGGAAAACCTATCACATGGTGAAATTTCACCAACTTATGATTCTGATGGTATCCCTTGTCTGTTTTTTCAAAGTCCTGGAACAAAAACATTGTGGACAACCACAGGGGTACTGGACTTCAAACATCTCTCTCTTTTTACCGCATTTGAGATGGCTTTGTGTGGCCATGATGAAAGTGAGGCTTCCGATAACCCAGGGATAATTCCGTGGCTTGGTGGACTTCACTTGATAGTGCGTTGAAAGAGCAACTTGAGAGTGCGACGGTGTTAAGGAACCTTGAAAACAGAATGAGCTACTGGAGTCTATGCTGTCTGTTGTGAGGGAACACATCATCAAAGAAGCCCAGAACAGGGATTTTATCTCAATCCAGGCAGATGAGACAATGGATATTGCTACACAGAACCAACTTGTGACTGTAACAGCCGAGTCCATTGCTATAGCATTGAAAGACCGTCTTGCTGCCATCCTTCCTGAGGAACAGAAAGGCAAACTAATCTGCCAGGCATATGATGGAGCCCACGTTATGAGGGGGGCCACTGCAGGTGTTCAGAAGAAAATACAGGATTTGTACCCAAGTGCCCATTACATCCACTGCTATGCACATCAGCTAAATTGAATAATGCAGCAGGCCAAGGTGGTCAAGGTCTGACCTAGGTGGTTTTGCCAGTTTTTTTCAAGATCTCTTAAGTGAACCAGTGTCCTTGATGAAATAGTGGCTCATAGACTGCCAACATCCAGCTACATGAGATGAAACCTTCACAGACGTGCTGTCAATCCTGTGTTTGAGCACAGAATGGACCTCATTCACTGTTTTGAGAGCATACAGGAGTCCAGTGAATTTGACCCCAAAACTGTAAGAGAAGTAGGACTCAGGAGGCTTTGAAAAGCTACTGGAAGATCCAGATTTTAACTTCTTTTCTGCAACTTTTACACCACATCATGCCATATTTGGACCTCCTCTATGCTAAGCTCCAGAAGAGGAAGGAAAATTAAGTGTATATAAATATGCCTCAGTCGCCCGGTCATGCCGTTTCGCACTCTACAACATACGGAAAATCAGGACTTACTTGACTCAAGATGCTACCCAACTTCTGGTTCAGGCAATAGTCATCTCACGACTCGACTACTGCAATGCCCTCCTGACAGGTCTCCCAGCCTGCGCAGTGAAACCACTTCAGATGATCCAGAACGCGGCGGCGCGCCTGGTCTACAACCAACCCAAAAGGGCACATGTTACCCCGCTGCTCATCCAGCTACACTGGCTACCTATGGCGGCCCGCATCAAATTCAAGGCTCTAACGCTTGCCTACAAAGTAGTCTCCGGTTCTGCTCCCACCTACTTGAATGCCCTCATACAGACATACGCTACCTCCATACCGCTGCGCTCCTCAGACGAACGACGTCTAGCTCTACCACCGGTACGCTCAAGCCAATCCAAACTTTTCTCATCTGTTGTTCCTCGTTGGTTCGAGACCCAGCTCTTTAGAGACCATCTCCTCTCATAGCAACACTTACAACAAGTCTTACTGATCCTAGCACTCACCAGCCGTCTTGAACTGACACGCAACTGTTAAAAATAGCACTCACTGATGCACTTATTCTTACTGTACTCTAATGTTTTTTTAAATTGTCCTAAAATTGTTGAGAATTGCTCTAAAACTTAAACTGTTTACCATGTTGTTAGTCGCTTTGGCTAAAAATGTGTCAGCCAAATGTAATGTAATGTAATGTAAATGTAATGTAATGTTTGTATATATGTCCATGTGTATGTGTTTGTTTGTATGTCTGCGTGTGTGTGATCGCGGCTGGTGCACCACACGTGTATTATATGCAGTGGAGGTGTCCTGAGAGTGGAGCATTGCCCATATTGCTGCTATCTCTGTGGCTTACCCGGTTTCTAAATGTGTCTAGATAATGGATGCTATTGCAAGAGATGGAAGCTTCTAGTGGCGTGCTTTCAATCAGGCCCAAATGGCTGGACATTTCGCGTCTGTGTTATAGTCTTGCTCATAAGCCTATTTTACACACAGGCTTGTGTGTGAGAGTATTTGTGGACATGCACAATCCTGAGAGCCTCTGTACATGTGTGTGAGTGTGTGTGTGTGTTGTTTTTTTTGTGTGCATCTGTTTGCAAGCGGACTTGTTTTTCGTTTCTCCCTGTGTTTGTGTGTGTGTGTGTGTGTGTGTGTGTCTGTGTCTGTGTTTGTGTGTACAAGGACGCATATTTTTTAGTGTCTGTGCATCTGCAGTATGTGTGTATTTCTGTATGAATGTGCCTCTCTGTGTGTGTATGTGTGTGTGTGTGTTTGTGTGTGTGTGTATGTATGTCAGAGAGAGAGAGAGCGGGAGAGAGTGTGTGTGTGTGTGTGTGTGTGTGTGAGAGAGAGAGAGAGAGAGAGAGAGAGAGAGAGAGAGAGTGTGTGTATGTGCGTCTGTGTGTGTGTATCCGCACTCAGGGCTGTGG
>NC_055962.1:11785694-11805694 GCF_018492685.1 Alosa sapidissima
TCAGTCTCATGACCCGGGTAGTCTAGGCTTATTTTGTAATGCACTCTAAAATCCTTTATTTATACTGGAGTCTTCACCCACTGGCGTTGAATCTTAGACGATGTTTAGTGAATACACAGTCTCATGGTAGACTACCTAATGCTGAAAACATTTCCCTGGGAAAATGTTTTCAAACTTTAAACTTAGCCGTCCCCTCCATTTTCTCGTGAAATAAGACTAAAATATTCACACCCTCTTGAGAGCTGAAAAAAATGTAGCCTGAATCTCCTTTGAACCAACGCTAAAATGCCCCCCCACCCCACATGTTATCTTTTATACCCATTAGCGGGTTAAATTGTGTTATTCAACCAAATACTTCACAAAATTAAACAAACTCCCTGAACGCGTTGTTATATCAATCAAATGCATCACCGAATTTCAGGTCATGTATTTTCAATGTGGCCTAAATTTCACTTTGCCAGACTATCCTTATGCATTATTTAGTGATGGCTACACATATCCACCATAATGACATTTCCAACGCGTCAACACAACTTTAGCCTACAAGTATGGTATTAGCCATTCATTCCATGTTTTTAGAAATGAGCGTATTCTGATGTGGCATGCAACAATGATTAATGGGTGGGCTACAAAGCGGTTAGTCTAATTATCAATACCTTAGTGACAGTAATAATGGGATTGCTATTACACAGTTATTTTGCTGTAATAAAATAATACACAGGCTAATTAAGTAGGCTAAATGCACATGTTTGCTTTATTTCTGCCTCACTATTATAAAGTCTGTCAACTTTATACCTGTTAAAATAAAAACTGTTTTTTCAGAACATCACTCAGTGTCGCAGGCTACATTTGACATAGACTGGGTCATACTTGTCTCGGAAATGAGACATGTGGATCATGACGTTATGAAAAGTGTCATTCCCGGTGGCATGAGTATTGTGCATGAAAATGAGCAGCTCAGATCATACAGACTGTAGTTCCATAACTGGAAGTACACGCCGCTCATACATCATGCATAAAGGGCCCTGAAGGGCTTTCTTCAATTGAACTGTGTGGATCTGTGAAAATAATATCAGGGGCTTTCCGTCAGAATGAACTTTTCCACTGTAGCCAGCCGTGAAATAATCTGACCCGACACTTCAAACCATCTGCGTTATCTATCCGCCGTCTTATTTACCGCCGCAGCCCGAGCACAAAGCGGGCTGTGGCTGATCCTAAAACGGCTCTAGTCAGCTGCTGCTCCACATTTCCTCATATCGTGGGATATTTTTTGCTGTTTTCCTGTGATCAGCGAGAGGCAGGCATTGTGTCTTTGTGCAATAGTGCGTGCATCCATGCACCTGTCACCACACGAGGCTTCTGCATAATAATTTACAAATAGCCCATAATAATAAACAAACAACGAGTGTCCGGAGCAATTGCTTATTTGTGCATGCAGTCCGCATATTTCGAATTATTTTAGAATTTATTTCAGCATAATCTATACAGAGCAATAAGTTCCACACGCGTAAATTCGTCTCAGTACCCATAATGCTGCCTATTTGAGAGAAATACTTTGCCATAAATAAGGCAACCGTATGTTTACATGTCGTGATTGAGGTTATATTTATGACTGGTATGATCAGCATTCAGCTGTCCAAAATGTAACTGTACCGAAGCAGAATGCTTTCCGCATATGCTGTCGTCTGTATCCTCGTTTCAAGTCTCCAACAGCTTTATTAATTTTGACCGACCAATGATTCGTTGCATTCGGCTGTCAGATGTCTCTGCTGCTCATATTGTTTGATGCATAATTGAGTAGAGCCTCGCATGCTGCCATGTTCGTCCTATCCCTGTTATATTATGCCGGAGAGCGCCGCGCGTAAAGACAATGCATTTCGTCGGAAACCATCCCGAAACCCAAAAAGAAAGGGCAAAATTGTGACCAATCGCTTTCAAGATGTGCGATCTTTACCCAAATACGGTGATGCATTAAACTTTTGTGGGTGAAAAACGGGAAGGTTTCTCGATTTGTAATGGCGCCTCTGTGCTTGTGATTTTTTACGCAACAACAGAAAGAAGCCATGACAGCCGGACCTTTTGTATGATGAATCGATTATTTTTTTCTTTAAGCGAAAATTATTCATAACAACACTATTTACAACTAGACAATCGCGCGAATAGCCAATCACCTTGGTTAAAGGCAACAACGAAAAGGTCGGAAATGTTTACATTTTAAAAGGCGCTGTTGAAAGTGGGGAGGTGCTGAAATCTATTTGCGCTGCTTTCCGCGTGATTGGCACACTTGACAGTGATTGACAAGCGTCCTTGGAAACTACGCAACCAATCTGCCAAGTCCAATAGAAAATCAGAAGAGGACTGGACGTCTTTTTCCCCCTCAAAAATATCTCGAGTCTTGCGCTTCACCTTCGTATTCTCGAGCTCCCCAGTTTGCCCACCGAGGCTGCCGTAGTCAGCCAGAGGGGCATCCTCTCCTGTGTGTGTCGTGTAACGGTTGATCTGTTGACTTTGGAATTGCCTTTTTGTCTGGATCAGGCGACGAAGAGGAAACGGGGGAGAGGGCGCGTGTATGAGAGAGAGAGAGGTAGCAAGGACTACGAGGGGGGGAAATAGAAGCCTTCATGTTTCAATTGCCAATCTTGAATTTCAGTCCCCAGCAGGTCGCGGGGGTATGCGAGACTTTGGAGGAGAGTGGGGACATCGAACGCCTCGGCCGGTTCCTCTGGTCGCTGCCGGTCGCCCCTGGTGCCTGCGAGGTTCTCAACCGAAATGAGTCGGTTTTGCGGGCACGGGCCATCGTGGCTTTTCACACTGGGAATTTCCGTGAGCTCTACCACATTCTGGAGAACCACAAGTTCACCAAAGAGTCGCATTCCAAACTGCAAGCGCTTTGGCTGGAGTCTCACTACCAAGAGGCAGAGAAGCTCCGGGGTCGCCCGCTAGGGCCAGTGGACAAATACAGGGTACGGAAGAAGTTCCCACTACCCAAAACAATTTGGGATGGTGAACAAAAGACTCATTGCTTCAAAGAAAGGACCCGGCATTTGCTCCGAGAGTGGTACCTCCAAGACCCTTACCCAAACCCTAGCAAAAAAAGAGAGCTCGCACAAGCCACAGGACTCACTCCCACCCAAGTCGGAAACTGGTTTAAAAACCGGAGACAAAGGGACAGAGCCGCGGCGGCCAAAAACAGGTGAATATCCCAAGCTTCTCCATTGTAAGCGTGCTTGCACCTGTCTTCTAGTTCATTTTTTAGGTTGATCGTTGAAGTAATTTCGGACAACTCCAAAACCTTTTCGATTTAATTGAGACCCTGTAGCCGAATGGTCGTTTACATGTTCAGCTCTTTATGGTGGAATCTGGTGGACGAAACAGTCACAATTCGATATTTACGCGCTTAATCAATTCTCGATATGTATTACATCAGCAGGCTACACATTGCATTTTCAAATATGCGTGGTGTAGTTCACCTCCTGGCAGGGATGGACTTGATATTGTTTTCACAAAAAGTAGGCTATCTTATGCACGCGTAACAGTGGGCCTATTTGTTGTGTAGCCTACAAATAAATAGGTGGATCTTGCAATCCAACTAAATACACAATACAATTAAACCAAAAAATATTTATGATATCAATATCATAAACTCGGAATTACATAACCTTAACCAACACTAGGCATCGGTGTGTATTTCCTTAGCTGCCACATCGTTGGATAATACAGTAGAGAGCTAGCCTACATCATTTGAACTGTAGAGGCCCATGAGCTAGCCTGAATTACATGTTTTCTTGTCTCAGTAATTCCGATGAAACGACTAACTGTTATGAATCTTTTCTGATCTGTTTCTGTATTTGCCCGATTACAACTGGATTAGGCTAAGGTAATTCTATTGAGAGGGTAAACATTTGTTATGTCTTGTGGGCTGCTGGCAGTGGTAATTTTTGGAAAATAGTAAGCTCGGTTGTCGACATCTCTGAATTTGTGAATCACTTCAGTCTTTCAGTATATAGCTGGTAGCTTTTCCTCTTTCCAAATAGCAAAGCTACACAACCTACTTTATTGCAGTTCGTGGCTTCAAATGCTGTTCAATTAATTCAAATTCTCGGTTTGAATGGGGATTCATTTTGCCATATTGAGTAGCCTAGACACTGTTTAATTGGCATATTATGTGGATGCAAAGCCTAATATCATATTGGGTAAAGAATAACCCAGCCTTTCCATAACTCGCCGATAGGCCCATGAACTAAGCGATGCTCCTTTTTTGACAGCGCTTGTTCTTCCGGTGCGTGTCACCAAAGGTTCAACTCAGCCCCGAGCTCCTGCAGTTTTGGTAGGCTGCCGGGATGTAGGCTACTATAATAGGCTGATATTGATGATATTTGGAAACTAATTTGACCTGTTAAATAGCTTACTCTAAATCCTCTTCAGGAATGAACCCGTCAAAACTGTAGCCATAGGCTCTCCTCTTGTAAGACATTGCACATTTCTCACTGAAATCCTTCTTTCTTTCTTATTCGTATGTGTTCCACTGAAATAGGTTACAACAACAAGTGATGTCCAATGGCTCGGTTCGATCCCTGACTGGAGAAGACGGCGCAGTGGACCGTCTCGGAACCGCGTCGAGCCCCGAAGCAAGTCTGTCGAGCAAAGCAGCCGCGTCGGCTATCTCCATCACTTCGAGCGACAGCGAATGTGACATCTAACACCGCACCACGAGCTGCCCCGCGGGCCAGTCAGGATGACGATGAGAAAATGAACACATTTAAGAGGGAAATCGAGACAGACAATCAGCAAGACAAACAAGCACATCAGTGCCTGCCTTAACGTATCAGAGGCTGTGTTTTTTTTTATTATAATAATTATTATTATGTGAAGGTTGTCAAACCACCCGAGGTCGACTGGAATGCTCTGTCTTTAAAATGTATTTATCCTCTTTTTCCATTTCATTTTTGCTTAACCAAGACAAAGAAGGAACTGAAATGACATGAACAGAAGACATTTATATAAATACAAGAGTCCTGAATTTCCATTTTTTTTCCAGTCGATAAAATCGGATGCCTAGAGTAAAGCAGTGCCCACCGAAAAAAAGAGAACGGGAAAGAAAACATAGAACACTTAAAAAGCCCACCATCTCTTTTTATTTTTTATTATATTTTTAGGTGGAACTTTGCGTTGAATATCAATGCCGTGACATTTTACCTCCCATTTTTTCTAATGTATGTTCATCTATGTATTAAAATCATTGGTACTATAGAATCTAATTTTGATTTGCGCGATCATTTCAAATTTAGTCAATTTCAGTGTAAAAGGTGGATTTTAGAGCATGTGCGCCAAGTAGGACATATGTTTCAACGAATGAAGACATAAAGAAAATAAAAATGGTTGTTCAAATCAATACAGAAGTTATTATTATTATTATTATTATTATTATTATTATTATTATTATTACTATTATTACAGATAGGTGACTTCCCGTTATCTTATGGATAGGATATTTGGACTAAAACCGTTTTGTACTAAACAGCGAAGATGCCAAATGTCAGTAAATTGGTTGGAGTCAGGTTGTGAGCAGCCTATAGATGGCCAAGCTCTACTCTTGACCCCTCAACCCATGCACGCTTGCTGTTCTTATGCCCTCGGATTTTTCTTTAATGAGAGAGTTTGAGGACGGTGTCAAACACCTATCGTTGCGACGTCGAAATCACTTGAACTCTTTTGGCCTGAACCCTTGTGGTCGTCGTCAATAAATGTATGGTCCGAGCCCTCAAGGCGTCATAAGTGAATGGGCTATCGTCCCGTGTTTAACGTGATAGCTTACCGTGTGTCCAGACGTGTTAACCGTGCCATGTGATTATCTCTGCGTCTTGTAATGCTCCCTGACAGCGGAAGGTCAACTAAAGGACGGAGCGCTGTGGTCTTGCGTCTAGGCGGCCTTCGACAGACCCTTAAAATCCCTAAGTCTCCCTTTGAAAGAACATCCATGCTGCAATGCTTTTACATTTTAAAGCGAACTGTAGGCGACTGGCAGTGGCTGCGCTAGCCTGTTGTGGCTAAACGGATAATGTACAGAAAGTTAGGAAACATTCAACTCATCACAACGGCCGATTAGCCTCTTAGGGGGGAAAAGCAAATTATTACCCCATCATCTATACCTCAGAATTGTCTATACTTTCTATTTTCCACTATATTTAAATGCCATTTTAATAGAATGCGATTTGATTTGTGTGAAGATATGTGAATTATCTTTCTGTCAGCTTTCTTTCGCTCACTTTAAGAGAAGGGTTGGCGTTAACCTCGTGAATTAATGGTGTCTGTAGATGCAAAGTAAACTAGGTATATGTTGCCGTTGCACTCATAACCTATTTGTTGTCCTTTATTTAACCAGATGAGTCCCATTGAGATCTTGCATCTCTTTTTCAAGGGAGCCCTGGGTCCATTTCCCCCCATAACCCTGCGCTAATATACCGCGCTATAGGCAATTATTGTGCACGAATCGCGATGCACCATGAGTGACTCTTGTGAGTTCACTGGTTCGTCTGTGAACGGAGGCCACGTTGTACGTTTAAGCTCTTTCAGCTAAAAACAAGTCCGAATAGCAAACTAATTGTCACCGCACAAAAAAGGGAGGAGGGGAAGTACTGGATGAAAAGCGCCTCATTCAGTTTGTGCACGGACAAAAGCGGCGAGGATAGGTGAAAGGAACGTTTCTGGCAGTCAATACGGTCGTCAAACTGTTCAGCGGTAATCAGCGGTAATGATGGTGGCTTGAGTTCAGCAAGAACAAAAGCAAGTGCCCCTAAAGTTTTGTGATGGGGGCGAAAGATTTTTTTCTTTTCTAATTGTGTAACAGCCTGTTTGTGTTAGTGTCCCACGGGCAAGTCGCCCACTTGTAATTATTATCATTATTATTAGGCATATTATTATTATTATTATTATTATTATTATTATTATTATTATTAAGTAACGTAATTATTTGGTAGGCGATTGACTGTTTTTGAAAAAAAAAAAAAAAAAAAAACTTTTATTTAGGGCCTTGGTTAAGTAAGAGTGACCACCCAGTGGGCCCTATGCACAGAGCATATTGTCAGTGGAGCGTTGCTTCAGTAGCCTACAATGAGCCTTGTCTGCTAGCTTGCTGACTGCACCTCTTTAACCTCTCCCGCGCTCTATGCTATGCGCCATCAATTCATGTTGCGTCTTAAACAGAAATATGTGTCTGCATGCTGTCGTGACAGCAGCTGTCTGAAATGCGGAATCAATACAATTTTTATCTATGACATTTCCCCACTGAATTTTTTTTTTTTCATACGACGCTGGCCCATGCAGGCTAAGTAAATTGAAGTGTGCATTTGGATATGATGTTGTAGTCCCTATATGTAATGTCTCAGTTCAGGATTTCAAAGTGTTTCCAAGACAGGTAGTCTGGTAGAGGTTATTCGAGTTTTGCGCAAATCAGAGTAGAATAATCAGTTAATTTGCAAGGAGTAAATCATAGATTTTTTAAAATATATATAGGCCTACAGCTCTGGAAAAAATGAAGAGACCACTGCACATTTTTCTGATGTCATCCTACGGTTGATGAGTGACATTCCAATGAGTTGACGGTCATATTCAACGTTAAGAGACCACTATGACCGTCAATATGACCGTCAATTCATTCGAATGTCACTCAGAAAACATAGGATGGATGACATCAGAAATAATTGCAGTGGTCTCTTCATTTGTTCCATATACACTTGTCACAGCCTACATAGTCTGCTTAATATCCGATATAATTCCGCTGAAATAATTATTCTAAATAGTAGGCTAATTACTTTATTTCTACCATACATGTAATGCCCTATATGGCGTTTCAATAATCCTAAATCATATTTAGCCGCAATTGCCGTAGGCTACTTTTGCCTGGCTATTCGCTGTTAGGTCTCAAACGGATCTGCCTACTATTTTGCAAAGCAGATATAGATGTGTTGTGTGTGTTTCTCTAGTATTTTACAGCCATGAAGTGTATCCACTATGAAAAATGATGAAGCGGAGTTTCTTGAGAAAATGTGCCTCCGACTTTCGTGCGTTAGTCAGCCTTTTCCATATGCAATCGCAAACAACCGATGATAAAATAAGCACCTTGCTTGTCTCTGCTGATTAAAAGGGCCTGGACACTTTTCACAGCAGGCAAGCCATGTCAATTTTGCGTCATCACAGGCTATGTGCGCTGTTTATGTAGCCTATTTTCTTTGATTGTGGCTTGAGCACTGTGAAATTATAACTCAATTGCACCTGGCCATATTACCATAATAGCACACATTGAATTCGAGTTGCCTACTATTAATATATAAGATTGTATAGAATAGAATAGTAATAGACCAAGTTCACGACAATTCTCTGGGCAAGGCCTGATGACCGGCCAGCCAGTCATTACACTGAAATGCCCGAAAGGTCTCTGGGCTCACTGTCAACAAGTTGTCTCACTTGACTTAGTTAGTCTATGCTCTAAACTGGGTGTACGCTATCTTTTTCAACAACGAGAAATGAGAACCAAATAAATTTAAGATGAAGTTTCTTTTTTGCCAGAGAGATATGTTCCAATCCAAGCAACTGCGTTCAAACATCATAGCCTACCGACTCCCTACGGTGTGCAAACAGCGTCCTCTGCTGTCAAACATAAGTAGTGTCTTACAACACGAGGTAAAAAGGTTTGTTACAGCATTGTCATAGTATTGTGTCTTTATTGGCTATCTAATCAATGGCTGTGGTGTGTCGTAGGCTATTCTTAATGCCATCAAATATTTAAACTTTTTAAATATACCTGTACCTACTGTTTCAGCCTTGATATTTTTATTTTATCCCTCCAACTTCTATTTTGCAGTAACCCAGTGATTTACCGACATATTTGCAAGACAGCACTACTGGTTTGCCGAAATGCGTCAAATTTTAGTTAAATTAATGGAACATGGACACAAGCCTCTAAAACAAATATCCCTGGATACAAAGGCAGAATCAATACAGGTTTCAGCACCATGGTCAGAGCCGTTTTTTCGCACCAAATGATAACGACGTTATGAGGTCCTAATTGTCACTATATCTATAGTCTGTCTACAGTTTACATTTTCCCCTAGTGATACTCGATAAATGCTGATGTAAAATTACAGAGAGAAGAGAATGTCCCAATTCTCGGTTGCTGCATACAAAAATGAGAATATTTGAGGCATTGTAGCTAATGTTTCAATCATTAGGAATTTCTATTCCCATTCATTCCATTGTCAAAACAGCTGGTTCGTAGGCCTATTTTCTGTTTGTCTAAGTAACCTATTTTACGCATGGCTTTCCCATTCTGGTAGTGCATTTAGCATAGCAAACTCATAAAGACTGTTGATTGACTGCACAACTTTTATCATTGTCCGTTCGAAGTCAAAGTGGTTTGTATCACATAGTCTTGCTACATGTTCGATTCACAACGGCGAGGATGACGACAGCGATCAAATCTATACTCTTGTCCCGCTTTTACAGATGAAACCAGACAAATCGTTCAGAGAAAAGCATTTTTCTGAAGATGCGCCATGCTGCCCAATTGTAAAAAGACAGCATTTCTTTTTTTTTTTTAATCTATAATCATCAATAATATATCTCCACGGGCGCATTTCAAAGACGGTTCAGTCTTTGAGTGTGCTGTCATTGCACTGACTGCTGTAATCTCTGACTCCAGCAGCTCTCATTTAGACTATACCTTGCTTCATACAAAAAAAAAAAAAACCTCCACACTCCACACAAATGGTAGGCTAGATGGAAACATATCTGCAATGTGTGTGCAGGTGAGAATGAGACATAGGTCCTAAAGTATAATAGATGTGCCACTGTAATTCCCTTATTTGTTCCTGACAAAGAAGCAAGTCACTCATAACCTTGTCTCCCTCTAGGCTGATATATAAAAGGATGCAGAGAGATCCTGACTATTGATTGACCTGGCTTTTACCATCTGCCATTCACCATTCCAGATGTCATACAGAACCCTTTGATTTGAGAACCTTGAGATACAGCCTATTGCACATAAAATATGACAATATTAAAGATATATCTAGTGAAAGAGTTTGGACAAATGGACTGGCCACACTGTCATATGGCCACAGATGGGAAGGTGACCACACTGGATGGAGCTTTGTGAAATAACCCAGGGCTGACCCTGATCATGAAAAGGCCACAGCATGTAAAGACAGGCACCAGGCTCACAATTTTGACACAGCAAAGAAGAAATTGCATGTTGATATCGAAGATATTTTAACTACCAACCCTATAAAATGCATAAATAACTAAAAACAGACATGCCAATATAGGACTTTTTTTTATTAGTATTGTACAATCTTACATCTGATATCACAGTATTTTGTGAAAAAAAAAAAAAATCAATCATAATTATCGCATTTTGCTTCTTTTTTGGTGTCAATATCCTTAATGTAATGATTCATGCTAGACCACATGAGGATTTTCAAGTTCTTCTTTCAAGTACTTTTCAAGTACTTTCTTTCAAGTATACTTTTCAAGTACTTTTTAGTTCTTTTTGCATGATTTTCTCATGTTGGTAGGGTGACTGACATTGTTGGGCATTGAAAGGAATCATGGCCTCAAAATAGTGTTTATTGCAATTATGGTGTGATTTCATTCAAACAACCTTTATTATAATACAACCCCAAGTTGGGACGTTGTGTAAAATGCAAATAAAAACACAATGTGATAATTTGCAAATTAAACTCATGTTTAGCTGCAAAAAGGAAATGTATGACATGTATGACTATTTCATGGAAAATAGATAGCAACAGGTTTCAAAAAAAGTTGGGATGGGACCAAGAAAATGCCAAAAAAGCATCATGATTGGGTATGAAAAAGAGAATCCCAGAAAGACAGAGTCTCTTAGAAGTAAAGATATAGAGGTATTCATCACTCTGTGTAAACATGTGTTGACAAATGATGAAACAATATAATTAGGGCTGTCAAATGATTTAAAAAAATCATCATATTACTGTAAATACAACATAGATCACAAAATTAATGAGTAACCACAAAGGTAAAAATAAAACACTTTTAGATTATTTAAATGATAATAATGACAGTGATTTTGTTTTAAACTATTAATTTCTTATACTGATGCTGTTTAACTCATTTGTAAATGGTGCACTGTCACTTTAAACCCATTGTGTCCACACATTCTCATAATGATCTTTTTTTACTAGCTCCGTTCAAATATAGCCCTATGGCTAGTCCACAAATATGGTTTGTGCCACATGTATAGCACAATATTAACAATGATAAGCATGATATTAAATTGGTATAGAGATTGCTAAGACATGTGACCAAGATTATGGGTACGTTTGGCAGTTTACATTGGTTTACATGGGCATGGAGTGCCGCGAATCCCCAAAATGCTTTGCGTTTACCAATGGGAAAACCTAACCCCTCACTGCTCCCCGAGCGCCGCTATAGCAGGCAGCTCACTGCTCCGGGTTAGTGTGTGCTTAACCTTGACTGTCTTTTATAAGTTTCTTATATTAAAAAGGACATATCAATGATCATCAGCAATGACAAGCCAGCTGGAACCTGCCACTCGTTTTTTCTCCCTCTCGTGCACGCTCAGACTCGTTCTCAATTAAATGGAGTTATGTTCAAGTTGGATCTTAATGGAGAGGACCCGAAAAGTATCATCTTTATGTAACATACTGTTGATGCATTTTGACATTGTAAACGTTCCCTAACAAGTGAAAAACAGTTTGCAGGAAAGCTATTGGCTAAATGTTGGTCCCTCCTCTGTCTCTCGGTGCCCTACGCACAGTGCATAATGCGTGTGGTGGTAGCGGCAGCACTGATCAGGCAACTTTTTAAACTGTAACTTTTCCCCTATAAGCTCCTCATGTTCTTCTCCATCTTTCGCTAGCTATATAGACAATAAAATAAACTCTCGGACTTGTGGCTTCAGGTTTTGCGGCTTCCGTTACATGACATCAGACCCACACAAAGTAAACACTATGCGTTAATTGCGTTCATATATATTTTGTAAGTTATGTAGCCTATTTCAAAATTAATCGCGTTGATTAACACTTTAATTTTGACAGCCCTAATTATAATGCTTTTTAACATGAAATTGTGAAGTATTTGGGGAATTCATCATCTTCCGTACATAATATCATTCAAATATTCAGAGAATTCAAAGAAATCTTTGCAAACAAGGGATAGAGCTGATAAACAATATTGGGTGGTCTTTTGGACCTCAGATCCCACTGCATTAAAACCAGGGCCCAGTCTCCCGATAATGAAGGATACACGCTCTTATGAGGGTTTTCTACGATTCATCTTACAATCGTTCGTTTGGTTTTTCCGTCTGTTTCCCGAACATGCTCGTAGGGTGAACTCGTGTGCGCTGCTCTTAAGATGCTCTTAAGGGGAGCTGGCCACGTCAATAGTTCTGAAATATCCTCTAATTTGATGGTGATGTCAGGTGACTGCACGTCACAGCTAGAATTAATCTTTGGATCTACACATTAATTCACATCAATACGAAAATAGAAATACTTTGACATGTAAGCATCCCAAGTAGGCTTTATACCACACACAGACATAAATAATTGTAATTATTTAAGCAATAAGCCCCGAGAGGCCGTAGGTTACACTGATTCTACAACAGCTAAGGGGCGTTGTTAGGCACAACGCGCTAGCAGAGTGCCTTAAACCCCCCTTAGCTGTTGTAGAGGGGGAGCAGCTTCACAGAAGAGAACTTCTGACGAGGAAATTTGAGGAAAAGTTGGTAAACCACCCTTCTTACCTAATTTGAGGATGCTGATCAATATCTCAATATTTTTTTATTTTTTTATTTTTTTAATTATTGCTCAATTCTGAGTTCTAAGCCGCATAATCAGCATAAACATAAAATAGCATTTTTTGCTTATTTTTCCCTAAATTGGGTTGATTTCAAAAGTAATCACTAAAACCAAATAAAAGTGTTCTCTAAATACATGTTTGAGCATTAAAGAAGCCATACTATAGTTTATTAACATATTTAATGGGAACATGATTACAGTTAACATGTAATAAACTCGGAAATTCTTATCAAAACACAACCATATTTTTATTGCTAACATAGTGAGTCACTCATGCATTTCATTACAATAACAAGTTGCACATATAACCTTCAACTCAGAATACAGAATATGAACTAATAAATAAACCAGATAGCGGGAATAAGCCTAATGCAGAACTGCATCTACTGTCAGCAACAACCGACAAGTAAAAAACATTTTACTTCTAGTAACACTGGATTTGGTATGTGTGCTTGCCTCCATACTAGAGCTTGATAATGTGCTCTTCTAATATGCCATTGAGCAGCATCACTTGTTGGTGGTAGAGCCTCCGATCCTCGACATCTAGAAAACAGAGTGGCTCTGGCATAGTGTTGTCACGATACCAAATTTATTACTTTGATACAATACCTCCCATAAATATCTTGATACTCGATACTGAAACGATATCCAAATCCTAAAATATCTGGAAAAGAAAGGACGCAGGCCTCCTCCAAGTGTATTGAGTCATTTGTGTTGAATTTAGTGTTTTGGTCAATTCTGTGTTTTAAACTTCTAAACTTCCTATATAATTATTATTTTTGTAGTCAGTAAAATAGTAGTTTGTGTGCAATTAAGTCCTTTATTGTTTGTTATAGCTCATTTATATTGTGTGGTGTTTTGGCAATACCTTTAAATAGCCAAAGTAGGCTAGATCAAGGTCAGTGTTCAAATTACTGCATGCAAATCACTTATTGCTATGATAGATAGATAGATAGATAGATAGATAGATAGATAGATAGATAGATAGATAGATAGATAGATAGATAGAATGCAGAAGAGCCTAATCTTTAGGCCATCTGATGTAGGCTACCCTAGGCCCTCCCGTGTTTATGGGATTTCTTTGACAGTTGCGAAGGGAAAAAAGTGAAGATAGTCTTCTTTGCTCCCAGTGTAATTTAATAAGTATGTTTCAACCACTCAGGTCTTAATCAGATAGACCTACACCATTATCTGTTGCAATATCTGTGTGCATTCCTACATTAGGTATATTTCTTTGATAGTTAACATAATTTGCTACCACATAATAAATACCAAATAACAATACAAAAGTTTCTTAGAAACTTTCCTGCATACTTCTTAAATGTGCTGCAGTCAGATGGGTGTCCTAAAGACATAACTAGATCTTGAGCATCTATTACCAGTGTTGAATGAGCAGTTTTTGCACTGATCACTACTGGACATTTCACTTTGCTAGACAGCACTTGAGTGAGGATAGACTTATTTCCACCTGTTACGGCCAGCTCGTTCCCAGACCGAAACTTAAAGAGGGACACGGACAACAAGGTTCAAACCAAATATATTAATTTATTAAAGTAAAGCACAAGGTTACTAATAGCAAAATGTCTAGGGGGAAATGAATGGGAGTGGTGGTGTGCATGTATGGGTGTATGGATGTATGGATGCAAAGAGGGTCAGTATGTGAGAAGCTAGTGAAGTAGGCCTAAAGACAAAGAAAGGGAAAGAGAGGTAGAGTTAGAAATGAGGAGAGAGAGAGAGAGAGAGAGAGAGAGAGAGAGAGCAAAGTGCAAGTGTGAGAGAATCAAAGTGAGTGCCTGCAAGAAGGAAGAAAAGTGCCTCATGAGAGAGATAGGAAACCCCTTATATAGCCCCACCCTAACCATAGGTGTAATCAATGAGGGCATTAGCCCAACCAGGCCCAGCCCTGTCCATGCACTGACAGGAGAAGGCCTGAAGGGGCACAGGGTCGTAACACACCTCACAAATAACCATCGCTATCTGCAATAGCTACAGTACAGGGACATTAATCAGTTAGCTGAGGATTTGTCTTAGGTCCACTTCCCTTTCAGCATCATATGCAGTGATGCACTGGAGAATGTTTCTTTTTGTTGCACTATAAAGGATATCTTGTATATTTTTTTTGTTGCAAATAATGCAATCTCCATAGCACTCTTCAGCACTCCTCAAACATGCACACTCTTCCATTGTTTTGCATGGCTGGAATTTGAATGATAGGAAAGAGCACCAGTGAGATGTTTTAACTAGGCAAGCACAGTCGCCTTTACAGTAAAAAAAAAATACAGTGTATCCTCTGTAAAGACTGACAACTGTTCATAATAGTTGTACAACAAAGTACTTTCTACAGAAAAATGAGAAGTCACCTACTATTCTATCAATTTATTATCAAGGAATCTATTTAGTTGATATTTTAGTTTTAGCTTTTTTTCATTTGCTACTTTAGGGTCATTGGGGTAATTCCTGTTCTGTCCTACAACATATCTGATACATAAAGAGTTTATTAATGCCTTATGTTTAGCAATTCCTATGATATCTGATGGCAAAACCAAAAAGTATGTGAATTATGCTAATTATGGTAATTAGCAAGCTTAAAACTCAAAATTGAACTTGGTAAACAAAATATTTGAATTCAGCACCCTCAAATTGTGTGAAACAGTCCCTTTACCGACTTTTCCTCAAATTTGCCAACAGGACTTTTTCTGAACATTTGTAAGCTATCTGCTCTCCCTCTATTGTAGAATTAGTGTAACATGTTGCTGGCATCAAGTTGAAAATGAACATATATTTTTCATGAAATAGTCAAAAGTTTAATTTTTAACATTCGATATGTCTATGTCCTATATGCTGCTAAATATGGGTTTACGAGATCTTTTTTCCTCTAGGCTTATTATACTGTGAATAAACACTAGTGCTTAGGCCTTGGTGAATGCAAAAATCACTTTCCTATTCTGTCATCAAGGTATTTGGGTAAGAGGCTCCTCACGACTACAGAAATGAGAAATTCAAGCTGTCTGAAGCATAGCCACATTCATGCCCAAACACACTTTGTATGGCATTCTATTGTATGGCTCTCTCTCTCTCTCTCTCGCTCCCCCAGTACAAACATGTCATGTTCCCCCTTATGTGGTCTTGTGTTGGGATCTCTGGGGGCCTTGAGTTGATGAAACTTCTAAGGTGTTTACTGGACCCTCTGATGCTGATGCCCTCTAAGCCTGGTTTTCAAGAAGAGGAAACTCTAGTGCATGTGTCGGTGAAGCTGAAAAAACAGATTGTTAATGCTAAATAACTAAATAATGGAATTCATTCTATTATTTTGAGTGAGTAATTGCATGGACTAAGTAGTTACGTGTACTATAGGTTTTCAAGGTAAACCAGAGAGAAAGAAAGATGATGGTCTGAAAGAGGACAACAAGCTCATGAAAACATGAAAAACAACTATGTTGCCATTTTAAATAAAAAATTAAATAATGTAGTTTTAACACACAGAAACATATAAAAATCAGAGATATTGTTTCTAGGTAGGATTTAGAAAAACTCATTCACACATTCATCCTACAGGGTTGACTACTGCAATGCCCTCCTCACTGGCCTCCCCAAGAAATCAGACAGGTACAGCTCATTCAGAATGCTGCTGTTGGACTTTTAACTAAAACCAGGAAAAGAGACCATATTACTTGAGTCCTTAAGTCTCTGCATTGGTTGCCGGTCAATCTCCATATTCAATTCAAGGCACTATTAATTGTGCACAAGACACTAAATGGCCTGGGCCCTAACTTGCAGCAGAGAGTGACTGGATTATTATGCCTGAATGAGAGTATTCCATGTTAAATCAGCCTAGAAAAATCGCCACCTTTTCACCTAATCCACTTCAATTATTTATGCTAGGCTGGAGCTAAAAGTGGTATCGCCATACTCAGAGAATGGCTGGATGAACTGCGGTAAAAATCAATTGTTTAACTCGAGGGGAGGTGGAGAGTTAGCAAATTTCTCCAAATGGTGGCGTATCCCTTTGAGTCACATCATTCTTAACTCAGCATTCCAAGTCCAGCCTGATAGGTGCGCCAATTACACCAGGCTTAATCCTTCCTCTCACTGGGCCAGGCATTCCGCAGGAGCAACCAACATAAAATCCATTCTAAATACTGGTCTTAACGAAGACCAATTTAGCAGTTAAGTGTAACTGGCCCCATGAGAC
This sequence comes from Alosa sapidissima, assembly GCF_018492685.1. Taxonomy (NCBI): domain Eukaryota; kingdom Metazoa; phylum Chordata; class Actinopteri; order Clupeiformes; family Clupeidae; genus Alosa; species Alosa sapidissima. The sequence continues at coordinate 11,802,741 of NC_055962.1, forward strand.
TCAATAGGGGGTGAGATGGCCTAAAGCCATAGTTGTTCTTGGGGTCTATGTTGTGTATTAAGACATGGTTATCTAATGTAAAGTCATTACACGGTCATGTAATGTAAAGTCATAGCAGAGGCAATGCATTAGGATGGGTGATGTTATTGGGTAATATCCATAGGCTGTTAGCCTAGAAATCCAGACGCGCCCCTAGCGGTAGCATTTGCTGCCAGGGCTAGTCTAGCAACTCTCCGTTGGCTTGTGAGCTCCAGAAATCGAAACTCAATCAGGCCAATGAAATCGTGTATAGAGTCGTTAGGTGGGCTTAACATAATGATTGATGGCAGAGTTGCAACGGGTTGGCTTGAATTCCCTGCTACTTGAAAACAAATAAGATGGATGTTGCTGTTGGCGAACAGTGTGACACGAGTTAAGCTTTTATTAAGTTGGCAAACGTTTCAACTAGCCAACTAGCTCCGCTGGTGGGAAACGCATGGGACTCATAGCGCTGCCGCTGCCACTGTAATGTATGTATTGCTGTATTACTGTAAATAGCAATTGCATTATGGGAAACTGTACATATGATCTTAAGATATAGCATTACTGGACTGGACTATACATACAAATTGCATCATGGAAAACTGTGAAAAGCTGCAGGCATTCGCAGTTGTAGAGTGCTTTGAGACTATGTCAATTGTTCATTTTGCCATATAAATGAATATTATTGAAATGAATTAAATTACAGAAAAGTTGGAAAAGAACAAAATGACTATTAAGCTGTATCAGTTTAGTAAGTGTTTTTTAATGCCGCATGTTTTCAGGCTATGTACCATAGCACATGGCGAGATATTACTAGCTAGGCAGGTGGCTGTAGTTATTTTAAGGCTTACTAACAAATGTGATAGCACCAAAAATGTGAACAATCTGGCTGGAATCATGGCAGTTTTGGCACAGTGACAAGGTTTAAGACTTTGAAGGTTTAAGATTTGACTAACTGCTTTAACAGAATCTGTAGTGCGCTGTAAAAAAAAAAAACTCTCTACTACAGCTGCCACGTGACTGAGGTGAGTGCACAAACCACTGGGATGTCTCATTTTTGGAAGTCCGCCTCTCTCCACATTACAGTAGTCCTTTATGTTACAGTAAGCTATCGGTCACTATAAAACGGCATCACAATAATTTACTGGCTGCTTGCTGGCAGGAGGATTGTGCTTGTATGTAAGTATGTACGGATGTATGTATGTATGTATGTATGTGTATGTATGTATGCATGTATGTATGTATGTATGTATGTATGTATGTATGTATGTATGTATGTATGAATGTATGTATGTATCTATGTAAGCACGTATGTATCTATGTAAGCATGTATGTATGTATGTATGTATGTATGTATTTATTTATGTATTTAACAGTAGACTGGAGAGGGGGCAGGTGTTAGGACGATTCTAAGGGCCTAATACTGATAATATTATATGCATGGGGGGGGGGGGGGCAGTTGACATGTTCTTCAATCAGAGATGCTCTGAAATAGATCTGAAATGGATCTGTCACTTACCTAATTGTCTTTAAAATACTGTTGGTTTATCCCAGGTCCTTTTAGGCAAGTCCCTCTAATCGGCAGCCATATTGCAATGCTTTTTGGGCACTTATCGAGCATCTATTCGGGCAGAAAGGCACGTGCCCAAGGTTTCACGACACCAACCTTGCTCCAGCGGCGAGATCACAACACATGATTGGCACAATGTATTCACAACACACCACATGATTGGCATGTATTCACATGTTCACATTTATGCCGCGGAAGCTGCGGGATATGTGTAGACAACTTCCATATTGGCATTACAAACTAACCCAATGCATTTCTATGGAGGAATTTTTGAGTGGTGTGTCTCCTCATTAGAAAGTCTCTGGTTTATCTCTCCATCTTACTGCTTGGCAGACTGATATAGTGCAATTTGAATGGTGAACACAAGATGGCAGCAACGTAACTGATATTGCCGCATCCAGGTGGCTCCCATCTGAACTGCAATGCATAGAAATCTCCAATAGATGGCGAAGTCCACATTCCTATAGCTGAAACATTGATAAACACTCGTTCAGGAGAGAAAATAAAGTGCTCTTATTCAGAACTTAATCAGATGTTTTATAACCTATTGTTACATCATTACTATTCATCATGATCATTAAAGTAGTAGTGGTAGTAGTAATAGTAGTAGTAGTTGTTGTTGTTGTGTTAATGATATTGTTTACAAAAAAAAAACAATAGTCTCATATGATGACATTTATAAGCAGCAACCGAAGGATTTGAAGTTGAGATGGTGAAGAGGCTTCAGGGCATTTAAGCAGGTGTGTTGGTCACTCAAGGTGTGATACCTTTCTCACACCTTGAGCAGAGAACAGAAAACAGCTGCAGGGGGTAGCAGAAGGCTATCTATGGCCCACAGCATCCAGAGTCCATGTTTTGCTGACTTTATTCAGTCCCCTTTACTCTCTCTCTCTCTCTCTCTCTCTCTCTCTCTCTCTCATCCATCCATGTCTATGTCTAATCACCCCCTCCCAGCTTTTCTCTGCTTCTTTTTCTTCCCCTCCTTTTCTCTCTGTATCCCTCTCTTTTCTCAATCTTATCTTTTTACCCTGGGGCGCCTTTTGTTAGTACAGGTAATTGGCCGTGTGCGTCGGCCATGCTGGTTATTATCCTCACACAGAGGAGCTCAAACTCATGCACTGTTTCAATTGATGGTGGGTGAATATATTAATTTGTTCCTTTTAAAGTGGAGTGGGTTGTAACACATTCTATGGCTGTCACTGTGTCGTTTGTGATGCCTGATATTATTTGCATGTGGGGATGAGGGCCTGAACGCCTCTTTGATTTTCAACATCAAACATCAAACTGTACGGGTGTGCAACACATAAACACCAACGCAGAAAAACACACACGCGCGCGCGCACACACACGCACGCACACGCAC
>NC_055962.1:11810694-11813194 GCF_018492685.1 Alosa sapidissima
TATTCAGACATGTCCACACTCGCGCTATCGCCAGGAAGTAGCGTCCATCCACACACACCAGGAGATGGATGACTCTCTTCTGTGTCTGTGCAACAGTGTGTGTGTGTGTGTGTGTGTGTGTGTGTGTGTGTGTGTGTGTGTGTGTGTGTGTGTGTGTTTGCATGTGTTGTGCGTATGTGTGTGCGTGTGCGTGTGTGTGTGTGTGTGTGTGTGTATTGTTTTTGAATGCATGTGTGTGTGTGTTTTTTGTTTGTGTGTTTTCTTGTTTGTGTGTGAGGGCTTGCATGTGTACTGTAGGTGTCTGTGTGTGTGTGTTGTGTTTGTGTTTGTGTGTGTGTGTGTAGGTGTGTGCGCACGTGTCTGGATGATAGATGTAAATTTATGAGGAGGGGATCTCCAGCCTAACGCGTGGAGGCTCATATATAGCATGTGTGTTCTGGTCTTTCAGGCTTTAAAAAAGACTTGCTCAAATCTGTGGTGTACGTGCACATGGGCCCGTAAGTATTTGTGTGTGGGTGCATGTGTGTGTGTGTGTGTGTGTGCATGTGTGCGTGTGTGTGCATATGTGTGTGTGTGTGTGTGTGTGTGTGTGTGTGTGTGTGTGTGTGTCTGTGTGTGAGAGAGTTTCTGTGTGTTGAAGCGGAAAGGTTTTGAGAGATGCTGTGTGCCCCATTGCTCTGGTTCAGGTTTCAGATGCGAGAGAGGGTGATGTATGTGTGTGTCTCTATGTGTGTGTGTGTGTGTGTGTGAGTGTGTGTATAGTTCAGGTTTCAGTGACGGAGGAGGCAGTGCAGTACTAAGGCAGCATGCTGTTCTCTTGGGTCTGGTCTAGTCTTGGAGCTCTCGCATCTCTCGGAGCTGCGTGCATGCGTGCGTGCGTGCGTGCGTGCGTGCGTGCGTGCGTATGTGCGTATGTTCGGTATGGCCGGCTCTCTGTCAGCCCAGGCCTGTTCTTCATCCCCAGACTGAGGAACTGTGGCTGCCATTCGCTCACCCTCCAGGGGAGTTAGGTGGACGCAGCTCCTAGAACCACACACACAAATCACACGAGTGCACTGCACCCACCCCCCACCGAAACCCCCTGCTTCTCTGCGCCCAGGGTCATTTTCACTAAAGCAACATTACCTCCAAAAGTCTGCAGTATTTTTGTGGAAAAACCTGGAGTTTTCATTACATGTTAGGCATTAGCTAGGTGTGTGTTTCATTGTGTCGAGGGAGGTGAAAGCTGAAACAGCAGGCTCCACACTGGCCAAGATATTCAGTTGAGGAGGAGGAGGCGTATGAAATGTTAAAATCGTTTAAGGGTTTCTGTTTTTCTGGTTATGGTAAAATGCTTCAGCACATTAAGAAAGCGTTTGTAGTTAGAAAAATGCTTCTACTGTGTTTAAATCAAATATGTAATTAACAATTATTTGTATTGTATAAATGGCATGATTAGTGCTGCTATGTGTTATGCTGTAACCACCTTCTCATTTTGTATTTTTAGTAGAGGCTGAAACACAGATATAACTTTACTAGAATGATAATATTACAAAGTCAGGGGGTGAAGAACAGAGTGAGCTGATGAGAGAACTTTACTAGGAAACTTTAGGAAATGTGAAGAGGAGTTAGTTGATAAGTGATATTTACGGGGGGAGAGGAAGTGTGAAATGTTCGCCACCGTGACACACACTCACACAAACACACACACACACTCACACACTCACACACACTGGTGGGTGCGTCATGGTCAGTACCATAAACACGTTTCTGTCTTTTATGTGAAATTTCCGTCTGTATTATAATCCTCCTTGTGCCGTCCTGATGGTCTATCGTCTGTCCATGAAAACCCGCCGGCAGCTGGTCATCTATTACAAACCAGCTCAAATATCCTGCCAGCATGCTGGCCCTCTACAGCAGCAGGACAGCACGGAGATGGACTGAGATTCGCGTCTGTAACATTTGGACACTAAACTGTTCATATGCCTGCATAATGTTGGCACATCACAATGCTTATTAAATCTGAATTGGGATATGTATAATGATAAACCGGTGACTAAAGATAGTTAGTATTTAGAATGAACTGTTCAAGGGAATAACTTTTAAGAATATGAGAATAAAATGAAAATTATAATATGCACACTGGACACAGTTACTTATTTATGGGTCTTCATTTTTCTAACTATTTTTACATCGTAGAGCAAAAATCAAAACTCAAAACTAGGACACAACACATGTGGTGTTAGGTTAAACAAAATAGAGTTAACAAAGTAAAAAAAAAAAATAGGCTCTTCAAAACAGACAACTTTTGCTGTGATTTCAGCATATCACACTCTTGCTATTTTCTCAACTACTAAGAATGTGTCATGTATTGCACACAATATATATATTTTTTAAACTGTTTAAGCAGACAACAGGAAGTCCACGCGGCAGATTTATGAGAAACCGGAAGTATTCTTTTGTTTTCACTCCCTCATCAAGTTGACCAGCCATCCGTCAGCACAGTGCAGTATCAAGCAAA